>NC_081296.1:11228727-11535908 GCF_030435805.1 Mustela lutreola
TTGGTCTCACAGTGGAAGCAAACACCATCTATTGGGCTCAGCCAATGAAAGCAGTATGCCATTCTGCCCTCCTTTTATTTTAGAAAGTGCTCATTTTTAAACTCCTCCACATTTTTCTCTTTCTGACATGATTTTATGTTCTGGTGAACAGTTTTGACTCATAATGGCTCACAAAAGACATGCGGATAATAGTGCCGGTGGTACAGACGGTGAACACTGGTTTTAAAGTGGTTGGAGGCCATGAGCACATTTAAGGAAATTAAGGGTAAGGGAACTGATGGTAATGTCCAGGGCCAACTGAGGTCTCCATGGAGGTCACGGAGGGAACCCCATTTTTACCGGGGTTTAGAATCACTCCGATTTCTTCTGTCTCCAGAAAATTCCATTTTATATTTGGATCTTCTGTGCTTTACCATCCTCTCTCCTGGAATTGTTGACACCTATCAGCCCAGATACAACACTGGCTGAGAGGACTTCTGACACACCCAGACATAGGCACGTGGCTGGTTAGCATGAGTAATGAGGATGACCCTCTGATAAAGTCTAAGGTGACAAAATGGGTCATGGTTCATGTTGCTCCTTTCCTCCTTGCTGGTTCCAGGACTGAAGTTATGTACTCCTTGAGCCCAAAGAAAAAGAATCCAGCTTTCCAAAACCCTGAGACTCTCACAAGGATGCAGCTTCTCTTCCCTACAGTTGGCATGTATGGGTGGCAGGAATGATGAGAGACTGTAACCTAAACTCCTCTTTTTGCTACACTTCCTCCCCATTCTTCCCCAGAGTGCTGAGAGTAACTGATGGGAAATTAACAGCTTGCTGGGGTTTATGCACATCGTTGTGCATCTATGATTCTGTGCCGAGATCCCTTTATCCGAGGGCAGGGGACCATGTTTTCTTTTTTTGTTTTGCTTTGTTTTGTTTTTATTCCCTCAATCATACAAACTTAACTGGATCTCTGTAGAAGTCCTTTGACATTATTGAGAGCTTCATAAACCCCACTGGATCCTGTGAGATCCCTAACCTCAAACTGCGTCATCTGTAGCCAGAAGAATCTATGGTGGGTGCTGGAAAAATGTCAGGGAATTACAAGTAAAGAAGAACAGCAGTTCTACAGTACGATGTCAGAAACTCCTCTGCAAAGGGACTTTGTGTCACAGGACTTGCAAGGATTTGATTCAGGTGCAATTCCCCTTTCCACAAACACCTCCTCCCCTCTCAAGTCAGAATGGCTGTACATACTAGAAACCGAAAGATTCATAGGAGAGCACAGCGGGATACAGCTTGAGGGGGAAGCTTAAGCAATACTGGAGGAATGAGTCTTAAGGAATAAAAGTCCTGGTGAGTATGTAGTCTGAGCTCAGACAGGTGGCTTTAAGTGATTAGGTGGGCGAGCAGCAGAGAAAGTGTTTCAATAACATTACAATATATAAATGTATCAAATTCACATGCTGCACACCTTAAAGTTACAAGGATGTTATATGCCAAATATATTTCAATAAAAAAAGCTGAGATTTATGGTTCAAAAGATGGAAAAGTTTGAAAGTAAGAACCAAGATGGAGAGATCGATAGACATATGTATCTTTCCATATATATATCCTATCGTTTCTATTTGTTTTAATAAATGACTTTTATGAAGCAGTCTTTATATAAACAGTTTAAACATTTTTTTACTTAGTATCCATATCTTAAACACATATTATAACCAAAGACCCTTCACAGTGGGCACTCTGTGAGCTCTCAGAAAATCCTGGTTGATTTCTCTACCCCTTAAGTTAATAGAGTTTTCGTTTATATCAATACTTCTATTATAGAGACTTGATATTACAAACCTGGGAGAAAAAGGAGCTCCTGCAATCTGATCTCGACTTACTTCTTTATCCCACTTTTCAAACTATATTCTCCCACATAATCCCTCCATTAAAGTTGGTCTCTCGCCTCTCCTCAAAGCCGTGAGGGGCTTTGCTTCTGCTCTGACTTGGCTCACATGGACGCTACCTGCAGTGCTGCCCTTCTCACCACTGGCAACACAAACCCTCATACGCCTGAAGATCAAGTCCAAATGTTACTTCTCTGATAAAGAGCCTGTGACTCCACGGGCTAGAAATAATTACTCATCTGACTTTAGTGCACTTATTCACTGCCCTACTGTCCCTTGGGGGTCAAAGATGTGTTTCAGATTCATGTGCAGCTTTCCTAGTTCTTCCTCCTCGCCTTATACACAAAAAATGTTCAAAATAAAATACCAATTACGGAATGGCAGAAAAAAAAAAAAAAAAAAAACCTTTCCTAATGTAAGAAAAAAGCACTTCACTCCCAGATGAGGGATAGATAGCCCTATGTCCCTTGTCATTTCTCCTGGCCAGCCACAGAAATCGAAGAGGTGGGGTGTGTAAGAGAATTCATACTTTGAATTTTGAAACTGCATAAGTGACAGTGCTAGACTAGCCCCTTCTCTACAAGATCATTTGCTAAAATTCAATATAATTGGGGTTTTTACATGAGATCCCAGTTTGCTTGCCCTAGGCAAGTATCTGTGTTCTCTGCTCTAGGAATGGAAGGACTAGAATCAGGTGTTTCCAGATAAAATGAGAAGGGCAGACATGGACAGAAGTTCCAGATTTGCAGGACGGGGTGGAAGGTAGAGATTCTCCATGGAAAAACAAACTCATGCACTGCTATTTAAAGGCTCTGTTTTGTTACCTTGGGAGCTGTCTCCCAAGTTCTATGTTTCTATCAGGCTCTCAGGTTTCAGATAAAAGGATTTTGTGTTGCTATTGTTACAGCCTAAAAGAATTCTTTACACAGACCTTTTTGTTGTAAGAACACAATCAAATCTCCCTGCCTTCTGAAACACCCAGGGATTCCAAGGAGTTTACAGAGCAATGAATTCTGATCTCAGTTGTAAGGAAAAATACACACACACACACACACACACACACCCCAAAATCAAACCTGAGAGCTACTGGTTTCTGAGCAGAGAGCCATATATGTACCACCTACCAACAAGCCTAGGGTGAAAACCACCATTTTCGTGGCCACCTGATTCCATTTTGGCTAAAAGTAACCCATTTACAGTTATGTGCTGGTCATCGCTGTGACCACACATCTTTCTCCTGATAATGAAGTTACATGATGATCAGGCAGAGTGATGGGAACCAACCAGTGCCATAAGCATCAGTGGGAGGAATCACAGGGTGAGTGGGACGAGAATGGAGTCGCTATATTATCAGAGATTATATGACGTTGGTTATTTATCTTCCTGATGGCAAAAAGGATTGCGACCCTCTGCCTCACAGAAATTTTAAAAGATGTGAATCGTTTCTGATCGACTCCCCTGTTGTACAAGCAGAGTGCAGAAAAATTGAGTGTTTTCACAGGGTGTGTGTGAGAGAAAGCTATCAGTACCTTCTGAGGGGGGTTGCCCTAATCCTAGTAAGTCCATTTTAATTTACGTCACATGCAGTTCTAAGGGAATTTAACTAAAAGGGCGTTAACCGAATCAATTTTACTCTAAACGTGACTGTTGACCTTCAAGGAAGTAGTTGGATTTGAGCAGTTAACTAGGCACAGCTTGCATTGGGTTGATGAAAAAAAGTTATAATTTTAAGTGACAAATACGGCCTATTTTGGAATATCGAATGATTAACTCCTTAGAAGACAGCTTCTGATGATCGTGATAGTGACGAGGACAGAGGTGACGATCAGAAGCAAGCCAGCACAAGCTGGTCACAGGGAGTCACAAATAAAATCACTGTAGGAGGGGCTGTGATAATTCGTTACAAACATCATAATAAAATGCATTATGTAATTTATTATGATAAAATTTAATTGATGCATAATACGTCCTAGCAAGTTGGCCTAGGGCAGGAATAAATAAATAGCCCTTAACGAATCCATAATACGGTAGGAACACAATTCTAACAAAGAACAGAGTCTACATATGTAAAAATTATTTCACACATTATATATAAACTACATTTTCTTATTATTATACTTCCAAAGAAAGCCTCTTTAAGGGAAAATAGCACTATTATATAGATGTTTTACTTTCATCTGGTAGCATGTCCTATGAGGCAGTATTTTTACTAATTACTGATTAACATAGCAATAATGATAAGAGCACAATGAAGGAAATCTATGTGCTTCAATGCTAGATATCTAGTATCTTAGAGTTACAAATTTAATCTACTCACTCATGCAATAAACATTTATTGATTGTCTAGAGATTTTCTTTTATTCATGTTTGTATTCATTAATTGAGGAATAAAAAGGGGAAGTGAAACAACCCTTAATCCACCTCCCATGTACTGGGGGCTGTTGCTTGGGAAGTGAACACAAAAGAGCCCAGGAGTGGAGTTAGGGGTGGGAGCGGGGGGTCAGATGCCCTCAGAGGTCAGCTAGGGGATGTTCAGTGAATGTTCTAGTAGAGAAGCAGGCAATGCACCCTGGGAGCTCAGTGTATGGAACAAGTCAGTCTGTCAGAGGGAGGCATGAAGGCTTTCTCTTGGGGCTGAACATGTGAGTTCCATCCAGGCCAAGGGAGGACTGGACTCCCCAGGGTGAAGAGTAATGTGTGTGTAGTTCCAGCATCATGACGGTAAACCCTTCGGGGTGCTGGAAGCATAAGCTTCTGGTGGTTGGTGGGGACACAAGAGGCTGGGGGTCTAAGGGCAGAAGCTAAGGGAGCTGGTTAGCCAAGGAAAAGAAGTCAGACTTAATTTTACAGGTCATCTTATTTTGTATTTATAAAGAAAATGCTGGAGCACACTCTTTATCCCATTAGCATTAGACATAATTATTTAAATATAACTTGTTAGAGATTAGCTGTTTAATTTAAAAAACATAATTAATTGGAGCAATGTATTAAATAATAATATTTGACATCATTAATGAGGGTATAATTATATGTGCTATTTAAAAACTTAGTGCAATACCAATATTTTCTCATAAAATGAAGCAAGAATTATTATCCACAAAGCAACTTAGCAACTTGACTAAGTTCATTTTGGAATTCACATCCCTGGCAATAACCGCTCGAATTTAGAAAATCTATCTAAAATCTCTCCACATCAAGTCACATAAGTATAAGAAAAATGTAGTAATATTTTCATAAGGAATAGGTTAAAGAAAAAAAGGAGGGAGTAAAACTCCCATTAAGAACATGTGAATTTATAAAAAGGTCTCATCTCTCCTCTCAGACTTCAGGGGACTTGGAGAGACTGCCACCTACCCGCCTCCTGAGATTCGTCATTTATTTATTTATTTATTTTGGGGGAAGTTTTTATTTACTCATTTGAGGGAGAGAAAGACACAGACAGAGACAGAAAGAACACAAGCAGGGGAGAAGCAGAGGGAGAGGGAGAAGTGCTATTTATATGCCTAATTCTTATATAAGGAAAATGAAGCTCAAAGAGGTTAGGTGACTTGCCCAAGGTCATTCAGCTAATAATTAATAGCATCAAGCCTGGCTCTGAGTTTGTGACTATTCCATAGTGAGAGAAACCATGCACTGATCTCAGAAAGGATACAGTTCCATTGATAACAGAGGCAAGCATTAAATGTAGGCATTGACATGTTTTATCATTTGATTTGAACATTGCATTTTAATGGTATATATCTGCTCTTTGCCGTCTGTTTTCTAGCAAATAGCATCTATGAGAAATAAGGCACATATGTAATTCCGAGTAAGTGACCAGGAAACACAGTACAGCGATGTTCCCTCAAAAAACTGCTGTCATTGGATGTCACCAAAGACTTGCAAGCAACATGCTGGTATCTAGTTAAACTCTATTAAATGGTGCTTTTTGAGGTCAAGAGAGGTGCAAACACTGCCAATGTTTGAACTTAATACAATACGATCTTTCTATGGGACGATCACTTTCTATGGGAAGGTCACCTTGGCAAGGGGACTAGCATGGAGAAGGGGAAATGGAACAGGAAAAGAAGTTGGAATGTTCTTGCCATGATACCCACGAGAAAGAATGACTGTGTTCAGAAAAGCAACTAACGAAGACGCTGAGAGGTTCCTGAATCATCTGCAAGCCAGACTAACACATAACCATGTGGACATGAGGAGGGAGATAGAGATAACAGGATGACGCTGAGACTTTGGGGGGAAAAGAAACAGTGTTTAAATGAGATAAGGTTTCTTCCAACCTGAAGAATTATTTTTAAAAATATTTTCTTCTTGTGCCTACAGGAGTTTTTCTCTATTTCATGTTGGTTTCGAGAAATATATTTCTGTTTTAAAAAACAAACATGCCAGGGCACCTGGGTGGCTCAGTGGGTTAAAGCCTCTGCCTTTGGCTCAGGTTATGATCCCAGGGTCCTAGGATTGAGTCCCACGTCTGGCTCTCTGCTCAGCAGGGAGCCTGCTTCCCCCTTTTCTCTCTCTGCCTGCCTCTCTGCCTACTTGCGATCCCTCTGTCAAATAAATGAATAAAATCTTTTTAAAAAAATGCAAAAAAAAAAAAAAAACACGAAAGAAAGAAGAAAAAGAAAAAAAAAAAAAAAAAAGGCAATGAATCCCAGACTCCCAAAGCTGCAAAACTGAACTTAGCCCTTCTGATGGGGAAGGAGGGAGTAAGTGCCAGTCAGGCGCGCCCCACAGCTCTGATTCTCATAGCATGGTGTAGTTTCTCCACTTGGCAACCTACCAGGAGTCAGGCTCAGAGTCAGATGCTGGGCGTGGGGTGAAGAATACAAGCTTTCCCCTGCTCTGCCCTACCTAGTAGGGGTCAATGAGATGTGCATTTGCAACACCAGCTGTGCAGGCAGCTGAGGGGGGCGGGTGGAGGAGTAATGAGGGTCTTAGCTGATCTAGTGTGTATCAGTGCTCCCTACATGCACACACACATCCATGCACTCACACCCATATGCGTGCACATATAAACACAAACACACACACTCTTGCACAAACTCATACACATATATATATATATATATATATATATATATATATATAGGGCACACACACAGTCACCTCTGCACCCACGTGTGCACACGTGAGTATGCACATCAGCACATGTTCATGGGCACATACTCACGCCTACACCCACACATACACCCTTGCACACACACTCTCCCACAATTCAAATCTGTACCCATCCACACACATGCCCATATCCAGCCACACACGTACCACAACTGTGCACGTGGAAAGACACACAACCGTCACCGCCCCCAGGATATCCTGAATAGGAACATCCTCATTACAGTTCAGATACAAAGAACATTTTTCCTTTTCTCAGCCATCCTTGGCTCTCCTAACACATACAATTGCTTCTCAATTTCTCCATCCTCTGATTCCCTGCCTGGAATGCTTACAACTTCGCTACCCTGTTTCCTTTCTTCTTTTGTCCTGATAATTATATTAACAGTTCCAGATAACCCCTCCCACGGATGGCAGTCCCAGGCAAAGCTATCTTCTACTTTAAGGCTATGGGTCCTAAGAATGGACTCATTGCGTATTCTTTATTATTGATATAATTCTAGAATTTGCTTTCCCACTTCCCTTCAGTCAAGGAAAGCCTTTAATGGTACCTAATGTTGAGATTCAGCAAACTTTAAGATTCCTGGCTCTGTTGTTACTGGGAAAAAAAAGAAAAAGAGAAATACAGATTTCCAGAGTCTGCTTCTGAGTTTCTTCCCTGACATGCCTTCTCACTGAAGGAGGCTCTGATTACTGCTGGGGCCAACAGAAACATGGTGCTTTGTTTTCCATTCTAAAATCCCCCTGCCCCTTTGCTTTCCCATTGCCCTGCCCCACCCCCAACCCATAAGATTTTCACCAGGTAAACCAAAGCTCCTCCCTGTGGTGGGATGACAGCACAGAAGCTCAGGGATCACCTTCTAACTTCCATTCCACCAAAGTTATTAGCGGCATGGCTGCTTCCCAGAGGGGACCCTAGGGCCACCGCTGACCGACACCCAAAAACACACAGCACAGCCAAATCAAGAGCAGACTCACGGTCACCCCTGGCAGGGCTGAGAGGCATGCTTAATCTGCCTCCTCATAAGAGTTTTCTGGAATATAAAGCCAAAGGAAAGGGGTAATTTATTGTGTGGATTGCGTATTAATTAGTTTTCAGGAGTTCCTTGGGTAATTACAATCTGTAACATTTGTAATTGATTTGGCTAGATTAAAAATGGATGCTTTGGTGCATCCGTGAAATTAGCAAGGAGCCAAGAAGAAGTGGGAGGAGGAAATGTCTTACCTATGCGATGAGGAACCAGTGGGCCTCAGGCCAAGCTCCAGATGATAGATACCTTCTCTGGAGTCAAAATCCCAGCAGACATCTAAGACTGTACGCTCAGCAGGAGAGATCTTTCCCCAAAAAGACCCCATGGGGGACGGGTTCTACCTATGGGTAGGTGACCAGATGTCTCCTGGAGCAGCTCTTTTAACAACTGCCCTCGAGGAGAGCTTTTCCTAGGACCTTAGAAAGTCAGACACCTCCCTCAGTTCCACCTTGATAGTGGTCAGGCCAACAAGATGGGCATAACTGAATCTCAATCAGTCCACAAAACAGAAGGAAGGAGCCCTTCTCCTGGCAGGGAGGAGGAACCAGGCCAGGAGGAAGGGAGCAGGGATGTCGAGAGGGAGCTGTCCCCCGCAAGACAAACTCTGGGGCGGAATGCCTCCCTCCTAAGTCCTGTGGATGGCTTCCTGTCCTCTGGGACCCTTCCAGAAAGACTCTTGCTCCCTGTCTGCCTTACTCGAGCTCCTGCCAGGAGTCCTTCATGCATCTGTCACCACCGGTCATGCCGTTGTGAACCAGACCCAGTGCCCCACTCTTCGGGCAGGGGCTGGGACTCAGAGCATCCCATCCAAAAGGCCACACCCTCACCCCTGACGCTGACAAGTCTTAACACAGAGGTGATGAGGTGCTCCTGGAAGACGGATGCTGTGGAGTTGTGGGTGGAAGACCAAGTACAGAGATTCAGGAGAAGAATGATTAAGCTGTCTCAATTTAGTGGGCATGTTAGCTAAGACTCATGGGACGCTTGCTATGTACAAAGTACATAGTGCCTAGGTGCCTCAGTCGGCTAAATGTCTGCCTTTGGCTCAGGTCATGATGCCAGGGTCCTGGGATCGAGCCCCGCATAGGGCTTCCTGCTCAGTGGGAGTCTGCTTCTCCCTCTCCCTCAGTCTGCTGCTCCCCCTGTTTATGCTCATTCTCTTTCTCTCTGATAAATAAATAAAATCCTCTACCCCCCTCTCAAAAAAAAAAAAAAGAAGCACTGCAGGAAAACTTAGAAACTCTCAACTACAGAGCTTCAGGGAAGTCTAGTAGTGGGCAGGTGGGGAGGGTTATAGGACAATATGGTGAGCAAAGGCTTTAGAAGAGATACGGATAAAAGAGATGGAGGACCTAGAAAAGGGAATCAAAGGGAGGAGTACAGAGAGAGATCAAAAGATAAGGGAGGGAAAGAGAAGTGGAGAGAGACACCTGCACTGGGCCAACAAAAAGGAGGGAAATCCTCACAGAGAAAAGAGCGATTTTCTCTGTAACAGACTTCTGCAAACTAGAGCCCACTGCCTGTTTTTGTAAATAAAGTTTTACTGGGACACAGACATGACTGTTCATTCACATATTGTCGGTGGTTGTTTGTGTCCTACAACGGCAGAGTTGAATACTTGCATGAGAGAGATATGCAAAGCCAGAAATAGTTACCTACTCTTTATGGAAGAAGTTTGCTAAGCCCTGTTTGAGAATAAAACCCTAATCACAGAAGCCTGCTCCACAAACGAGAGCATGTGTCCATTCTCTCTCCAGGATTGACTGACAGGGGTCTGCTTTTGAGATCCAGGTAGAGATCAGCCCTGCTGGGGGAAATGTTCCGCTCCAGGAGAGAGAGAACTGGCATTCGCCAGCGTTACTCATCTTTCCCCCTGTCAACACGGCGTGAGGAGGAAGTAGGTCTCACCAGGATGGGGATGACTCCATTTTAAAATACAGATGGGGGCGCCTCGCTGGCTCTTGATCTCCCCCTTTGTAAGTTCGAGTCGGGTGCATTACTTAAAAATAAATCTTTGGGGGTTGAAATTTCACCTTTGGCTCAGGTTATGATCCCAGGGTCCTGGGATCAAGCCCATTGTGGGGCTCCCTACTCAGTCGGGAGTCTACTTCTCCCTCTCCCTCTGCCTGCTACTCCCCCTGCTTGTGTTCTCTCTCTCTCTGTCCAATAAATAATAAATAAAGTCTTTTAAAAAATAAAATAAAATCTTTAAGATAAAATAATACAATAAAATAAAATTTAAAAATAAAATAAAATACAGATGTGTGTTGTTAGAAATGATCTTGGGGAGAAAGCAAGTGAGAAGAGAGAAGCAGGCCAGTAACCACACTGCATGTGGGGCGGACGGGTGGTCCTGGAAGGAACAGTGTTTAATCCAAAACAATAGCCAGAAGAATGTTGCTAAACTATGGAGCAACAAGTGGCCACCAGGTCTCTTTACTGGATGTATTTCTGATAGCTGACAAATACAAAATGTAGATAAGTGCTTAGTATCTTCAGGATTCAGAGAGTAAGCCTTCTTAGTAAGGATGGCAAACATCTAATTGAACTTGGAGATGCCCAGACTGGAGTTTTCCCCCTGTGTGTGGGGCTCATGCCTCTTTACTTTCTGCGTGTCTCCCCCATCCTCACCATGCTCACAGCAAGAATAGCTTCCAAGTATCTTTTGACAAGGTCTGTCTTCAGTGGTCACTGGTTTCCCCCTCCCTCCAAGAAGACTACTTAATTTTCTACAGAAGGGGTGGTTTTCCGCCCAATCTCTTCTTAACAGAAGAGCACTCCAGCCAGGTCTGGGGATATAAGTTTTAGCAATCCATTCGGTTAAGTATAAACACATTTGTGCCATCTACTTAGCGAATAGCTAGGCACCTGCCACCTTCTTCCCATCCAGGGATCATAACTCAGGTTTCCTTAGCTAGTTCACTGCTGAGTGGCAACTAGGATGACTGAAGCCCATTAAGCTAGACGAGCCTTCAGTAAACACACGGGGAATGGGATGGGCATTAGTTATGGGTTTTTTTTTTTTTTTATACATCTGTATAGATACAAGTTTGAGATTTGGTAGATGACCCATGTACGCTGTTATCATGGGGACCTGGGAAGATTTTCTCAAGCCCAGGGAGTGAGATAAGTGAGGAGAATTGGTCCATGCACACTCCTTCATAGCCAAGGAATAGAAAAATAGTATTAATAAAGACAATGAATATTGTATCGGTCTTGGGATTGTTACCACTGTGCCAGGCACTACACCGCATGATTACCCTGTACTCTCTCAACCTTTCAACCCTAGAGGTAGGTGTCCTTATTCCTTTTTATAAATGAGGAAACCAGGGCTTAGGGAGCCCAAAGCATACATCAGCTGGTCAGCTACACACTTAATCTCTCCCTGACCCTGAACCAGTGGCAGTCATTCCCCCCAGGGACTCTCTCCCACAACAAAGGAGGATCTGGGAGAAGTCCTTTTCTTTCATCCAGAGCATCCGACCTGAACATCACTCTGGGAGCCCATAGGAGCATCACTTCCAGGCTCCTGACTACCCCTGGCTTCTAAGATCTATTTGATTCCTTGTTGGGCCTGGGGTCCTCCTGCCTTGAACCATGGACCAGGTTACTGGGATAGGATCTTTCCTCATGTCCCCCAAGGTGCCTTCCCTTGTGGTTGAGACCTCCCTCCCTCATTGTTCCCTTCTGCTTGGATGGGCCTCCTGGTTGTGTGACTTGAATCCAAGATGGCAGCTCCCTAGAAACTGAATCTGAGGGCTCCATCTTTCATGGTTTTGACTGGCCTGGATCAAACTAGAGTTGGTTTATATTCAGTTTTATACTTGATGACAAAAGGGCCCCCAATACTTATGGTAAATAAGATCCTGTATTCTGTCTGACAAAGCTGCTAGGATGATTCAGGAGTCAAGGGACCACTTTGTTTCTTTCTATACAAATTGGCTCATGGTCCATACGAATTGCCTGCTCGTGGAGGATGAGCGATGGGCAGGAAGTCAAGTCTCATGTTGAGGTAAGGTGATATTTTAGCCTGGATCTTCCAGCCTAGGTTTTCCTGACCTCCACCCCATTCTTAATGATCACCCCCTTAAGGGTCCCTTGCTAACCTCTATCTTTAATCCAGCCTTTGAACAGAGAGGCCAGAAAGTTGGAGAAAAGCCAGGGGTTCAATATCCTATGCAGTCGTTAATTTCTTTCTCACAGGAAACAAATCTGTATGTCAGTGCTGTGCTAACATTGCATCTCTAACATCATGGCAGTAGCTTTAGGCCAGTGAGCATTAATAAAACAAACTGACTTGAACAGATGTGACGCAGACACTAAAGAGAAAGCCATGAGGCTCAATACTAACCCCAATTGCTAACTCATCCCCTCTTCTTCTATGGAAACTTCCATTAAATTATTTTTTTTTTAAATGGGAAATCTTCAATTAAACTGTGGCAAAGAACATGCTGTGTGTCTAAGGGAAGTGGGATGTTCGTCACCCACAATCTGGATACCGAGCTGTGATGTGGCTCTGATCTCATCCCATGCAGCAGGCTTGCGTATGAGACCTACATGTTACTTACGGCGGCAGTGGCAAAGCCTGATGAAGCAGTGCCCTGAGTGGAGGGCAGGGAGGCCCAAGTTTGATTTCACACTTTCACTGCTTAAGAGATTCTTAGCATTTAAGTTGAAGGAAATTGTGGGACTTTTCCTCTGGGACTCAGTAGCAAAAATTCCAAGAAAGAACAAGGTATATATATATTATATATTACATATTATATATTATATATATATATTTTTTTCTGTTCTGTATTTTTTATCTCCTCTAAACTCACAGTCCTGGTTATGACCTCTCTGTTTTCATATTTGCGACACAGTAACAGTTGGCTCTGTTACTTCTCAGATAGGGATATCTTAGGAAGGGTCAAATGAAGTTGTGGTGTTGGATGCCATGCTTGGAGACCCTCTCAAGAAGCATTTTTAAACTGTTGGATTGCGACCAGTTAGGGTGTCACAAAATCTTATATTTAAAGATCATAGGATGAATATACCAGGAACTCGTATACAATAAGAACAGGAAAATCAAAAATTTTATCTTTGGTTATATCTGTGTATGTTGAAGTATAAAGAGTCTCTGTATAAAATGTACTTCATAATGTGGGTTGCATTAAAAATTATTTTGATAAACTATGTTCTAATGTTTAACCCCAGATCAGTTAGAGGGGCAAAGAATACCACCCCTTCTCCTTCATGTGGTTTATCCCACATAGGGGATAAAACTTACAATACTGTACTGTCTGGTGCTCAAGAGGCAGCTAGTGTTTCTGGGCTCCTACAATAGAGACCCCATGCATCCACTCTGGTACTCCCTCAAAAAGGACTCCGGGCTTTCCTCAAACCAGGAGCAAACCAGACTGAATAGACAGTCAAAGAAGGAACTAACCTTAATTTGGTACTTACTATGTGTTGGGTACTTGACCCAAAGCATTAATGTATATAATGATACTGTATATTATATACATTATATTATACTATAGTATTGTGTATTATATATGTATATTATATATTAATGTATTTACAATATGCATATTACCTGTATATGCATATATATATACACAATATAATAGATACATGCACATATTAATGTATATGTATATTATATTATATGTATACTATATAGATGTATAAAATATGTATTTTATATATCTATGATACACAATAATCCTAGGACAGTTTTTTTTAAGGAAGGCATCTTACTTACTTTTGCACATAAGGAAATGGAAGTTGAGAGACACAGCACCACGACTTTTGTTTTTCTTTTTTTTCAAAAGACCTTATTGTCTAACATTTTTTTTTAAAGGATTTTATTCATTTGACAGAGAGAGATCACAAGTAGGCAGAGAGGGAGAGAGAGAGAGAGGAGGAAGCAGGCTCCCTGCCTAGCAGAGAGCCCGATGTGGGACTCGATGCCAGGACCCCAAGATCATGACCTGAGCTGAAGGCAGCTTAACCCACTGAGCCACCCAGGCAGCCCCTAACATTTTTTAAAATCGTTTTTTTCTTACACATAAGTGACTCCTAAGACTGTTACCATTCTCTCTGGAAAGAGTTGGGAAGAACTGAAAAAACAGTGGCCCTCCATAAAGGCACTTTACATATCAGGTTTCACAATTAACAAACCACTCCCATAGTCTTATCTGACTCGACCTTCACCATCTGTCAGTTAGTTAGGGGAAGTATTGTTCCCATTGTACAGATGGAAAAACTGACATTCGAGAGGGCCGATCACTCCCATGCTTAACAGAGCTTGAACCCACTGCTCTGCTTCCAAGTCCACTGCTGTTTGGTGTATTTCTACCATTGTTATGAGGGCATAAAGACTGTGCCTTGAGTAGTAGTCTACAGTTTTTACTACTGGAGGCAAAAAATAATAATAATAATAATTAGCATAAAAAGAAAAGGAGGAAAAGCAGACATTATGAAGACTATGGAATAGAGATTTTCAAACATCTTCAAAACCACTGAATAAAAGTGAATTTCTAAAATTTCCATTCTCATTATTAATATCATCTGGCACTTCATGGTAATTACCCAGATTACAAAGTCCTTTACAGAATCCTGAGAATTTTGTTTAGAAATCAACTCATCTGGCTCAGCAGGGAGACAGTACGGACCAACAGGCCTCTGTTCCCACCGCATTCCCCAGCTCTGAGAATGAAAACCAAGAGATAAGCGTTTTCTCTGTCATTTTAAACATGGAAAATTAATTGCTCCTGCAGAGATGAAAACTTCATGTTTGAAAGGAAACCAGGGCAGAATTCTTTTTTCTTCTGTTCCCACCTGTGGAGACCCAAGGTTTGGCAGCAATTGGAGCTTACAAAGTGTAGTCACAAAGACAAATGCCAGATCCCTCCCTAATTAGGAAGCCAACCGTCTGGTAGACACCACAGCCAAAGGCTGAATGTCCGTAGAGGGAAAGGAGATGAGGTGTATAATATTTGCATGTTTGAGAGTGAACATATCACACTGGTTGTGTATATAGAAGTAGGTCTGCCTATTGAATCCTGAGTGAGTACTGAAAATTAAATAAACAAGATTTACTAATCATAATCATATCATAGTAGAATTGCAGGTGACCTAGGAAGCACTTTCTCTGTATTTTTATCTTTTTTTTTTAAGATGTTATTTATTTTTTGCAGAGAGAGAGCACAAGCAGGGGGAGCAGGAGAGGGAGAAGCAGGCTCCCTGTTGAGCAGGGAGCCCAAAGCAGGGCTCGATCCCAGGACCCTGGAATCACAACCTGAACTGAAGGTAGATGCTTAACCTACTAAGCCACCCAGGCACCCCCATATTTTTGTTATTCTGTCTGCAATAATAATTACCAGGCTTACTCTACCATGAGTAGCAGAGTCCAATACACTGATTCTTGAATGAGGAAATTTTGACCTAGTGGTTACAGTTGGCTGAGGATTCAGAACTTGGAGCTGCTAATCTCAGTCTTCCAGTAGCCCAGGTATAGCCAGGTCAGGCCAGTTTGTGTCTCGGTTTCCCGCTTCTGAAAATATGAGGAATGGGAATGCTTCCCTTCTTGACTTCAAAAAATCTACCAAGAAGAGATGGGCAAGGGGATGTGGTGGGGATCCACAGGACGCTTTGTGATTCAAGCAAGCAAGTGTTCTGTCTCTACAATCTAATTACTGTGGTCGCCTTGATAGAGCGTCGGAGTGTGCTTGGGACTGCATGTGAGCTCTGAAATCCCCTCTTTGTTCACATGCTAGATATGCCTCTGTTGATCGATATGAATGTGAGAAATCCATTTTGACATCACACCAACTGCTTTCTCATCCGAATGAGGAAATGGGGATATGAAAACCTCAGGTTGACTAGTAGGAGAAGCCATGAAAAAATATGCACCAAAGGGCTTCATGATTGTAGTTGTTGAGTATTTTAAAGTTCGCTGTATCAGGTGGCAATCATTCCAATAAACAATCTGGCCAGTCGTTCTTCCATTTGAGGAATGATGTGGAAAGACAAAGTGTATGTGTTTAGACTCTCTTGACACAAAGGGTGGTTCTGGACTTCATATTGAGGGAGGCCTTGTGGGAGGTGGGCCATCAGATATGGAGAAAGGTCAGAGCCTGAGGTTACTGGGAAAAGCACAAAAGGCAAAGAGTATCCAAGAGTCCAAGTGTATTATCAGAGAAAAAATCTGAAGGTGGAGCAAAGCACCCCTCAGCTGCCCTAACTGCAAGGCACTGAGGCAGTTAGATACCTCCGAGTTTAGTCAACAGGTGAGGAAGGAGGAGAGCAGGTAGAAAGATAGGAGTCCCTGAAGAGCTACACCACCGGCATGCTAGCCTCTTCCCAAGGAGCCTGTGGGAAGGAAGAAAGAAGTGTGGTGAGTCTGTTTAGTCTACAGGTTGAATAATATCACTAGTTATGGTGAGCCGAGGAATCCACATCAGCTTGTTTGATGAGTGAAGAATGTTCTAGTAGCTGGACTTCCTGACAGAACAGGTGTCAACACTGACAGGCTGAGCCTGAGCCTGACCCTTCTGAGTGTCTCAGCCAATGGATATTCCCCCCTTTTTTTTTTTTTTAAAGATTTTATTTATTTGACAGAGAGAGATCACAAGTAGGCAGAGAGGCAGGCAGAGAGAGGAGGAAGCAGGCTCCCTGCTGAGCAGAGAGCCTGATTCGGGGCTCCATCCCAGGACCCTGGGATCATGACCTGAGCCAAAGGCAAAGGCTTTAACCCACTGAGCCACCCAGGCGCCCCTGGATATTCCCTTTGAAGGATGGCCCAACTTGTGAGAGACAGATGTCTCTAGCGGTCATGGACACAGGGGCCACTTACTCTCCATCCCAGGCTCCTATCCACAGATCGTTAGAAAAGACACAAAAGCAACATGACACTGGCTTTCCCTGGTTTGAAGCCTCGAGAAGACTTCCTGGTTAAGCCAATCAAGGAAGTCTATCCGATTAATGGAATGATTCTAACAACAAAGCACAGCACGGGTTGCTAGGTATGGCAAGATATAAATCACAAGACCTAGCCAATTAGCTACTGGGTTCCAAAGCCAATTTACCCAGTCCCTCTGTCTTGACAATGACGGGATCCATATTTTAGATATTCATTCCAGCTACAAACTTTGTTTGGAAACTTCCAATGTCATTTCTACAGCCAACCGGCCAAATTGAAAGATCAGATCCAATATCAACTTTGATGAAACAGTAATCTCTCCATCCGATGTATTCCCTGCAGTACAGACAGCATCGGCATCCCAGAACATCCCAGAAGGCATCGAGGCTGCAATTATACTGCAGCTTTATTTCTCATGGCCTCTCCCACTCGCTTCTTCATCAGATAATTTTTTTTTCCTCCTCGCCTTTCTTGCTTTCCATATATCTATTTGAAGTATGTCTGAAATAAACCCCAGGACTCCCAAGAATATTCCTGCTCGTGTAAGCACATGTACAACTTCCCTCCTTGTGTTTTCATAGAACAATGTTTAAGTGTCGAAGGGATTATGTGTCTGCATGTTTTTCTTTTGTTTTTGGGTTTTTTGTGTTGGCAGGTATGCTCTATGTCCTTTTTACCACCGTCAGATACAGGCTCTGGGTCCTTTTAAATGTCCTTTCTGAGGCAGAAAGAAGTCATGGAACAGCTTAAATCCCAGCTCTGTGACTCACTACCTATTTAACCTTCAACATGTGACTTAAATTCCCTAAGCCTCAGATTTCTTCCTAGTAAACTGGGGGTGGAAAATAAAGCAGCCTAAGAGGATTGCACTTGGTTCTTAAAAAGAGACTGGATATAAATGGCCATAAGTTGACTCCCTTTCCTTTCCTTTTCTGATTAGACTCTATTAAGACAATTCAAGATGATGACGTTCAATTATAAACATGAATGGCTTAAAAACATCAAAGTTATCTGATAACTTAGAATAGATTAGGGGGGGTCCCAAAGGCACTGCAGTCAGAATGGGAGTGGATGACCAGCCCAGGAGGAGGAAGGGGGCCCCGGCTTTGCTGAATTTGTTCCACAGCATAAGCCTGTGGGCTATGGGATGGCCTGTTTTCCAGCTCTGCTGGATACAAGCCCAGATAAGGAGCCAGACTGTCAAGTCAAAAAAATGATGCTGGTCTCTCCTTCATGAACTCCCTGAGAAAGTGGGGAATCCACTTAATAATGGCTCTAGACATGGGAAGGATATCAAGAGATGCTTGAGTGGAGGTGTTGGCCAACTGAGCTAATGTGGGCAAAACACTTGGTCAGGGCAATGCTCATCAATGCTTGCGATAGTTGGGGTTTTAAAGGCTGTTTGGGTTGTTACCTGGAAGTATTTGTCTGGAATCAAATCAAAGCAAAGTCTGATAGCACCCTATTTTGCGTGTGTATATTCTACCTACGTATTGGACTTACAGGTTCTAAATGGACATCCTATGAAGAGCACCTCTTGAGATTTCTGGACTCTGCTCTAGGTTCTTCTCCAGGATTGTTAACACCACATAGTACCTTATTCAGCTTTATCTCATCTTGGGACTAAAATGTCTACAGATTAATTTCTAAAGAAAGAAACTAAGGCCCAGAAAATGGCCATGATTACTAGTCCAAGGATGGTCGGGGGCTCAGGGCAGGGAGGAGACAACTGCTGGGGTCTCCATGATGAGCAGGTTCAACTCTCCATGATGAGCAGGTTCAACTCTACCACGGCGTTAGGGGCAGCCATCCCACTGACTGCTGGGAAGAGGTAGTGGGTAGCTTTTGTACAGTTGTGCCCCGATCCCCCAGCCCCTCCCAGTTTTTCCACTGGCATCCGCCAGTGACCTCTCCAGTGAGGAGTGTGGGGACAGACCATGAGAGAGTACAGCAGTCATTCAAGTAGAGATTCATAGACTTTAGTCTGCTTAACTCAAATTCAAAGGCAATTTATCACCC
Organism: Mustela lutreola; assembly: GCF_030435805.1. NCBI lineage: Eukaryota > Metazoa > Chordata > Mammalia > Carnivora > Mustelidae > Mustela > Mustela lutreola. The sequence goes on from NC_081296.1 coordinate 11,247,678, forward strand.
TGCCACCAAGGCAGCTGACAGCTAGGATACAAATGCTCTAAAAATTATTTCAAAATGATGCCTTTGCTTGGTCCTTGGAACTGTGTGATTTAAAGGCTTTGCATTTGAAATATCCGAAGCTGTGGGCCAAGGTGGGCATGCCACTTTCTTTCATTACCCTCAATTGAAAGCATGGTTCTTTCATTAGTAAGAATTTTTTTTTCCTATTCTTCTTCCTACTTTGAGACAGCTTTTCATTTTCTCAACATCTGCTTTCTGTCACCATTCCATTAATTTGTTCACCCCCACTCATACCTGCTAATGGTTCATGGGCCCCACTTTTAGCAGTTTTGTTGGATATAAGCCCAGATACGACCCAGGCAGTGTGAAGCCGCAGAAGAAAGCTCTTCTCTATTTAATGAACTCCCAGGGTGAATGGGAATTGATTTAATATGGTTCTAGGTAGTCATCTTTCCTGACAACGTCTTCATGATTTCCTCACACCTCTCTATTTCTTCAGCATGCCTCTACCAGATTTTAAAATACTCAGAATTCTGTGAGGGAGCTGAACCTGAGTCATACGAATCATCCTTTCGGGGGAACTGGATTCTTCTTCCATGGTTTTTAGCTACTTAATCTGTAAGAATTCCCTGGGCTCAGGACTAGGAAGAAAGGTCATAAAAGGCTTGCTTAATTGCTGTGCAAATAAAACTTCTCATCTGGAAAAGACTCAAGAGGCTGCAGTCTTGTGTGGCTTGGTTAGTTACAGGAGAACCTTGTACCATGAAATCGGCACCACATATAAGTACTCTCTGGTGACCTCACAGTGCTGGAAGCTTCTCTTCTGGCCCGTTGAACAAAAGCATCTACACTCCATTTCTCGACCTGTTCCTTTGCTTCCTGCCTATGTGTATGTGCCTGTGTGCATGGAGAGGGGATTATTTTTTCAAGCTCCCTGATGCCTGGCATTCTTTCATTTCATCTGGTGTCACATTCTGACTTCCATTTTTGATCAAAGAGTGGATGAGCCACGCTGACAATTCATCCTTCTGACAAACTGTAGAAGACACACCACCGTACATCTATCTCTTGGATACTGCCCCAGAAGCCTGATCCAGATCCAGACACGAATGAAACACCAATATGCGCTCACCCTTCGGTGGTGGTTATGATTTCCCTTTGTCCCTGTCACAAAAGCCTCTGGATTAACTGTATTTTTGGCATTCACAACAAAGCTGAGAAATTTGCCTCTAAGAGACATATTCATGTCTCAGTCTTTAAACTCAACCCTACCTATCTCCTCAGTTTCAAATTCTATCTACTGATTTATTTCCCTCAGCTTTTACACAAACGTAGGTCGTGTTTCTACCAAATGCCCATCTATTTTTATACGATGCCGAGAAGAATGCAATGGAACCCCAAATAACTGGCACCAAAGCCGTACGTAGCCAACCTACATTTTGCCATTTTCTTGTTGTTCTCTTGGTTTTCAGAGGTAGAGACGATGGCCTCCCCTCATAGCTCTGCTCACAGGGGATGGTCCCATCTCAAGTACCACACTATGTCCATTTACTAAAATACCAAAAACCCATTACTGCAAATAAAAATTCAAAGTACCAAATATAATTTGGCACTTACATTTATTTTGTTAACGACTGTTTTTACTGTTGCCACATACAGAATCCCACATTCCTGAGGGGGCTAGTAAGTTGAAATACATACCGCAAAATTCAGAAAGTTATTCTCACCTACCGAGTGGGAGAGTTGATTTGTAAAATGTAGAGTTAACATGCTGCCAGCTCTGGGCGAGAGGGAAATTGAAGTGCCAGCACTTCCAGCATGGTTTTGAAGGAAGTGTCGTACTGGTATCATCCAGACTGTGACCAGTATGGGCAAAGGGAAATTGAGGGCGGAGTAAAACCCCAGTAAATTCTATCATTATCATAACCATTTATGATTCTGTGACAGAATTTACCCACCCCTAAGACAAGGATAAAACCTAAAGCCCTGAAGCATGAGATGTGAGTGTTTTGATGAGATTACTTTTCTCTCCCCTAACTGCCCCCCACCTCCCCATGCCATAGCCACGCTATGGTCCATATCCATCAAGGGGGGGGCGTCTATACCCTCACCCCATGCCTTTGCATCTCATGCCTTCATCAGACAGGAGCTCTGATACCCACTCTGTGTGACTTCCATCCATCCTTCCAAATTCTCTTATGATAGTCTCTTCTCTGAGAAACTTTCCTAATTTCTGCAGCCCGTGTTTGATGGGGGCATAGCAGACCAAGTGCAGTTCTGTTACAGGACATGTGGTATTTTTCTACAATATAACCTTTTCTCCAGTGAGTCCGTTGTTTGAGATCAGACAGGGCATTCTGTTTATTGTTAATTCACCAGAGTTTAGCACAGTGCCTTCTTTGGCAAATAGTAAGTACTCAAAGATTACTTCCTCAAAGACCCTTGAAAGAGGAAGTAAATTAATCACCACTCCCCCTCCCCTTACCACCTGGTTTTGTCTGAAGAAACGGGAGCCCAACTCACATGTTGCCCTCACAAATGTGATCAACGCCAGACTGAAACGAAGTGAGTATTGCTCAGGCCATCGGGGGGTGGCATTTGGGACTGGGGTTCAACAGACTAGTCAGGAGTAGCACAATGAGGAAGCAACAGATAGCCAGTGATCTTGGTCACTATTTAAAAAAAAAAAGAAATCTAGAGGCGCCTGTGTGCCTCAGTCAGTTAATATGCATCTGACTCTGGATTCCAGGTCAGGTCATGATCACAGGTCATGAGATTGAGCCTCACATCAGGCTCTGTGCTGGATGTGGCACCTGCTCAAGATTGTCTCTCTCTCTCTTCCCCTCTGTCCCCCTCCACCACCCACTTCTACACACACACGTGCTCTCTCTCTCGTGCTCTAAAAATAAATAAATAAACAAACAAGCAAACAAATAAATAAGTAAAATCGACTGTCCTTCAGTTGACAAGATGACTTCCAATTCTTCCAATGGAATGTTAATTTTGAGTCATATCCCGGCTGTGAGAGAACAAATGGTCTTGTTCTTGTATTTAGGACTATAATGAAAGGAAACTGTGGTTTGAGAATTTAGAAGGGAGGTGAAGAGAATGGCAGAGAAGGATGAGCTGTTTCTCCCAGTGTGACCCTGGGGGAGGAGAAGATGGCTAAGGCAAGATCATCTGGACGTGAGAACACTAACAACAATGAAAATCATGATGGTAACAGCCACGAGTGAACAAGCCCTTGGTCACATGCCGGGTCTAGAGCTAAGGACTTCATATATGGCCACATAGTTAATCTTCTCACAATTCTGTGAAGGTGTGAAGCACCAGGAGGTTACCTATCTTGCCCCAAAGCTGCACAGAAGGAAAGAGGCAGACCTAGGGGTTGAACCTGGGCAGGCTAACTGTGGACGCCAGTTCCTTCAGAGGGGGCATGGGAGAAGGGGAGGTAGAAATGGAAGCAGTACAATACTCTGAGTTCGGCTCGCTGTGGTTGAGATTCTTATGGATGAAGCTAAGGTTTGGCTTTGGACAGCAAGTGCAGGGACTGGCTTTAGGAGACGGGTTTTTCCTCTTAGTTCTACCCAGTAAAGAAAATTAAATGGAGTTCATCTACTCCATTGGTCATCTACCTCAGTCATGTACTCTCTTTTCTTCAGAGTCATTGTGGAATTCGGAAGGTAGAAATTGTTTGCCTCTCCTCGCTTACTGATCCAATTATGTCAAGGACCTGGGTTTGTGAAATGCTCAGTGATGTGGTACCTCCAAAATGTTTTCATAGTTTCATTTGCAATGTGGCAAAATAAAAAGTGTGAGGCTTTGAGTCAAAGGGATTGGAGCCTTCCATGCTGTATGCCTTTGGATAATTCAAATAACCTCTTTGATACTCTGATTCCTCTTCTGTAGAGTGAGGAGAGTAATTTTAGCTCTCTCATGGGGCTGTTGATGAATATCAAATGGAACATTACATTTGCCAGCATTTTCTAAGCTTCGGGGAGATGATGTAAAGTGTTATACGAGGGTTCATCATTGTCGTGTTCACTCACTGTTCACTCAACAGCTATGTACGTAATTCCCGCAGTGTGTGAGCTCTGTTGTGGGTGTTGGGGATTCTAGAATGAACAAGTAAACAAGACACCTACTCCAGGGGGAAACAAATATGTCCACAGGGTGGACAAAGGGAGAAAGGCAATAAGCCAGTAAACAAATATAATCATTTCAGATGCTAAGTACTATGAAAAATCAAACTATGAAAAGATTTTTGGCTGTTTTGTGCTACACCATATTCCAACCACTAGCAATGACGGATTGCAGAATACTCACATAAACGTATCTTCTAGGCATTCATACCATGGCGGTGTGAAATCCAGAGTGATTTGCTGCGCTATTGAGAGCCCGCTGTAACTTTTGCAACCTGCCACCCAGTAAACACATCGAACACATGCTTGTCAACGCTCCAGAAAGTGCATGTCCGTGACTGGTGATTTCCTGGTGTCCCCTTGCCATGAAGGATTCATAAAAGGGTTATGCCATGTCGAGTTAAAAGGTAACGTAGGGCTTTAATGAGCTCAATATCGTGACTTTGGTGGAGGTAGTTTAGAATAAATGCACATTGTCGAGTAGCACACTCTACTAGGATAGTATAAAGGCAAGCCCAGGAATTACCCTTAGCTTAATCCAATTACCAGGCTAAGTTACTTAAACTCTGTATACTCACTTTCTCATCTACAAAGCCGGGTAGTCAAAGTACCTTAACTCATGGGATTGTTGATTGTATGACCTACACTATTGTAGAAGGTACTTAGAATGGTTCCTGAATACGGTACACTTCCAATACATGTTGATTATTACAGGTTTCCTCTCTTCTTCCCTCCCTCTGTCCTTCCTCCGTTCTTTCTTTCCCTTCATAGATGAGAAAACTGAAGACCTCAAGTTATTTTCCCATGCGTCAAAGTCAAGTTAGTGGAAAAACATTTAAAAATCAATGTACTGTTCAGTATTTACATCTACTACGACTCATAACCGTAGGTTCACGGTCCCTCTGGGCATGGGATATTTTTTCAAAGGGATCAGGCTACAGAGCGAGTAGATTTTCTTTCCTCTATCCCCCTCAGGAGGAAAGAATGTACAGCAGCTCTGCATGGATTCTTTGCCTTCTGTCCTCATGCAAAGCTGTGGCACCGAAGCAGTGAGACCAGCTCCGCACACCAGGATGCCTGCCATGGGGACAAACGGGCAGTCCTTTGCCACTCTGACTCTAGGACATAATCATGATTACCTTTTGTGGAAACCGTGCTCTATGCCAGACCCTAGGCTACATAGTTTATATATAACATTTAATTTTTTCAGAATAGTTGTTATTATCCTACTTTTAAAATTGAGAGAAGGCAGGCATGGAACTCATTTGGTATCACACGGGAGTTTCTGGTCCGTCTGATTTCCAGCCTGTGAGGCTTCCACTACAAAGCACTGCATAGAGATAATCAAGTTCCTAAAATTATCACGGCACCATGTCTATGATGCCATGAAAGACGGCTTTCTGAAATTTAACATGCGAAAAGTGGGGAGCCTGGGTGGCTCAGTCGGTTGAACATCTGCCTCTCGAATTCAGATCATGTCGTGATCTTGGGGTCATGGGAATTGAGCCCCGCAATGGGCTCTGCAGTGAGCATGGAGTCGGCTTGAGGTTCTCCCTCTCCCTCCGCCCCTCACCAACTCATTCTCTCTCTCTCTCTCTCCCCCTCTTAAAGAAACAAACAAATAAATAAATAAATGCCAAAACCTTGCCACCCATACTGGGCATCATGGCTAATAAGCACCATGAATACCTTTGCCTTGAGTAGGGGACATTGACTCCTTTTACTAACCACAGGAAAGAAAAACGAGGATTTTTTTTTTTTTTTTTTAAAGAAAACTGGCCTCTGCAGTTGGTGGTAAGCTTTCACCAGCACTGATGACTAAGGCTTCCCCAACACATCACATGTGAGGCATCCGTTAGACCCCATGCGCTCAGAGCTAGAGCCAGAGCGGCGGCTGCGGCAGCTAGCACGATGTAAATGTTTAAAGCTCTAATCAGACATCCAGTCACCAGCTTCACGGTTGCTTTTCCTTTTGATGAGGAAATATGCAATCCCTTAGGGGTGAATGTCAAGTGTTCATAAACAGAGAAGCATCTGAAATACCTGCGAGCGATACTTATTTATATGAATCATTTATCCCGCATCTCCGTGTGCCTTTCCAGCTCCCGTATTCAGCTGTCACATTACCGCTCACTGCACGGCACCCATACAGCCACACGCTCTTTCTATTTATGTGCACGGAACCCAGCGCCCTAATTGTTTCCACGTCTCTAAGTAGCGCCCACAGCAATTCCCCTCCTGCCAGGTGGAAGCCTGAGTTCCTCGACGTCAGCATCTCCCCACAAAAAACCTATTGGCAAGTCATGTGTCTGTCCATTCATGGTTTCTCCCCACATCAATCAGCCACTATGTTCATTTCTATCGAGCACGTCTGTCCTAACCAACGCAGGGTTCTTTCCTTATTCAGTGCATTTCCTGCATCCGCCTTTTCCACTTCCTTCCTCTTCGGACCCTCCTGTGAATGTTCACATGTATGCACATCCTTGGCACAACCAGTGACTGTTCCCTAATGCTCGTGGCCAACATGGTGGGGAAATACATTTGTTTTACATTATGGATATGTGAGTTCAAGCCCAATTTTATCACAACGCCACTTTGGGTTAACATAAACTATTTAAGTCTCCTCGTCGGTAGGACCTGATTAATAACACTAATCTTACTGTTTTTGTGGAGGGTATGCTATAAATTACCTGCTCTGCCTATAAATCCTGGTTTTCTGTGAAATAGACTTTCTCAAGACCTTTATGTAAATATTTGCTAGAACTTTCTCTGTGGAGGCACCTGGGTGGCTCAGTTGTTAAGCATCTGCCTTCAACTCAGGTCATGATCCCAGGGTCCTGGGATCGAGCCCCACTTTGGGCTCCCTGCTAGCTGGGAAGCCTGCTTCTCCCTCTCCCACTCCCCCTGCTTGTTTTCTTTCTCTCACTGTGTCTCTTTCTGTAAAAATAAATAAATAAATAAAATCTTAAAAAAAATTTCTCTGTGCAGGGACTATTGTTCATATTTTTCAACTCACTTAAGCTCCAAGTACCTCTAAGAGGTAGACACTCTTGTTATTCCAGTTTCATAAGATGAGAACACGGATTGGCACAGAGGTTGGTAACTTGCATAAAAACACACAACTACAAAGGCAGGCAAGAAAGATTCCAGTCCTCATCTTTCTGGACACAAAGCGCCAAATAAACTATTTACTGTTGACTCCTCAGCGCCTAAACAGTGTGCTTGGCTCTATAGATTTGACTTGATGCTATGAGTTACTGCTATCTCCAGAGTGCACTTATATTATTGTGTTGTGATAGTTCATGACCATCTAGTTGTCTTGAGAATGTGACTAAACTGGGCAGGTAGGTCATAAATGCAAATGAATATGGAGGGTCTAGAGTTGGCCATTTTAAACAGGTTGGTCTCTTCTGGGGAATACGGATGACAGATTGAGGACACTGATGAAACTGTTTAAAATCACCTAACATCTGGTATGCTTGCTACAGGCCAACACCCAAAACCAACAACTCAATATATACTATCTTCTTTGAGCCTTACAACAACCCTATGAGGTAGATAACATTGTTACTCCAGCTCATTGGATGCGGAAACTCAGTAACAGAAGTTTAAGTAACTTGGTCCTTACTTAAGTAACATTGATATTAACAATTTAAGCCAGGGTATGAGCACTGATACTCAGTCTCCAAAGCCCCCTTATGGTTGAGCATCATTTCAGGTATAAATTTAACAGAGTTAATGATATTACCTAACTCACAGTGTTACAGGAATTAATGAGATACTACATTCTTGACATAGTTCTTGGTATGTTGAAGGGTGAGCTCAATCCATATTAATCATTCGTGTTCACAGCTGCTAGAGTTCAAGCTCTTTGAGTGCAGATTATCAAGTCTTTAGTGTCCTTTGATATCTCACCCCCAGGACCCCAGGAAGTGTGCTGCTGCCTAGGATTCGCACATAATAAATGCTTTTGAATGAAACTGAACAGAAAATGGGGTTCAGGCAATGAGGATCAGAATCCCTCAGGAGGGATTTAGGTCAGTGGATTTCAGGAATGCCTCGGGGCTTGGAGAAGGGTGTGGTTGCTTGATAAGTCCTCTTCCATCCACAATAAAATCTAATCTTAAAAAGCCTCATCTCTTTGGAATTCCACTGACCTCCCTAATCACAGGAATGAGACTGATGCAAATTCCTACCTCCTACTGTCCCCCTCTGAATGGGCTGGCCAGAGCCACAGAACAGCCAAATGCCAAGAAAGAGGAATCAAATGGCTATGATTGACTCCCTTCACCTCATCATTGCCTCCTACCCACAAGGGACACACTCAGAGCATAGATTTACCTGGAGCAGGTGGCAGGCCCAGTCACACGTTCCAAAGCACAGAAAACTATGTTCATCCGGACGCCATATGTCTACATATGCATACATAAGCAGACACTCAGAGGAAAAGAAACGTCAGGGATGGTGGAGCCTATACGAAATCCAGCTCCCTGGGCTTGGTTGTTGAACAGGAACCCCCTGCTGCAGAACCAGGTATCAAGGCCTAATTTGTAGGCATGTAGTGCATGCCAACACACCTGGGTGGCCGTGTAAAGTGTTTATAAATCAGACCCTAATGAACACCCCCTGTGCTTTAGGACTGCATTTAACTCTTTCTCACTTCTCAGTTGGTAGGAAATGGAAGAAATAAAAAAATACACCAGGAGGGAAAGAAGGAAATCATATTCCTAATAATTTCCCTTGCAAAAGAGGAATGAAGGGAGTTCACTGTAGCTGTGATACTAAGACAATTATGGCTACAGCACGTTGAGAACTCATTATGTGCTGAGCGGGGAGACACACAGGTCCGACGGCGGGCACAAGGTATCTTTCTGACAGACCGTGACTACTTTATTTCACACGCGTGCATGCACACACACACACACGCACGTACTCCATCCCCAGGCACTCAGAATCCCCGCAACCCTCCCAAATTCCTGTTCTCCAATGCACTCCCCACCTTCCTATATACCGTAGGTCTTACCTTTGTTATTTCCTCTCTCCCTGCTGCCGTCCCCACTCCCATCTGAGAACCCAAACTCTCAGAGCAGGACGCTACGTCTCCTTATTTACTGTCGTGTCTCAAGAGACACGATGCCTGGAACAGTGTCCAGTGCAGAGCAGGCTCTCAGTGAATGTTTAGTGAACGGATGAAAGAGTGATTATTTACCATTTTGCAGCTCGTCTCTCCCTCCCTAACATGCAAATACACACACACACATACACACACACGTGCACTCCTGGCACACCTGGCTTGGTACTGGGAACTTCTTAAGGTCAGCACCGGTTTTGCACTGACTCTGGTCCCAGGCTTCAGCACAGTGCCTGGCCCAGCCTTCAAGGACCAATGGTTCTGGTTGGTAAAGCTTCTCCCCAGAATGTCCTCCAGAGCCCCATTCCATTCAGTTTTAATAGGCTCTATTAAGTCTCATTTTTCAATTCTTTTCTTCACTTTTTCCCCATAGTTTTCTTCAATATTTCCTTCTGAGCAATTATTTCTCCATTTTTCATTCTGAGTTTTTGCATTTTTTTTTCCACCTTGCGATACCGTCATCTACTGCTGAACGACATACTCCCTCCTGGGCGACTATGTTGAAGTCTGTGCTATAGATATTATATCAGCAGCACCGGCTGATATAATCTTTGCCAAAGTGGTATCTGGGGAGCCCCGCCTGTGTAGAGGGGCTACAAGGTGTTACTTGGGCATAATGAAGAAAGGGAGCTGGAAAGACTATTCTGGAAGGAAAGGAAAGTTCTGGCTAGGGCTCATATTAAAGGCAAGAGCCCAAGACGAGTGTGCCAAAAAAACATTTGTGAAAGAAGAGCCCTGGCTGTGGGATACAGTAAAGAAGTTGTGGAATAAGGAGGAAGCCAGATAGAAAGAAATGTAGGAATGGATTATGGATTCTAGACTGATTTGAGCCTGTTCAGTCATTATTTCAATTAATACTTGTTGAGTACCTTCTAGGTGTCAGCTCCTGTACTGGGTGCCAAGGAGACCCCGATGAGACGGACATAGTTCCCACAGCGCTACATCTTGGAGCCCAGCGGGGAGCTAAGCACAAATGGACTGGTCATGTGAGTACATAATGAAGAGTGTGTGTGTGTGTGTGTGTGTGTGTGTGTGTGTGTGACGGGAGGTTCTGATCTACCCAGAAGGGTCAGGAAGGGCCTCCTCAGAGAGGCCACCATTAAGTTGAGATTCAAAGATGAGGAAGAGTTACAGTTAAGGAGGCAGAGGAAGGTGAGCAGAGTTGGCAGGGAGTCCAAGTAGAGGAGATGACAGCCACGGAGCTTGTATCTGGGGAGAGAACACGGAAGAGGAAATGAAAGGAGACCCAAGGGCTGGATCAAGAAGATACAGAGATCGGTTTGAGAAGAGGCCCGAGAGATAGGCAGGGATCCCACCCTGGAGAGAAACAAAGACCACAGAAGGGATTATGGCCTCTACTGTAAGAAGGGTGGGAAGCTACTGGAGTGATTTTAGCAGAAGAGTGATATGTCACCATTTGCATTTTCTAAAGTTCATTCTGGTTAATATATAGGAAATGGCGTGGATGGAATAGAGGGAAGAAACAGGAGAACCCACTGGACGGTAACTGCAAGAGTCCATACAGGAGGTTATGATGGTTCGGAACAGCGTGCTGGCCATGAGCAGAAGAAGAATGGGGATATATTCAAGAGGTTCAGAATATGAAACGGCCAGGAATTGGTAACAGACACAATATGCCAGGTGACGGCAGTTTCCAGCACGGTGCCTGGGTTTTTGGATTGTGCTGCTAAATGGCTAGGGGAGCTACGTGGGTGAGGACGGGTGGGTCTAGAGAAAAGTATTTGGGAGTTTGGGTCCAAAAGTTGGCTTTCTCCGACTTTCTAGTCATGAAACATGTATGCCATGAGCTTCACTTTTCAAAGCTTATTTTCTTCATTTGCAAAGTGAGGATAACAACTCCCAGCCCAGAGTTGTAAAAATAAGATGAGACAAGATACATAAAGGGTGCGATGCAGCACCCAGCTGGAAGCCCGCACTCCACTGACAGTAGCGGTCACTGCATCTCTGACACCATGAACTCAAGCCAGGCAACTCACCTCTCTCTCATCCATGAGGTGGAAGAAAAATGGCGGCCACCTGGCGCTCTGCTGAGAACAGCACAGAGGAAGCACTTGCTACACTTGCTGAGCACACATGACTTACTAACACCAACATTCCAGAAATGTACCTGTTTTCTGTTTAGCTGAAAGGGTAGGAAACAACTGCATGAAGGGGCTAATCAGCCAAGAGCAAAACGTCAGACATTTGCCTGTTTTCGTTACTGCCCGCCTTTGACAGAGTTGTCTGCTGGGTCTGGACTGCCACTTTCCAATCTGTGAAATGGCGGTAGAGTCTGTTTCCAGTTTATCTCCCAGGAACCGTGGAGAAGGTCATGGAAGAAAGGACTGCGGGTACCTGGGGAATAACAGATCACTGCTTCTCAACACGCTCACGGGAAGAGCAGGTTCTTCTTCAGGAAAGTCCGAGATAGCATCTCAGCCTCCAGGGAGCCACGAGACAGAAAAGCCAAGAGAAAGAGAGAGGTAGGTGGACAAAGACATAGCCTGGAGTTAACCGTGAGAGACAGTCGGCCTGCCTGCTGTCCACCCCTATGCGGCAATGTCAAGTCGGGGCCCATCACTGTTGATGAGAAATCAGATCTAGGGGCTGTGAGAAGGTACATTCCAAGGAGTAATATATCTCCAGAGGCTGAACCTATGTAATGTCCTTACTAATCTCGGGCTCCTGGGTTATGAAGCCTGCCGTCAGGGATGAGTTATATTTCCAATAAGTCATTCTAGCTAATCAGGCTTTCTCATCATGAGCTGCTGAAGAAGAGACAGGATGAGCCGCTCAGCAGCTTCTGAGCAGGCGTCCCAGATGAGATGAGAATTCTCGGCAAGGGCTTCCTTCCTGTCCCAAACGGGCAGTGCCATGCCCCCCTCCCCTTGGCAAGTGGCACAGAGGGAAACACAGACTGCGCAAGCACAGGAAGATGACGGGGTCTGTTTGATAAGGTTATGATTAAATCAAGGTTTTTGCTCTAATTACACTGCCTTTAAATAAATGCAGCCTAGTAAGTAATTGTAATTGATGTGCAATTAAACATGTATTTATATCACCATTGCCTTTCTCTGTGCAGCTGTCTATTCCTGCTTCTCATTGTGGCTGGAGATACTGAAATGCGCCTGCATCTCAGGAGGAGGAAGCCCCACTTCTCTCATGTGGGTGCCTGGTCCCAGGGCTGTAGGAGGAGCTCTGGGCACCGTCAGAAATGCCACAGCATTCCGGGGCCTGAATGATAAATTCAAGTCTTCTCAACTGACCTTTCCAGAAGAGTTAGGGGGCTAAGCATCCCAATTATCTCTCCCTCTGCCCACAGAAGGTTCTTATCTTCTCTGTGTGCTGGACAGGCCATTAAACATGGACCCGGCTTGAAAGGGGATGACAAATCACAATCAGGTAAAGCATCACTGAAGTCATTAAAAAGCAGTGATGAAGATCTCTGAGAGGCTAAGTGGCAAGTCTGTGAATTTCTATGTGTTGTCGCTATCAGGAAGGCAAGACCCAAATACTGCGAGAGGGAGACAAAATGACATGCAAGGAATCACATGAAGTCTGAAGCTCCATTATTATTTCAGTGAATACTAACTAATGCTAGCATCTAGAATAAATCATAAAGCTAAACATGCTCTCAGGATGTTCACAGTCCAAGCTGTATGAAGGTGGAGAACCAGCTCAGGCAAAGGGTTTAAAACATGGAAATAAAAGGTGAAATGCTGAGCTCAAACAGAGTGGACTGTTGCTTTGGGACCTAGATGAATGTCATAAACCTTTGGCCTCATTCCCCAGCCGCCATGATGTAATGCCTCTCAGATGGGCCCCTCTTTACCCATCAGAGTGCTAATCACAGGGCCAGAGAAATGCCACCACCCACCTCATCTGTTTTTATTCTCCAGCTAAAGGACACCATGCATCTCCCTGACAGCTAGTCATTACGGGAGCATATGGGCACCGCAGGCTCCTGCCAGGGACAGCTAAGGCCCGTAAGAACCCAAGCAGAGCTCTGGGCTACCCTGGTGCTCAGAAGGGATCCACACTGTCACAAGATCCGATGACTGGTGTAGGTTTCTGACACCCAAAGGAGTGTTGTGAGACGGGCCTCAAGGGGGTGCAGGTGTTGGTGGAAGAGAAAAACCAGGAGGAGGGAGAAACAGCTCGCCTTGTGTTATTGCAACTTTCTGAGTTCAGTTTCAGATCGAAAGCACTTGGAAGGTGCAAAATGGTTTTCAGCATATTAAAGAAAAAAAATGCAGCCTTTCTACTCTTCAGAGCTCTTCTTAGCTACCAAGTGCTTAGCTACCAAGCACTTCTCTATTTTATTTGACCTTGATCCTATGGCAGGAATTACCATCTCTAAGTGACTCATTCTAAGAAAAAAAAAAAAAAAAAAGGAGATCCAGAATGTTTAAGGGACTCTTCAAGGTCAGAGGATTAGGTGAATGACAGGCTTGGGAATAAACCCAGCTCTTCTGATTTCTAGCCCAATGTTCTTTAAAAGCCAGTCAAGTAAATGGGCACAAGGGATGTTTTAGGGATGATGGAAATGTTTCAAAACTGGCTGCACAACTCTGTAAATTTTCTAAAAATCACCGCGCACTTAAAACAGGTGAACTTTATGGTATGTAAATTATATTTCAAGCTGCCCTTAAAAATAAAGCAGCCAAGTGTAGTCAGCAGAGCGTGGGATCTGCTGTCATTATATTATGGTCCAGATCCTGATTCCAGCCCTTTATGCCCTAGGTAACCTTGGATAGGTGCCTTAATTTCTTTACATATACATTTCTTCATCTTTAAAAACTGGAATGAAAGAAGATGGGATTGGGAGGGAGACAAACCATAAGTGACTCTTAATCTCACAAAACAAACTGAGGGTTGCTGGGGGGAGGGGGTTTGGGAGAAGGGGGTGGTATTATGGACATTGGGGAGGGTATGTGCTTTGGTGAGTGCTGTGAAGTGTGTAAACCTGGTGATTCACAGACCTGTACCACTGGGGATAAAAATACATGTTTATAAAAAATAAAAAATTATATTAAAAAAACTGGAATAATATTATCTACTTCTCAAGATTGCTATGATGATCAGAACTGAAGCAATAACAGCTAATTTTATTTCTGTTATTTCTGATGCCTAAGAATCACGATATAAAAAAATAATTAGCTCTCTGCTGCTTCCTTAACCACTAATGCTTATTTGTGTCAAGGATGAACCTTGTATGAGCAGAAGGCATATAATGTAGTTTTAGTCGAAACCCCAAATCAGTGCATTTAATTGGCATTCAACTAGCAAATAACAGTGGTTCAGCATACCAAGGACATACGCGTCCTCACCTTCTCCTAAACTGTGTACTCCCGAACCTGACTGTTCACTGGGATCATTGGGAGACTTGTAAAAATGCTGATACCTGGGCCCCACCCCAGAGAATTTTATTTAAATGGTATGGAGTGTGGGCCTGGGCTTTGAAGGTTTTGCAACCACCCCATGCGATTCTGGATTCTGACTGCAGCACAGTTAGAGAACCATAACGTATGGGCTTTTAACTCTGAGTACAATATGATCTATCTGGGGAGCTTAAAAAAGACCAAGCCTGAGCCTCACATCAAGAGGTTCTGATTTTGTTGGTCCTGGGTGGAATGTAGGCAGCTGGGCACGTTAGACGTTCACCCAGGTGACTCTAATGTGCAGCTCCAGCAGAGAACCACAGCTTCAAACCTTCTCAGGAAGATGCCGTATGGATAAGGGATCTACTCCCTAACTCCCCACCTCATTCCTCTTCCCTCCATCCATGAAAAGGGCTTACAGGATGGTAGGACAGGTACTTCCTATAACCCACCAGGTGTTGATCTCAGAGGATAGGCCAGCTGTAGCTACACAAGCCCTGGGGCATTTCAAATTCTCAGGAGTGAAGGAAGGGGATTATAACCAATGCCGACGCAACAGGGCCATAAGCAAAGTAGCTACGTTTCTTCAAGTCACAGGGTCTGCATTGTGCACGGAAGCCGAACATGCATCAGAATAGAGCTTCCAAGTAGTGGAAGAATTCAGGAGGTGCTTCAAGAGACTCTCAGGAAAGGGACTGGCCATCAGACCATCCATTCAACGAAGGTCCATGGAGTTGTGACGCTGTCATAGGTACAGCGCCATTTTGAGCAAGGTAGACGTAAAAAATAAAAACTGACCTCTGCTGTAGGCAAGCCATTCAGTAAAATGAGCCTGAGCTCACCACCAACTCTTCTCTGTTGGTCATCCCTGCTGCTCTTTAAGAAAGGCTCTAGCATGTCCCATATATGAATGCTTGTCACAGACCCCACTGCTCATCATCCCCATGCCTTCCCAGCCCAAGCTTGGGATGATACCCTCCCTTGCTTCCCTGATCCTGCCCTACCCAGATCCAGACTCCATCCATCCATCTATCTACCTATTTATTTATTTTAATCAAGCCAGTTACCACTTAAGAGACCATGAGAATGGAAGAACTTTGGGGGTAATCCATGAATCATCTGGAACTAAGCCTTGCTGATTGGGTCTGAAAAGCATGCTCTTTTAAAGGAGTTTTCATAAAACTCTAGGAAAACAGAAAGTTTCACTCACTGAACAGGTTCAATATGTGTCTTACCACTTCAACTACATTTCTAGTTCTTGATGCCTAGAGCAGTGCAGCAATGTCTTGTCCTTGATTGTGAGATGAGCCTTTCTGTCTTTATTGTTCATTTCATCCGTCATGTGTGGACCCTTCCTACAAGGTCGGGTTGGCAGAATTCACCAGATGTGGTAGACTTAGCTGTGAGATAGGGTCACCACCTGCCCCAGATCCTGGCGATTTGTATTCTCAGGAACAAGAGAACCCACAGGTCCAGCTGCCAATTTCCTCTCTGTGGCTTTATACCTGCACTCCTTTCTCACACTTATTGCCCTCTTTCCCAAAATAGTTGATGAGGGTGATGCTGTCGGGAAAGCACTTAGAAGGGATAAGAGTGGGTAATCCCTTCACTACTGTGATTTGTGACATCACTCACCCTTAATCAGATGGTCTAAAGTACCTTATAAATCTAGTCCATTCAGCAGTTGATCAAAAAGCCCACCCAAACACATTTCCGAGGTGAAGTCAGAGAACTATTTTTAATTTTCTATAGCCCTGTTTCCTTATCAGTAAAACAGACATGATAATAATTAATGAGATAAGGTACTTCACATGGAATCTAATTGATGCCAATGCTGTCTCTTATTACTGATGTTGTTAGTTACCAGGAGAAAATGATTGTGTACTTTTTTAGAAGGGTTTGGAATGACCCGATGATGTGAAGAGTGCTGAATGAGTGCTTGCCACGTGGTATGTATTATTTTAAGCACTTCTTTAATATGACCTCATTTAAGCCTGACAACAACATATCAGATAGCTACTGTTATCGCTCTCATTTTATAGTTGAGGGAAATGACCAGAGAGAATTTAAGTAAGCATACCAATAATTATTTTTGCTCTGCATTAATAAAAACATGTGGTAGATTCCAAGGGAAATGAAAGAGAGAGAAAAAAGGTGTGTGTGTGGGGGGGGTGATGGAGAAATAATCTGAAACAGGTGCAAACAA
Organism: Mustela lutreola; assembly: GCF_030435805.1. Lineage (NCBI taxonomy): Eukaryota > Metazoa > Chordata > Mammalia > Carnivora > Mustelidae > Mustela > Mustela lutreola. The sequence continues at coordinate 11,264,538 of NC_081296.1, forward strand.
AAAAGAAAGAGCCAACATGATGGCAGGTAGGAGGCAACTGAATGCTTGGTTCTTTGGTGAAAAAACAGTGAAGTTGTATTCACAGAAAGGACACGTGATAGATGCAGACGTGAGTGAACAATAGGATGGAGGAGGGAACGAGAGTGACAGAGAAAAGATGGAGAAGTCAAGCAAGGCAATTCACGTGCCCTCTGCACATGGGTAACTCCTCTGCATTTAATCCATGCCATGTGCAGACACTATTTAATAAAATAATGAATGATGGAATGAATAAGTAATGTCCATAGCCTAAGGCGGCAAGCACGGTAACAGCTTTCTATTTCCCAAGCCCTGAACATGACTGTCCTTTGGAATCCAGTTATCAGTACATTTTAACCAGTACTAACTAGGTGTTTTATAGTTGGGAAATAGCCAAACAACATCTTTTTATCATTCCCATTGCACACAATTGAGTTGAGAGAGACTGAGTATCATACCACCACTTAGGTGGGTACACTTATGCTATGGAAACCACAAAGCAAAAGGGTTGAGGTCTCCTTGGCCAAAACGATTGGCTGGAGAACCAATGGGAAGAGTAACAAATCCTTCTTTATTTTCAAAACCATAGTAAGATTGAAAAGAACAGCTCCTTCTATGAACCTCCTATTAAAACTAAAGCATATTATGGACAGAGGCCCTACCCACTCTGTTTCCAAGGGAAGCAGATTGCTGCTGAGGCAGGAGAAGCTTTGTTCTCCTCGGAGGAGGATTTGGGCTCACAGGCTAATAGAAATGTGCTCAGGGGGTCGTAGAGGCTGAGCTGGCATAACCTGTGCCTTTTCTGTCACTTCCAGAACTCAGGGATGAAATTGGATAGAGCTTTCTCCATTCCAGACACGATTCCATTTTTTTTTTCTGTTATAAGATCTATCAGGATTTCAGCAACATTATTCTCAAGCAACTTGGTATTCTGATTCTTTCTGTGTGGTTTGCATAAGATTGGTCAAAAAAAAAAAAAAAGAAAGAAAACAAAAAAACATTGGAAACTATCACCTTATTTTCACAGCCTCTTGTTCCACTTATCCAATGCCCTCTGATTCAGGGACTGCCAGCAATTGTGATCTAAATTCCCCAGCCCCATCGTGATTTGTGTACCATTGTTCTAGTGGAGGCGATGGGGCTACTTATCATGCTGGAGGTACTTCCGCCCTGCAGAGCAGTGTGGCTGCTTCAGCAACCAGAGGACCTGCTTCTTAGGGAATTTTCCTAGGGACTTGCAAGTTTTTGAAGTAAAGCAGAGACATCTGCGTGAACTGGGACCATGCAACGCTAAAATGTGCTGTAAATTGGACTTGTTTTAAAATTGTACACCCGTCATCTTCCCTCAGTCTGCCCCAGAACTGGCAACAGTAAGGCAAGGCACTCCCAAATAAGAAAACTCCCCTCACTGGATAAGGAGCAGCATGGCCTGGTCAGTAGGTGACCAGCTCTGGACCCACAGTATCCGCACTCAAACTCCAGCTCAGCCGTTTGCCAGTTCAGCAATTTTAGGCAGGTTGCTTACTCCAGCTGATTTCGGTTTTGTCATCAGTGGCATTGTGAAGATTAAAGAAATAATAAGTAACCTGTAAAGCACCCAAAAAGGTGCCTGAAATAGGAAAATCCTTCAAGAAATGTTAGTTTTTATTGATACTAGTACAGTTGGCTTTTATTCCTAAGGTTATTTCTATGGCCACCATCAAAACCAGATTAATAAAGAGTTATGGTATCAACCCCAAATTCTCCTATGGCAATTTATTCTAGTGGCTTTTCTCACTACTTTCCTACCCTGGACCTTCAGTCTAAGCCTAAACAAAGACTACTGAAAAGATAAACCTTTATTGTTGACTACTGAACACAGGAAGAAAGAGTCCCAGGAAATCTGTCCTCCAGAGGTAAACTGTACTACTTAAATGAGGGAGAACGTCTGCAAAACTGTATCCAATCCAGGGATCGCAAATTAAAAAGGGGTGTTAGTAATCAAAGATCTAGATTAAGATCATGAGGGGCCTTGATATATAATAAAAAGGATGCGCATGGGATACCATGTCTGAATTTTTGTTTTAATGGGGGAATGATGACAGCTGCATTCTTATTGAATCATTTATTCCTTCTTTCAAGAATAATTTTTTGAGACAGAACTTCCAACATGGCAGTTTTTGCCCAGCAAATCCTCTCCCCACAAACCAGCTATAAAACCAGAAAAAAAAATATTAAAAGATAAATTTGAGGGCTTTGGAAATCACCCATATGTAATACATCAAGTTGGGAAGCAGTTACCAATGAAAGAATAGACAACTGGAAGTCTGTGGCATCCTTGTTTTGGGGTACTCCCATCCCCTCCTCCTCAATCATTAACACGATAGTTCTACCAGAGTGGGCCAGTCTGTGAAAACTAGAAGTTTCACTGATGAAGAGGGATGACTGTATTTGCAACAAGAGGGAAAAACAATACTGTATCTAACAGCATTGTTGATTATCATAGCTAGCTCTGCCACAAGTGAGTCAGAGACCAATAGCTCAGTTAGACTAAGATGTAGACCTCATTGGGTTAAGCAATGAAGTGGCACAGTAGTCAGAAATTTAGCAGGAAAATCTGGGAAATGACATAGTGATAAGGGGCCTTGCTAACTTTTCCACTTATACCCAGCTGACTGGAAAGCTGTGCACACAAGCAAAGTAAACCAAACAGAATCTAAGTTATCCACATATCATTGTGTGACTCTGTCTTTACATGTGCATGATAGGAACTGCAGAAATTAGTGTTATTTCAAGTTACTAATCTTGTAGTAATTTGCACCACAACATAGAAAATGACTATAGCTACAGTGTCAATTTTCTTTTCACAGCACACTACAGGCTTTGCCACAGAAGCATGTATAGCTTTGATAAGGACGCAAGCTTTTGACATAGAAAGCAAAGAAGTACCACTTCATTTTGTAGTATTGGCAAAAGTTTCTATTAACCAGCGATGCACATGGGCTAGAGCAACACAGTAAGATACAGAAAAAAAATTATTTTATCTAATATAACCTCATTAATCATTGCTGACTGTTTACAAATCATTGTAAACCACTTTGTCCACATAAATAAATTGTTTTGCCTGTCAAAAAATATAATAACTAGAATGAAAATTTCATTAGAGGAAAACAATAGCAGAATTGAGATGTCAGAAGAAGGAATCAGTAAACTTAAAGATAGATCAATAGAAATTATCCACTCTAAAGAACAGAGAAGAAAAGGTTATGAGGAATAAAGACCTCAAACTCAGAGGATACCAAAAGACATATCAATGCAGTCCCAGAATAAAAGAGGACAGAGAAATTCCAGAAAAAAATTGTGAAAGATTAATGGACAAACACTTCCCAAATCCAATGAACAATATAGCCTCCAAAACAAAGAATCTCAAAAAGTTCCAAGTAAGATCCATTAGACACACTGTACCCAAACTGTTCATAGCCAAAGGCAAGGAAAATATGCTATTAATATAAAGGACACCGAAAATGAAACCAACAGTTGACTTACTATCAGAAACAATAGAAGTCAGAATGCAATGGAATGACATATTCAGAGTGATGAAAGCCAAAAACAAATCAAAACAAAAGATGTCAACCATAATTCTGTATCCTGAAAAGCTATTCTTCAAAATGAAGACAAAATAAAGAGATTGCCAAGCAAAGGCTGAGTTATATTTTAGCTGACATGTCATAAGAATAATAATAAAAATATTTCATTTCATTTAAGTTCATATTAAGTTGAAATAAAATGACACCAGATGGTACTCAAATCCACATAAAAAAATAAAGAGGACAAGAAAAGTAGGAGTTTACTATTAGTCTAAAGAAGATTGTCATAAGTTAAAGTACATGCTATAGTCCTTAGAACAACCACTAGAAAAATAAAATAGTAAGAAAATCAGTGAAGGAATTAAAATGATACAATTAAAAATTCTATTTAACAAAAATCATAGAAGCATAAAAGAGCAAAAAAGACCAGAAACGTATAGAACACAAAGACCAAAATGGTAGATGTAATTCTAACCTGACAATAACTACATTAAATGTGGATGGACTATGGAATTGCCATCAAATGACAGAAATTGTTAGACTGGATTTAAGGATCATAGTCCAAATATATCTTCTCTATAGGAGACACACTTAAATTCAAAGATACAAATGGGGTGAAATTAAAAAGCCGTCAAACAATATACCATGCAAACATAACCATAAGAGAGCTGGAATGATTATATTAATATCAATTACATTGTTTAAAAAAGATCACTGGGGGGGAGACAAGATGGCGGAGTAGCAGACTGAGATGACTTCAGGTCGCAGGAGTTTAGCTAGATAGTTATCAAACCATTCTGAACACCTATAAACCCAATGGGACATCTAAGAGAAGAAGAGCAGCATTCCAGAAACAGAAAATTGACCGCTTTCTGAAAGGTACGACGTGTGGAGAAGTGAATCCGAGGTGATGGGGGTGGGGTAGGGTCGGCTCCCGGCAAGCGGTGGAGCAGCAGAGCACAAAATCAAACTTTCAGAAGTCTGCTGCACTGAGGGACATCGCTTCAGAAGCTATGCGGGGTGGGAGGTGGGGTGGGGTTGTGAGGACAGTGTGGTCTCAGGACCTGCAGGTTCACAGAAAGACCTGGGGTCTCTGAACGTGGCAGAGCTGCCAGGTGTCAGAGCGGGGAAGTCGGCTGCAGAGATGGAGCTGGGGCGGTGGGGGGGGGGGGGGGAGGCTGTCAGCTCAGGGTCAACTTAAATTGTGATCCAAGACATAGTTGAGTCACTGATCTTTGAGCATGGATCCCAAAAGTGGTAGATTCAGGGAGACTTACCGTCCTCAGGGAGGAGCCGGGCTGCAGGAATCTGCTGGGTTTGGAGACTCCAAACAGGCCATGCGCCAAAGACAGAAACACTTGGTCACAGGCCAGGTGAGCTCAGAGTGCAGTGGGAGACCAGGGAGATGGGAGGGATTGACAGCTTTTCTCTGAGGCTGCACTGAGGAGGGGGGCCCTGAGCACGTGGCTCCTCTGGGTGGAGATTGGGAGGCGCCATCTTTATTCCCATCCTCCAGAACTCTATGGAAAGCGCTCAGGGAACAAAAGCTCCCAAAGAGCGAACCAAGCAGATGACTTAGCCGGGCCCCTGGCAAGGGTGGTGCAATTCCACCTCAGGCAGAGACACTTAAGAATCACCGCAACAGTCCTCTCCCACAGAAGATCAGCAAGAAATCCAGCCAAGACCAAGCTCACTGATCAAGGAGAACGGCAGAATTCCAGAGGAGGGGAAACCAAAGCATGGAATTCATGGCTTTCTCCTCATGATTCTTTAGTATTACAATTTAATTAAATTTTTTAAATTTTATTTTTTTCCTAATTATATTTTTAAACTTTTCCTCTTTCCTCTTTTAACAGTTTTTAACTAGTTTATTGTAATAATACCTTTGTAAAATAAAAAATCTTTCTAAGCCTTCATTATTGTAGTCATATTTTATCCTTCATTATATCTAACTTTATTTTTGCGTACATATAGGGTTTTTTCTTCTAAAAAATTTTGGGATACCATTTCTTCTAATAGATCAAAATATACCCTAAATCTAGCACAGGGCTTTGTTCTGGTCTCCAGTCCGAGCAAATTCTCTCCACTCTCTTTTTCTTTCTTTTTCCAACCAACTTATCAATTTCTTTTTTTTAATAATTTTTTTTTTAATTTTCATTTTTACAGTCATAGTCCATCCCTTCATCATGTTTACCCTTGTTTTTTTAATATATATGACTTTTTCCTTCCTTAAAATTTTGAGAGGCAGTTTCTTCTAAGAGACCAAAATACACCCAAAATCGTGCTCGCTTCGGCAGCACATATACAAAATACACCCAAAATCAAGTGGGTCATTCTGTCTAATATATGCTCACCAGTCTAATATATATGTAAATTTTAAAAAAATTTTTACTCCCTTTCTTCTCCCCTAATTTGGGGTCTCTTCTGATTTGATTAGTGTACCTTTTCCTAGGGTCTTTCCCACCCTTTTAGTATTTAATTCTCTCTTTCATATATTCTTCTGGTATTTTTAAAGATTTTATTTATTTATTTGACAGAGAGAGATCACAGGTAGGCAGAGAGAGAGGAGGAAGCAGGCTCCCCACTGTGCAGAGAGCCCGATATGGGCCTCGATCCCAGGATGCTAAAATCATGACCTGAGCTGAAGGCAGAGGCTTTAACCCACTGAGCCACCCAGGTGCCCCTCTTTCATATATTCTTATCTGGATAAAATGACAAGGCGGAAAAAGTCACCACAAAACAAACAAACAAACAAACAAAAAGCAGTACTGAAGGCCAGGGTCCTAATTCAATATGGACATTAGGAATGTGTCAGATCTATAGTTCAGAATGATGATTCTCAAAGTGCTAGCTGGGTTCGAAAAAGACATGGAAGATATTAGAGAAACCATGTCTTGGAGAAATAAAAGGTCTTTCTGGAGAAATAAAAGAACTAAAATCTAACCAAGCTGTTAACAAAAAAGCTTTTAATGAGGTGCAATAAGAAATGGAGGCTCTTACTGCTAGGATAAATGAGGCAGAAGAGAGAATTAGTAATATAGAAGACCAAATGAAGGAGAATAAAGAAGCTGAGCAAAAGAGAGCAAACAACTACTGGACCATGAGGAGAGAATTCAAGAGATTGTGATACCATCAGATGAACAATATTAGAATAATTGGGATTCCAGAAAAAGAAGAAAGAGAGAGGGGGACAGAAGGTATACTGAAGAGAATTATAGTAGAGAAGTTCCCAAATATGGCAAAGGGAACAAGCATCAAAATCCAGGAGGCACAGAGAACCCCCATCAAAATTAATAAAAATAGCACCACATCCTGTCATCTAATAGTAAAACTTACAAGTCTTAGCAACAAAGAGAAAATCCTAAAAGCAGCTCTGGACAAGAAGTCTGTAACATACAACGGTAAAAATATTAGATTGGCAGCAGACTTATCCACAGAGACCTGGCAGGCCAGAAAGAACTGGCATGAAGTATTCAGAGTACTAAATAAGAAAAACATGCAGCCAAGAATACTATAACCAGCTAGGCTATCATTGAAAATAGAAGGAGAGATAAAAACTTCCAGGACAAACAAAAACTAAAACAATTTGTAGACACCAAACCCGCCCTACAGGAAATATTGAAAGGGGTCTTCTAAGCAAAGACAGTCGTAGATCAGAAAGGAAGAGAGAAAATTAAAAGAAGAAGAAAGGAAGAGAGACAATATACAGTAACAGTTACCTTACGGTCAATACAATGGCACTAAATTCATATCTTTCAATAGTTACCCTGTATGTACCCAATCAAAAGACACAGAGTATCCAAATGGATAAAAACACAAGACCCATCAATATGCTCTGTACAAGAAACTAATTTTAGACCAAAAGACACCTCCAGACTTAAAGTGACGGGGTGGAAAACAATTTACCATACTAATGGACATCAAAAGAAAGGTGGGGTGGCAATCGTTATATCAGATCAATTAGATTTAAAGCCAAAGACTATACTAAGAGATGAGGAAGGATGCTATATCATACTCAAATGGTCTGTCCAAAAAGAAGATCTAATAATTTTAAATATCTATGCCCCTAACATGGGAGCAGCCAATTATATAAATCAATTAATAACAAAATCAAAGAAACACAGCAACAATATGGTAATAATAGGGGACTTTAACATCCCCCTCACTGAAATGGACAGATCATCCAAGCAAAAGATAAACAAGGAAATAAAAGTCTTAAATTGACACACTGGACCAGATGGACATCACAGATATATTAACATTCCATCCCAAAGCAATAGAATACATATTCTTCTCTAGTACACATGGAACATTCTCAAGAATAGATCATATTCTGGGTCACAAATCAGGTCTCAACCAGCACCAAAAGATTGGGATCATTCCCTGCATATTTCAGACCATAAGGCTCTGAAGCTAGAACTCAATCACAAGAGGAAAGCTGGACAGAACTCAATTACATGGAGGCTAAAGAGCATCCTACTAAAGTATGAATGGGCCAACCAGGTAACTAAAGAAGAACTGAAAAAAATGCATTTAAGATTTAAATACATAGTCAGTTAGATAAAATTATGGATCCCCCCTCCCAAAAAAATGCACGGAAACAAATGAAAATGAATACACAGCTGTTAGAAATCTCTGGGACATAGCAAAGGCAGTCCTGAGAGGAAACTATATAGTGATACAAGCCTTTCTCAAGAAATAAGAAAAGTCTCAAGTACACAACCTAACCCTACCCCTAAAGGAGCTAGAGTAAGAATAGCAAAGAAAGCCTCAACCCAGTAGGAGAAGAGAAATCATAAAGAACAGAGCAAAAATCAATGAAATAGAAACCAAAAGAACAGGAGAACAAATCCACGAAACTAGGAGTTGGTTCCTTGAAAGAATGACTAAGATTGATAAACACCTGGCCAAACTTATTAAAAAAAAAAAAAAGACAAAGGATCCAAATAAATAAAGTAATGAAGAAAAGAAGAGAGATCAAAACCAACACCAAAGAAATACAAACAATTACAAGAACATACTATGAGCAACTATACGCCAGCAAATTTGACAATCTGGAAGAAATGAATGCATTCCTAGAGACATATAAACTACCAAAACTGAACCAGGAAGAAAGAGAAAACCTGAACAGACCCATAACCAGTAAGGAGATTGAAGCAGTCATCAAAAATCTCCCTACAAACAAGAGCCCAGGGCCAGATGGCTTCCCAGGGGAATTCTACCAAACATTTAAAGAAGAATTAATACCTATTCCCCTGAAACTGCTTCAAAAAAAAAAAAAAAGAAATGGAAGGAAAACTTCCAAAGTCATTTTATGAGGCCAGCATTACATTGCTCCCCAAAACAGACAAAGACCCCATCAAAAAAGAGAATTATAGACTAATATCCTTGATGAACATGGATGCAAAATTCTCACCAAAATACTAGCCAATAGGACTCAACAGTACATTAAAAGGATTATTCCCCATGACCAAGTGGGATTTATTCCAGGGCTGCAATGTTGGTTCAACATCCACTAATCAATGTGATACATTAATAAAAGAAAGAACAATAACTATATGATACTCTCAATAGATGCTGAAAAGAATTTCACAAAGTACAGCATCCTTTCTTGATCAAAACTCTTCAAAGTGTAGGGATAGAGGGTCCATACCTCAATATCATTAAAGCCATCTATGAAAAACTCACAGCGAATATCATCCTCAATGGGGAAAAACTGAGAGCTTTTCTGCTAAGGTCAGGAACATGGCGGAAGTGTCCATTATCAACACTGCTATTCAACATAGTACTAGAAATCCTAGCCTCAGGAATCAGACAACAAAAAGAAATTTAAGGCATCCAAATTGGCAAAGAAGTCAAACTCTCACTCTTTGCAGATAATATGATACTTTATGTGGAACACCCAAAAGACTCCACTTCAAAACTGCTAGAACTCATACAGGAAATCAGTAAAGTTTCAGGATATAAAATCAAAGCACAGAAATCATTGCATTTCTATACAACAACAGCAAGACAGAAGAAAGAGAAATTAAGGAGTTGATCCCATTTACAATTGCACCCCAAACCATAAGATACCTAGGAATAAACCTAACTGAAGAGGCTAAGAACCTATAGTCAAAAACTATAAAGTACTCATGAAAGAAACTGAGGAAGACACAAAGAAATGGAAAAATGGTCTATGCTCATGGATTAGAAGAATAAATATTGTTAAAATCTCTATGCTAAAGCATCTACATGTTTAATGCAATTCATATCAAAATCCCATCAATTTTGTCAAAGAAATGGAACAAATAATCTTAAATTTTGTATGGAACCAGAAAAGACCACGAATAGCCAGAGGAATGTTGTACAAGCCAACGTTGGTAGTATCACAATTCCAGACTTCAAGCTCTATTACAAATCTGTCATCATCAAGAAAGTATGGTACTGGCAAAAAAAACAAATACATAGATCAATGGAAAAGAATAGAGAGCCCACAAATAGACCCTCAACTCTATGGTCAACTAATCTTTAACAAAACAGGAAAGAATGACCAATGGAAAAAAGACAGTCTCTTCAACAAATGGTGTTGGGAAAATTAGATAGCCACATGCAAAAAAATGAAACTGGATCCTTTCCATTTCCTTATACCGCACACAAAAATAGACTCAAAATGGAAGGCAGCTATGCTCGCCACTATACTGCCAACACAATAGACTCAAAATGGATGGAAAACCTCAATGTGAGAAAGGAATCCATCCTAATCCTTGAGGAGAACACAGGCATCAAGCTCTTCGACCTCAGCCAAAGCAACTTCTTCCTACAAACATTGCCAAAGGCAATGGAAGCAAGGGCAAAAATGAACTATTGGGACTTCATTAGGATCAAAACCTTTTGCACAGCAAAGGAAACAGTCAATAGAACCAAAGACAACTGACAGGATGGGAGAAGATATTCACAAATGACATATCAGACAAAGGGCTAGTATCCAAAATCTATAACAAATTTATCAAACTCAACACCCAAAGAACACATAATCCAATGAAGAAATGGACAGAGGACATGAACAGACATTTCTGCAAAGAAGACATCCAGATGGCCAACAGACACATGAAAAGGTGCTCCACATCACTTGGCATCAGGGAAATAAATATCAAAATGACAATGAGGTACCACCTCACACCACTCAGAATGGCTAAAATTAACAAGCCAGGAAACAAGAGATGCTGGCAAGGATGCGGAGAAAGGGGAACCCTCCTCCACTGTTGGTCGGAATGCAAGCTGGTGCAGCCACTTTGGAAAAGCAGCATAGAGGTTCCTCAAAAAGTTGAAAATAGAGCTACCCTATGAATCAGAAATCACACTACTGGGTATTTACCCTAAAGATACAAATGTAGGGATCCAAAGGGACACACGCACCCTAATGTTTATAGCAGCAATGTCCATAATAGCCAAACTATGGAAAGAACCTAGATGTCCACCAACAAATGAATGGATAAAGAATGAATGGATATATATACTAGTAGTATATATATACTATCTATACACACACACAGACACACAGACACACACACACAGAGTGGAATACTACGAAGCCATCAAAAGAAACAAAATCTTGCCATTTGCAATGACATGGATGGAACTAGAGGGTATTATGCTGAGCGAACTAAGTCAATCAGATAAAGACAATTATCATATGATCTCCCTGGTATGAGGAAATTGAGAGACAGAATGGGGGGTTTGAGGGGCAGGGAAGGAAAAAAAATGAAACAAGATGGGATTGGGAGGGAGACAAACCATAAGAGACTCTTAAACTCACAAAACAAACAGGGTTGTCGGGGGAAGTGGGGTATGGAGAGGGTGGCTGGGTTATGGACATTGGGGTGGGTATGTTCTATGGTTAGTGCTATGAAGTTTGTAAGCCTTATGGTTCATAGACCTGTACCCCTGGGGCAAATAATACATTATATGTTAATAAAAAATAAAAAATAAACTTAAAAAAGATACAAACTTCTAGTTACAGGATAAAGAGGATAAATAAGGGATGTAATGTATAACAGGAGAATGTAGCTAACACCACTGTATGATATACAGAAAAGCTATTAAAGAGAATAAAATCCTAAGAGTTCTCATCAGGAGGAGAAAATTTTCTTTTCCTTTCTTTGTTTCCTCTGTTTGAAAATATGGATGTGAGCTGAACCTACTGTGGCAATCATTTTGCTATATATGTAAATTAAACCACCATTCTGTATTCCTTAAAAAAAAGTTCACTATGAACAATGAAGGATATTAAATGATGATAACATGATCAATTCACTGGGAAGATACAATAATTACAAATCTATCCACACTTAACAACAAAGTCCCAAAACACATGAAAAATAGGACAGAGGTAAAAATATAAATATAGAGTACAACAACATTTGAAGACATAAATATCCCATTCCCAAGACAATGAGAAAGACTATAGATACTTAATTAGTACTATTCTCTAACTTTATGTGATTAACATATGTAGCACCTTTCACCTAATACTGCAAAATATGTATTCATTTTAAGGGTGCATTTCTCAGGGAAGATCATATGCTAAACTACTGAGTAAGTTTCAGTACATGTAAAAGAGTTTAAATCATTCAAAATATGTTCTCTAACCATAGCTAGGTTGGAGAAAGCCATGGATGACCAAACAGAATTGATTAGGGCCGAGTTGAAAGCGACCAGACAGGATGTTCACAGTGTTAGGGCGGAGCTTAAAGTTACCAGGGAGGGAGGAGGTTCACAATGCTCTCAATGAGTTCCAATCTAATCTAAACTCTCTCAAAGCTAAGGTAACTGAGACAGAAGATAGAATTAGTGATCTGGAGGACAAACAGAGAGAAAGTATCAGGAGGAAGCCTGGAACAAACAGCTTAGAAACCATGAAAACAGAATCAGGTAAATAAATGATGCCATGAAATGTTCCAACATCAGAATTATTGGAATCCCTGAAGGGGAGGAGAAAGACAGAAGTCTAGAAGATATAGTGAAACAAGTCCTTCATGAAAATTTTCCCAAAGAAAAAATTAAATCAGAAATTTTAAAAAGAGGGAGAGAATGCCCTACATATTTGGAAATTTAAAAAAATCTCCTATCTAGGGGTACCTGAGTGGTACAGTTAAGTTGCTGACTCTTGGTTTCAGCTCAGGTTGTGATCTCAGGGTCGTGAGATCTAGCCCTCATCACATTCCCTACTCAGTGCAGAGTCTGCTTCAGATTCTCTCTCCCTCTGCCTCTGCCACTCCTGCTCATGCTCTCTCTTTCTAAAATAAATAAATAAATTGTAAAAAAAAAAAAAAAAAGGAAACTCATATCTAAATAAATCATAGGTAAACAAATTACAAAAAAATTAGAAAACATTTTGAACTGCTTGAAAAATAAAACACAATATATCCAAATATATAGGATGCATCTAAATCAGTGATTAGAGGGAATTTATAGCTTTAAATAACTATATTTAAAAATCACATGAGTCTTAAAATCAGTGCCTTAAACCATAACAGATTAGAAAAATGCAAACAGACAAAAGTGTAACTAAGCAGAAGAAAGCAAATAATAAATATTCTGGTGGAAGTTAATAAGACAGAAAACAGAAAAAAACAATAATCAGTGATGGTGTTAGTTTGCAACTTCCTCAGAAGCTCCCTAGGTGTGATTTAAAACCAGCTCTCATACAGAGAGAGCAGGGAAAGACCAAAGAGGGAGGCCACTCCAGATTAGTAGATGACGGGTTTAATGAGCAAGGGAATTTACTTAAGAGGCTTGTTGTGGGCAGCTGCAAAATGAGTAGATGTCTGGACCTGCATGCCATAATCAAAAGTTTATACAGAGACCTTCACTGGGCTCAGCCATTACTACCATCCAGATGATCTCATCACTAAAACACTATCTCAAGTCTATGTCCTTGCAGCAGCTTCTGGGAGCAGAATGCACATTCCAAGGACTGGAAATGGGGTGAGGAGTCTCCAATCACCAGGGTCCAGCTCATGGGTCAATTTAGTGGTCACATACTCTCAATGACCTCCTTCAATAGTCCCAAAAGTTTGTTCTTCGTAAAGATTCACAATATTGACAACTATTTATATTGATAAGAAATCGAACAAATTAACAAAATCCAAAATAAAGGAACCTTAAAAAATGGAAAGGTATTGTTTAAGGCAACAGAGATTCACAACAATTTAGATGAAATGGATAGACACAATTTACTAAAACTGACTCAAGAAGAAATGAAAAATCTAAATAGACCCATAACAAGTAAGGGAATTAAATTAGTGATTATAAAACTTCCTACCAAGAAAAACTGAGGCCCAGATGGCTTCACTGGTGTTTTATCAAAAATAAAATAAAACAGGGCGCCTGGGTGGCTCAGTGTGTTAAGCCGCTGCCTTCGGCTCAGGTCATGATCTCAGGGTCCTGGGATCGAGTCCCACATCGGGCTCTCTGCTCAGCAGGGAGCCTGCTTCCTCTTCTCTCTCTGCCTGCCTCTCAGCCTACTTGTGATCTCTGTCAAATAAATAAAATAAAATCTTTAAAAAAAATAATATTGATCTTTCACAAAATCTTTCAGATAATAGAGGAGGAGGAAGCATTTCCCAACACATTGTATGAGGTTGGTATTACTATGATATCAAAGCCAGAGAAAAACAATACAAAGGAAAAAAATGTAATAACTACAGATCAATATTCTTCATAAACATCAACATAAAAATTTAGCACAGTATCAGAAACAAAATCCAGCAAAATATAATGAAGGATTGTACTCCATGACTGAGATTGATCTTAACAATGTAAGGTTGACTGAATATTCACATCCCAATTAATATAATGAACAGTATATAGTGCACTGTGTTATAGTGTACAATGTATTGTGTATGGTGTATATTGCAATAGAGACAGCATAATCATCTCAATTGCTGCATACAAAAGGAGCTGACAAAGTCTAATACTCATTAATTATAAGACTCTTAAACTAGGAAGAGAAGAAAACCCCATTAATCTGATAATGGGCATTTATGAAAATCCCCACAACTAACATCATATTTAATAGTGAAAGAGTCAATGCACCTTAAAGATCATGAACAAAGCAAGGATGCCAGAACTCTGTATTCTATTCGGCACTATACTGGAAATTCTAACTAGTACAATAAGGGATTTGAAAAAGATAGCCAGATTGGAAAGGAAGAAGCAATGTGCGCATTTGCGCGCACACACGCACACACACATACCCCTTTCTAGAATAAATGAGTTTAGCAAAGTTATAGGAATGTATAAAGATATAAATATATTCAACAAATATAGTGCAAATTCATATACTAAAAACTACAAAACATCACTGAGATTAAAGTTTAAATAAATGGAAAGACATTCCTGTTCATGGAGAAGATTCAATATTAGCAAGAGGAAATTCTCCCCAAATTGATTTAGAGATTCAAAGTCATCTGTAACAAAATCCCAATGGACTTTTTGTGGAAATTGACAAACTGATTTTAAAATGTATAGGACCCAGAATAACCAAAACTTATAATAAAGAACAAAGCTGGAGGACTTCACTTTTAAACCTTACTATAAATCTATAGTCATCTAGACAGTGGGTATATCCATAATGATATAGATCAAACAAGATTAATTCTAAAATTAAATTAATTCTAATTAAACATACATAATGATACAAAAATATATATTTGAGTATATATTCAAATATATAAAGTGATATAAAAATAAAATTAAAATTTAAATTTAAAAATATTTGTACTTCAGAAAATACAGTGAGAAAAACAAAAAAAATACAAGCTACAGACTGAGAAATAATATTTGCAAATTATTCATCTGATAAAGGATTTCTCTTAGAATATATAAAGAATTCTAATGACTGACTAATAAGTAGATAAAAAAGCATAATTATAAAATATTTGAATAAACATTTTAGCAAGATGTTCAAAGGGCTAACAGGCATAAGAAAAGATGTTCAGATCATTAGTCATTAGGGAAATGTAAATCAGAACCACAGTGAGATGTAACTACACAGTCACTAGAACACCCATAATAAAGATGGACACTAACAACTCTTGGCAAGGATGGGGAGAAATTGGAAACTTCACACACTGCTTATGGAATTGTTGAAATGATATAGCTACTTTAAAAACTTTACAAGTGACTTAAAAGTTAAATATACCCTTATCATATAACGAAGCAATTCCATTACTAATGGAATTGAAACATGCGTCCGCACAAAGATGGTGTGTGGATGTTCATGGCAGCATTATGTGTAATAACCCCAAACTGGAAACAATCTCAGTGTCTATCAACTGATGCGTGAAAAACCAGAGGTGGTAGGTTTACCCATACAAAAGAATACTATTCAATCACAGAAAAGAAACAGACTCTTGATATATGCTACAAGACAGAGGAGTCTCAAAGACACTGCTGCGTGAGAAAAGCCAGATGTAGAAGATTACATATTATATGATAACGATGTGTATGAAATGTCCAGAGGAAGAAATTACCTCTAGAAAAAGGACTGATGGTTTGCTGGGCTGTGTCTGAGAGGAGGGGTACTAGGATTGATTCCAGGTGAGCACAAGGAAATTCAGGATGATGGTAATATTCTAACCTGGATTGTGGTGGGATTGCATGACTGTAAGTAACTAAAAATTATTGACTCTTACACTCACTGTGGATGAAATTTATGGCATGTAATTTATATCTCAATGAAGCTGTAAAAAAAAAAATCTTGACTATAAGATTCTTGAGGTCAGAGTTCCCACCACAAAGTTCAGTTTGAAGACTTTAATTTCAATCAAGTGATTAGGGTTGAAAAGAGGAAGGTAAGTATTTATTCATTCTAGATGGCCTTATTGCCTTGCCTGGGGAATAATGTTCTAGGTACCTCCAACCCAGCTAAGTTCATCCATAGATAACTTTAAAAAAGAAAAGAAAAGAAAAGAGAAAAGAAAAAAAGAAAGAATAGAATTTTTTTTTAAAAAAGAAAAAGAACAAACAAAAAGCCTAGAATGTCATTGGTCTGTTGGTTGATTGGCTGGTTTTTCTGGTTTAGTTAATTTTCCAGGGCTAAATGTCCATCAAATATCCTTACCATGGAAATTGTTTGAATCCAACCTCTACTTCTTTTTCTCACAACTGCCTTGTTCCTTTTGCCTTAAAATTCTGACCCTTCACCATTTGTAAATCATTGTATAAATAAATAAATGGCCCCATGGCGACTGCATTCAATCTGTTCTTGCTATTACAACATCTGTCATTCTCTCCACAGCAGGACCATCAAGCTGGCAGGGCTGAGGGAAGCTTTGCTGATCCCTGTGCCCCTCTGTAGAGCCGGGTCGGAAGCATCGGGCTGTGGTGGATCCAGATGTATTCTCTTTAGGCAACTGGCTTCTTTGTTGTTGTTGCCCATTAAGGATGCTATTATCGCTTGCTGTGTCTTTGAGTCAGAGGTGCACAGTCAACACCTGCTGTTCTTTGCTTAGAGAACTGTCCCCACATCCATGCTCCCTAAGTTCCTTCCAATCATGGTGCCCTCTCTGCCCCAAGGTGTGACTGCTGACCTGGTCTGCAGGAGCCCTAAACCCTATCGTGAGGATAATTCCACACGTTGAGAGGCTTGCATGCACTTTCCAGATGGGATTCACTGTCGAGTAAGATCATTAAGGAAGCAAGGGAGAGCCAGCACGGTCCGTCTTTAATCATCTAGTCTGATGGACAACTGCATGCTGGGGAAGGAGGCTACTGCTCAGGCAGATCTGCTGTGCTAATCACCAAGCCTCTGGTCGAGAGTTATTCTGTGCTTCCAGTTGGAAGGAAAGAATGTCTCTCCTAGAGAGTCTTTGGATGATTGGAAGAATTAAGGAAAAATACATGATCCCATTTGGATCCAGTACTAATTGGAATGAGCCAAATAATCAGCTCATCAGCAGGAAGCATAACCCCTTACCTTTTTGCCACAGAGAGGAGCATTTCCCTACATAATAATGAGCCCCGATGGCCCCTTCATCAACAGTTAGATTGCCTGTTCCTCCAGAGTACCCTGTGGGACGTGCCTATACCATTTCTTCTGCGAGCCGCTCTCCGACTCAGAGGAAGGAAACCTTCTAATTACATCGAGATGGAAATGGAAGACCAGCCCCGTGGCTAGGCTGGGCTCTGCCTGGCCATGGAGCTCAGGCAGAGGTGCCTGCAATATCACAGAGCAAGTTTCAGAGGTTTGGTTCATTAGAGAAAAATCGATCTATCTGAGGAGCTCGGAGTCCAGAACAAAGTTCTGAGGCAATTCTTGCACCACCACTTCAATAAAAGCCTTCCACTTCCTGAAAGCAAAAACACTCAAGGCAGATGAAGTTTTACTTTCTTCGACATCAATGGCTGAGGTCTCTTGTCCTTCCTGAAGAATGAACACTTAATTCTTTCACACTGTCAATAAAGGCTACCAAAATGAAGCTGTTTCCTTTAGGTAAGAATTCAGATTATATTTAGACTCCTGATGGACCCAGAGTTTTGGGTTCTTCTACACCACCCACTCACATATCCATTCATCTACCTTCCTTGCCCTTCTTGACCTTTAAATATGAGTCTGGCTCTGTTAATTGATTTATTCTGCTTTATAGATGAGAAAACAGAGTCTCGCGATAATTGAACTTAATCAACTCCCATATCTAACCAGGACCGGAGCTGGTATTTAATCCTGATTTGCCTGGCTTAAGAGCCCAAATCCTGATATGTATGCTGGAAATGCTAAGTTTTGGAGACAGAGTGGTTAAACATAAAATTTAAAATAATAAATTTAAAATGGATTTTGAAAAATCTGTCCTAGACCCTTGAAGACACTAATATCACATCAAAGCCTTCTCTGGAATTCTTATCTTCATTCAGCATGTGCCCACGGGGCTTGCATTTTTCCACAAAGAATTCTCTACCTACCGCATTAGTTTCCTCTTCTGCCCTCACTCCTTATAGCTCCTCTGTTCTCTCACTTTTGTTAAAAGAAAACTATTTCTGGAAAGAATCTGGAAGTTAGCTAGGACTGAATGATGCACCTTTGAATCCTTTTAGCAATAACTACATTTTGTCTACTGCCCTACCGCTCTTCCTTCTTGTCAAAAGGGAGCAGACAAAGAAATGCAGGGGAGCTGCCTAGGGCTGGTAAATGCCGTTGCCTCATCCAGGTTGCTTCCTTCTCCCCAAGGATAAGCAGCAGTGGGCGTGTCCTAGGACCTTCTGATTAATAGAAAAGAAACATTTTAAACAATTTTGGGGGAAAAGTGACCTTGTAGTCTTATTTTCAAAGAGCACCTTTTTTGGATGGGGATGGTAAAGGACGTGGGCTGCTGTTTGTGAATTGCAGTGAAAATGATGTAGTACATCTTCTGTTGGGGCTACTCTGGTTTGTAGTTCTGGAGAACTAGCAGGGTCGGGCATGACCTAAAGAAACAAAAGACAGGGACATAGGTGATTCAAATGTGATGGAGGGAAGGACCGGAAGATAGAGGCTAGACATGAGCATGGCTTACTATTTCTAAGAATAGACATGCATTTGGGTAGAAAATCTTGGGATGTAGCTTTTCGGAACTTAAGGTTTGTGGATGAGGGATATTAGTAAGAAATAGTTCTCATTTTAACAAGTTAAAAGAAGCCAAAGAAATAGTTATTTAATGTTGGGGGTGAAATTCTGTAAGTGGATAGGTGAGGAATTCTTCATGCTCTAAGATGATACCACTAGACATTTGGGCAAGAAACCTTTAATGCCCTGATCTAAACATGATGTACTCCACATTCATAATAGATGCAGACCTATCACTGGCCATGGGCAGAAGCAATACACAGGAGTGTATTACAAAAGCATTACTAGGTATGGTTACATGGTGGGGAATAGAAGACTTAGAAGTAATGTATGAACAATCATATCTATTTGCTTGAAGTAGGACGCCCAATATATCACCTACCCACATATGAGGCAGTGTGGAGTTACATAGTATAAAACCACACCACTTGGTGTCAGAAAACCCAGGTTCAAATCCCTCTTTTTAGTACTGTTTTGAAGCACATCAATTCACTCCTCTGAGATTCACTTTCCTTATTTGAAAATGAAGTTGTTGAACCAGAAGACTCTTCTATCTCAAGCTCCATGAGTCAGTTTTCTAATGAAAGGGAATTGAAAGGCACATTAAGTTAGGTTTCAGGTTCAGTCAGTTGTGGGCTCTCATAGATACTGTACCTCTCTCATATTAGGCAATATTTTTTTCTCTCCCCATAAAAATATGCTCTGTATAACTGAGCAAATTTCTCTCCTTAGGCACTATAAACTTCCTGCCCAACAAGATATGAGAAAATTGTGACCTGCCTGGAAAGATACTTAAACATAGTAATTTCATGGAAAGAAGTCTGAGTTGAGATTTGCTTCTCATAAATACTTTGATTATGGTAAGGGGAACCTCAGAGGAATAAAAGCTAGGACAGTTAAGAGTGTGAAGTTAGAATCTGGCCTGACAGGTTTGAAGGCTCTTCCTCGACATTCTTGAAAAGACTTTCTCCCTTGTACTCTTCTATCCTCTATCAAAGTGTTTTTCAACCAGGAAAGATTTGGGTCCTGAAAGAGATTTAGCAATGTCTGGGAACATTTTTGGTTCTCACAACTAAATATTACCCAAACCAATCTGTCAGTAGTGCTAAGGGTGAGGAAGTTTGCTATATATTGACAGTACCTAGAGACCACAGCGAGATACTCTAGAACTTTGTGAATCGAACTGATACATTTAACATGCAACAGATCAAATGAGAAATAATGACATTGCCTTCAGAGGATGAGCATTCCTATGGCAGAAAGAGTAGGCTTTAATGGAGTAATTGATTATCTGACAATATCTAAAGCAAGAATGTCTCAATAAAATGCATGTAGAAAATCGGCTCTGTAGAGGCCAAAGCTAGAGATATTCATCCAGGACTGTTCAGAGGATAAATTACTTCGACCCACAATGGGGTTTTGTTGTCTTCTGAAGGCTCAGCTCTTAAATAGTCTAGAAACAGCTGTGTACCTATTGCCAACTGTTTAATCTCACCACCATCTGCTTGAATCCTGTACTCACCAAACAACCTTCTGGGCTATAGTTTGGCTTCTCATGTAGCATATCTTAGAGGAACATAATGTGCTGACCAAAGAAAGAAAATTATTCTGATCTCCTTGGCTGTTCTATCTCTTGTAGTGATTTGATAAACTGGCATTTTGATTACTTTACCAGATGAAGCCTTGGGAATTTTGTGGGGGTCAGTCCTGTGAGAAGCATCCCAAAAACCTGAGGACCCAATCAGGGTCCTTACTAGGACTTTGTGAGCATAATTCCACTGTTGACAGCCAGCTAAACATTATCTCTGGGCAATATCTCTTTCATAGCCTAAAATTCATGGCACCTGGAATAGCAAAGATTTAAAAAGAACTAATTTAGCCCTTCCATACTTTTTTTTTCCCCCTCTCTAAGTGATCTAAAGGGAGTTTATGGAAAAGAGTAAGGGTTTACTTTGTATCCACTCTAAAGCTTCTTATATAAGAAGTCAAACTGTGGAAAGAACCAAGATGCCCTTCAATGGATGAATGGATAAGGAAGATGTGGTCTATATACACTATGGAGTATTATGCCTCCATCAGAAAGGACGAATACCCAACTTTTGTAGCAACATGGACGGGACTGGAAGAGATTATGCTGAGTGAAATAAGTCAAGCAGAGAGAGTCAATTAACATATGGTTTCACTTATTTGTGGAGCATAACAAAAAGCATGGAGGACAAGGGGTGTTAGGAGAAGGGGATTGGGGTAAATTGGAAGGGGAGGTGAATCATGAGAGACTATGGACTCTGAAAAACAATCTGAGGGGTTTGAAGTGGTGGTGGGGTGGGAGGTCAGGGTACCAGGTGGTGGGTATTATAGAGGGCACGGATTGCATGGAGCACTGGGTGTGAGGAAAAAATAATGATACTGTTATGCTGAAAATAAATAAATGAAAAAAAAAAGAAGCTCAATGTATACTACAATATATTGTAGGTTACTGATTTTTTTAAATAAAGTATACCTTTTCAAAGTAGGAAAAGAGTGTGAAATGTTTCAAAGGGGAAATATGAAAATAAAACTTTTTTTTTTTTCATAAGGCTGGAACAGGAAATTGAGGCTAAGTTGGTTTATCAGACAAAAAAAAAAAAAAAAAAAAAAATCCCCAAATAGCAAGGTAAGATCTTGTGGGAATGCCTTGAGGTAAAGCCAATTCAATTAGTTTTTGCAGCATAACTGTCAGGACCCAAAAACTAGGTGGAATAATGAACTGATTAAAACCTGTAATTGCAATTCAATGGAGGAAACCATTCATCATGAAGATGGCAGCGTTCCCTACATTCCAGATTGCATGGAGAGGAGACAATGACAAAGGCAGGCATGGGGGGCTGGTATGAATCAGAGGAGAACAACAACACACTTCTTCATAGGAGAATGCAGCACTAGCCTGAAAGGGGAGTGTGGTCTTCATCCTGTAAACTGGATTTCTGACCTAACCACTGAAATGTAGGCGTCTCCCTCAGGCTTTAACCCAGACCATTTTGAGGATGCACTTCTAATCTGATCACTATCAATGTTCCTGGATTTTACCCAAAGCCAATACTAGTCAACGCTCTTGATTTTTCCCTGATGTTCTGAGGTGTTTTTCTCATGCATCTTCCTATCTTTGAACACACATTGCTTTGTATCAGGGTCGGTCAACTTTTTCTCTAAAGGACCAGTTAGGAAATACTCTTGACTCTGCTGTTATGGTCCAAAAGCAGCCATAGAAAACATAAACAAATGACTGTGGGCTGTGCTCCAATATAGCTTTTTCTACAAAGATAGATGGGAGGTCGTATACGCCGTGGTGCTGTAGTTTGCTCCATATATACAGTCGCAACCAAGATAACATGCAAAGCAAAATAATGAAATAAATGACCGACATAAAATAGCTTTCTTTTTTTTTTTAAAGATTTTATTTATTTATTTGACAGAGAGAAATCACAAGTAGACGGAGAGGCAGGCAGAGAGAGAGGAAGGGAAGCAGGCTCCCTGCTGAGCAGAGAGCCCGATGCGGGCCTCGATCCCAGGACCCTGAGATCATGACCTGAGCTGAAGGCAGTGGCTTAACCCACTGAGCCACCCAGGCACCCCATTAAAATAGCTTTCTTAATTTCTTCAAAGACTTGGTGGTCGTTTTATACAAAATGGCATTTTCCTCTGAGAGCTAAGACTTTAAGACCAGCTTGTAATAAAAGCAGTAATCAATGCAGGAATCCTGGTAGTAGACAAATGGGAAAAATGCATCAGGGATACTTAGCTTCATTCACTGGTTCTTCTTCATTGGCTCAGCAGTATATGTATAGACACTGGGGTGCGTGTTGCTATCGGTTCCAAGTACTCTTCTAGGTTCTAAGGATGTCACAGTGAACAAGACAGAAATGGTTCCTGCTCTTTTGGAGACCATACAGTGAACAGATGAAGATACAAGCAAGATGATTGCAGTAATGGAAATTACTAGAATGGAAATAAAATGATGTGATATGGAACATGTGTAGGTAATTAGCTGCTGCCATAGCTTGGGAAGTTGAAGAAGGCCCCTCTGACAGGGACCCTTAAGCTGAGATTAAAGATGGCAAATCTCCTGCAAAAAGACTTCAGAAAAGAAAAAAAAAAAAAATAACACTGGTACGGTTGGAGCTGGAGTGTGGTGGAGAACACCAGACACAAGGTGACAGAGGTAAGCCAGAGCCAGGCTATGCCTTGGGACTAGGTGCTGATGTTTGATTGTATTTTTAACAGGAGGAGAATGCATTTCATGGTTTTATAGGAAAGATGAGGCTATCTCACTAGATTCTTTAAAGGACAGTTCTTATTGGGATGTGAGCACAAATTCTTGGAGGTGTTGAGGGACATTATTGACTGGGGGACAAGTTAGGAGACTCTTGCATGATGGTGGCTTGGCCTGGAGAGCTTCTTTCATCTGTCCCCACTGTATCAATATATTTCAAATGTAGACCTTGGAGGAAATTGGCATTTTAAGCCCTATTACTATGACAAGTTAATTCTACAAAAAGGATCAATGTCTGGGTCTGCTGGGAATGGATCCTTTGTTGTCTTAACTCTTAAATCACTAACCTTCTATACTAACCCTCCTGATTTCATCAGATTCTATATTAAGCGCAAACCAACTGGCCTTGGTTACTCTGGCCTATTGGACAGAGTAAGTACTGGGTTTCAGAACACAGTCCTCAGTATTTTTGTCAGTGACTATGCTTCTAATCTGGCATCACTTTCTAGTTTTCTTAAATAGTCAATCTTTGTTAAGCAATGGAAAATTGAACTCCTACCTCTCAGTCTCTAAGGCTATACAAGTGGTTTCTCCCTTAATCAGCAGAATAAAAGGAGTTGGGACAGCTGGGTGACTCAGTCAGTGAAGTGACCGACTCTTGATTTTGGCTTAGGTCACCATCTCAGGGTCTTAACATCAAACCCTGCACCAGGCTCCCCACTGGAGTCTGCTTCAGATTCTCTCTCTCCTTTTCCCTCTGCCCCTTGCCAAAATAATTTTTAAAAATTAAGAAATATAGTCTGGCTCACATGCCTGGGTGAGAGAGGGTGGACTTCTCTTGACATGTTTCAGAAACTAACTGGATACTGTATAAGCCTGAGTAGGGAGTCAGGTGCCTCTCTGATATCTCCTCTACATGGGCCTTGTTGTGAGTTAACACCGCACATCTCTGAACCCTGCCCAGGCTTCTCAGCTTAGTCCTTCACACCCTAGGACGTATCAACTTCCAGTTCACACCCCTGCTATATACTTTATGTGCCAATACATTAGAGAAATCCCCTTGCCCTGCAACTATTTCTAAATGATATTCCTCCCTTTCTTTCCTCCCATGCTTCTCTCTCCTCACTTTTTTTTTTTTTTTTTTTTTTAAAGCTGCTTACCAAAGACACCCTCCCTTTCTCTAGCAGGATGTTTTGCCTTAGTATGTCCATAGTATAGAATACTTTCGCTATACTGGTCTACTCCACATGGGAAGGCACTGGCCTTGCGTTCAATCTCACTGATTAACCATCATTTCACTTCTAACCATTTCTAGTCCAGGACTTTCATTATGTACCATCCCATGCAAACTGGGACTGCTGAATCTACAAAACTATTTTGTTTTGTTTTGTTTTGTTTTAATCATTCTAGATGTCTTCAACAATTAGGTCATGTTTGTCTTCTATTAAGCCTTTTAATTAAGAGCTGGATTGTGAGTCAGGTGGGCCTATGTTTAAAGAAGCTAGATATGTGAACTTTAGCAAGTTGGGTAACTTCTTTGTGCCTCAGTTTCTCATCTATAAAATGGGAATAAACTGAATACACTGTCTTAGCCTGTACTACCCAGAAGGAAGTGACTGAGGCTACTAACTAACCAGGAAGTGCAGCCCCAGGGAACCAAGAGTCAAGAAAAAGGGGAGTGAGTCAGGGAAGAGGAGAGCCAATAGGAGGCCACCTCACTGAGGTGGTCACTGCTTGGTCACAAGCTCCCATGATTGGTCAATGTAATGGGACATCTTCTGGGTGTTCATAAGAAATAGCACTTGTCAAGAGAGTCTGTGGAGCAGGAAAGAAGAACTGGTCCTCTGGATCCCATATTCCATAGGTTTTCCCCAAAGGGAATTAACTGTTCCACAATTCTGACTTGTGTATACCTGGCTGGTGCCCAGGTTCATGGCATCTCATACCTAGTATCAAGAGGGCAGCTCCAGGGTAGAGAGCAAGAGTAGTCTGGCATAGGCATGGGGCAAAGGGTATTGGTTTGTATCCTTATGAGGCAAGTCACAGGCCACACAGAGCTGGCTGCCTCCTGGAAGCCACGCAAAACAAGAAGCCTCCAGAAAGAAGAGGCTGAAATGACCTGAGTGGTGCCTAAGAGCTGTCTGATTTGTCCCTCACTTGAAACACTTGGATCCGTGTGGGCCCTTTTATCACACCAACCTCTCAACACCCAGGGCATACCTCCATCTTTATGAGAAGATACTAATCACATCCCTGAGAGGGCAGGTAAAGAGTCAACCATTCCTAGAGTTCCACTCAGCTGGTGGCAGCTCATCCCTGTGAGGAATTAAGGCGAGGGTGTTCATGAAACAGATGAAATCCCCTGGAACCACAGCTGATACGAAGACCATGACACTCATGATCTCTCTTCTCTTCCTTCCTTTCATGACTTCCCACACCTGACCAGGACATAAGCTAGTCTGTGTTGTTTGCCTGATGGAGCAAACCAGATCTTCATCCCTAAAGGGTGTGAACTCTCGACTGTCTTGCCATTGCTGGGGTGCTGTGTTTATAAAGACACTTGTTTGCATCTATCTGGGAAGGAAACACTGAAATGTCCCAGTGAATCCCTTAGGACCAGGCATTGCTCCACATTGTGTTGGAGCAAATGCAACCCCTCATGGTGATCAAAGGTAGCTTCAGGAGTTGGCATTTAGCCCTTCCTAATGTAATATCCCTTACACTCCAGCAGGTAACCAGCCGGGGCTGCTATTTAGTAAGTCCACATCAATTATACATGCAGGATCCAGGGAAATAACTACAAGCCAGGTTCAGGTCCCATCAGACATGCACTATGACTTGGGTTAAATTCCATGTATTATCTGGCTTTCCTATACCTCAACTCCACTGGAGGATTGTGAAAGCATAGCAGGTCTCCTGGAATTAGTGTTAGAAGGCCCCTCTAATAATCGTCAAAAATTTGGGACATTCCCTAGTCTGTGTATGCACAGCAACCCTTGCATAGGTCCCTCTGAAAGGATCACACTGATCCTCATGACATCTACTTGCAAAAGAGTCGAAGAGCCCTGACTCATGAGGTGGAGATATTCTTTAAGTCAGAAACTGTTTTTTAAGTCCTGATCTTTCCGCCACTGCTACAAACCACTGCAGGCCCAGGCACCCTATTGGGCACTGCAGGCTTCTATCAGAGTGATGACAGCAGGTGCCCCACACTGTCTCTGTCTCTGATGGTCAGGTGCTGCCACCTAGCTTCAGTCGTTCTGGCATCTGGCCACTGATGTCAGACAGCTTACGTTATGTTCATCTCTCCCACTTGTCAAACTTGGCCTGCAGAGGATAACCACCACTGAACTTCTCAAAGATGCTGGTGCTGCGCCCCCGTCCAGCACCTTTCCCATTCCCTTAGTGCCGAGTTCTCTCAAAGTGTGGCCTTCAGAACTAACTAACATAGGTATGCATCACCAAGGAGCTTTTTAGAAATGCAAAATGTATAACCCCAAACTTCAGGGCATACTTCATCAGACTTGGGAGGTGGGGCCCAGAAAGTGATGTTTCACAAGCCCTCCTAGAGATGCTGATAGCAGGTCAAGTTTGAGAACCACTGACTTAAAGAGAGGAGTATCCTCTAAGATAATAAGATACTCATTCTAATATTTCCACTGCTCTGAGTTCTCAGATTCCATCCTCAATATTCTGCAAAGTCATCTCTGTCTTATTCATGTAGGACTTGGATGTGCAGAAGCTCTAGAGAGCTACTCTGCAGATTTTTGTTAATACAAGGAAAACAAAAGAAAGCTGTAGAAATCAATGAGTTGCATCAATGTGAATATTCTGATACTGGACTATTGTTTTGTAGGAAGTTACCACTGGGGGAAACAGAGTAAAGTATACATGGGATCTCTATATAATTTCTTATAGCTGCATAGGAACCTACCTCAATCTATCTAGCAACTATCTATCACCTATCATCTAAAATCTATCTACATATCTATCACCTATCACCTAGCAATCTATCATGTATTTATTAATCTCATGTATCTATGTACCTAAGTATCTACCTATCTATCATTTATCATCTATCAGTATTTTACAATCCTACTAGCAAAGAACGAGTAACCCATTTTCTCTGCATCCTTGTCGGCATTTGGTGTTGCCACTATCCCACTGTGGGTTTTTGTATGCTGGGTCAGTTGTTTTTTTCTTTTGCATTTCCCTGCCATCTACCTATCCCCTTTAATAAAGTTGGCTTTTGCGTCTGTTTTCTAATCGCATCATTAGATTTTACTGATGACCTCTGAGCATTCACCATATCGTCTATATATAAGCCCTTTGTCAGCTCTGCGGTTTGCACCTATTTTATTCAAACTTGGAGCTTGGACTTTCATGGCCTTCACATCGTCTGTACCAGAACAAAATTTGTAATTTCTATGAAGTCTAGTTCATCATTTTTTCCTTTAGTGGATCATACTTTTGGCATCAATTCTAAAAATCCAGTTGATTTTTGAATAGGGTGTGCAGTATAGGTTAGGTTTCATTTTACTGCCTCTGATGGCCAGTGGTTCCAGCACCGCTTATGAAAAAGGGTTCCTCCACTGAATTGCTTTTGCATCTTGTCAAAGTCAGTTAAACATATTTATGTGTGTCTATTTCTGGGTTCTGGGTCTATTTCTGCATTGATCTATGTACCCATTCCTCTGCTAAGATCGAACTGTCTTGATTACTACAGCTGGGAGCCTTAATGTGGAGGGTGATTCCGCCCATTTTATTCTTTTCATCAAGATTATTTCAGCTGTGTCTTTCTAACAAATTTTACAATAAGCCTTTCTACCAAAAAACCTTGCTGGTATTTTGATAGGGGTTTCATTAAGTGTGTAGATCAATTTGGGGAGTATTCTCATCTTTACCATTGGAATTGTCTTTCCATTCACGAACATGGTATGTCTCTCCATTTACTTGCCTCTTTGATGTCTGCCACAGCATTTTGTAATTTTTACCATAGAGATCTTGTCTCTGTTTTGTTAAGTGTCTGCCCAGGTGTTTTAATTTCTTTGCAGCAATTATAAACTGTGCTGTATTTTTAATTTCTGCTTCAGCATATACAGTTTTAGTACATAGAAATGTACCTGACTTTTGTGTGGTGCCCTTATGTCCTGCAGTCTTGATCATCCTACTTATGAGTTCTTGAAGGGTTTTTTCCTGGAGGGTAGTGTATGTTTGGATAATGAATTTCTATATAGACAATTATGTCATCCAAAAATCAGGACAATTTTCTTTCTTTCCTTCTAATCTCTATGTCTTTTATTTCCTTTTCTTGCCTTATTATACTTTCTAGAGCTTCCAGTCCTACATTAGATAGCAATGGAGCACACATCCTGTTCTGTTCCCAATCTTAGGGGTAAGACTGTTTTTACTAGTAGATATGATATTAGCTGTGAGGTTTTCATAGATCCAGTTAAAATAATTCTTTTGCATTCTTCACTTTCTGGAAGTTTTTATCATGAATGGATGTTGGATTGTGCCAGATGCTTTTTTCTGCATCAATTGTGTCTGATTATATGATTTTTCCTCTTTAGCCTATTGATACGGTGAATATAGCAGACATTTAGAATCTCTTCTAGTTGCCTGTGACAGAACATTAAACTCAGAGTCTCAGGTGAGCGCTCCTCTGTCCATACATTCTCCCCTCCCCGGTCTCAAAGTTGTCTATCCCTACCCCAATCGCCCTTCCTCAAGAGGCATGCCTGTTCAGACTCTCCCAGTTCTTACTTAAACGCATTAGCAAGGACCCACAAATGCTTTCCTTTCACATGAGGTTATATCATCGTGGAGCAAACTACACTTTCTTAATTGAGCTGTGCTATAACCTAACTCAGACTATTGGCCTGGGGGCATCAGAGGGTAAGAGGGAAGACCTTGAGGAGTATAAGCATTACCTTGCAAGGTTTTTTCTTCTAGTAAAGAGATTGAAAGTTTCTAGGCCCAAAGAGACTGCTCTCCTGCAGTAAGTGGGAGGAGGGTTATTTCTGCTGGCTTCAAGAATTCCAGGGAGAATTTGAGGCTTAAAGATTCTCAGGCATGTCCAGCCAAATGTCCGCATCCCAGATTTCTGTGTCCATTTGTCTTCCATTCAGGTTTTCAAATTTTTCCAAGGTGATTGATTGAATGCCAACAGTCAGGTTCATTTACAGTTCTGTTATCCTTAGAGTGAACTCTGTCCCTGACTTTCAGTACCATGAGCTTTATGGTTACAGAAGATGAGAGTCTGTTTCAAAGGTATTCCAGGCTTCATAGCATGACTTAAGCTCGCAGTAGACTGCCCTGAGCCTAAATAATCTGTTGTCAAGGCCACCAGCGCTGTTAACAGAAGCCATTCTAATCTATAATCCTTACAATGGTCATTGTGTCCATTGGGCACCATCTCCATATAGCCTCCATATAACCAATGCTTCACCTTCTGCCTGTCTCTCACCCCAATCATCCACAAGTGAAGGCCACAGAAATAGTGATGCCCCTGCACAGCAGACAGATAACCACCCAATCCTGCTGCCATTGTCTTAGCCTGGGTTCTCAGAAAGGTCAACGTTCATGGCCTAGTTGTTCATTGGGAAGAGAAATACCAGAAGAGGAGGAGTAGAGTGAGGGAAAATTTAATGGGACAGAGAAAAACAGTGACAATAAATGAGGCTGAATCACTGTGGTACATACTCCTTGTGATCAGGAACAAGGGATTTCTCTACCTTGGGAGATTCTTATCTCTGTGTTATTGCATCATAGGAAAGTCAATACAGAGAGAGGAAGGGAGACAAACATATTCACTGATGCCCATTACCCATTGGTTATTGTTTCATCCTGTATGGCATTAAATCTCCTACACTTTAGGAGGCTGTACACATAGACTGTGCCACTGCATATCTCAAGGATTATTAGGAAGCTCTGGGGTGAGAGGGAAAAGGTGAGCAGCACAGATAGGTGCTAAGGTGCTGTTGGGTTGTGCCCAATGACGGTGGTTGGAACCCATGCAAAGTTACTTACTGCCGGAGCATATGGGATGGAACAAGAAGCCAAAAGCTCTGGAAATGAGCGAGGCTGGGCAGATCGGAGGCAGCGTGTTGGAAGCGTGAAATGCTAGCTCAAAGGGTTAAGAATTGTATGACCTAAATGGCTAACAGACACATGAAAAAATGACATTGAGATACCACCTTACACCAGTTAGAATGGAAAGAAAATTGGCAAGAAAAGAAACAAATGTTGGAGAGGTTGTGGGGAAAGGAGAACCCTCTTACACTGCTGGTGGGAATGCAAGGTGGTGCAGTCAGTTTGGAAAACAGTGTGGAGATTCCTGAGAAAGTTAAAAATAGAGCAACCCTATGAACCAGCAATTGCACTACTGGGTATTTACCACAAAGATACAGATGTAGTGAAAGGAAGGGCCACATTGCACCCCACTGTTCACAGCAGCAATGTCCACAATAGCCAAACTGTGGAAGGAGCTGAGATGCCCTTCAACAGATGAATGGATAAAAAAGATGTAGTCCCTATACATACAATAGAATATTACTCAGCCAGCAGAAAGGATGAATACCCAACTTTTGCGTCAACATGGACGGGACTGGAAGAGATTATGCTGAGTGAAAGAAGTCAAGCAGAGTAAGTCAATCATCATACAGTTTCACTTATTTGTGGAACATAAGGAATAGCATGGAGGACATTAAAAGAAGGAAGGGAGAAATGAAGGGGGAAGAAGTCAGAGGGGGAGAAAAACCACAAGAGACTATGGACTCCAAGAATCAAACTGAGGGTTTTGTGGGGGTAGAATGGATGATCCTGGTGATAAGTATTAAGAAGGGCATATATTGTATGGAGCACTGGGTGTTTTACACAAACAATGAATCACAGAACACTACCTCAAAACTAATGTACTGTATGGTGACTAACATAACATAATAAAAAAGTATAAAAAAAGAATTGTATGACCTCATGCTCATAATATCCTTAAGACTGTAAGAGGAAAATAGTAAATGCTCAATAAAATCATGAATACCAGTAACGTACGTTTATACCACCTCCTGGCTTCTATAGCCATCACATAACAGGGAAAAGATCCATCAATATAACATACTGCTCTGTTACACAAACAATTCATTTTGAGTTCCCTGTCTTCACCAACTATCTTTTTTAATGCATTATTTTTTTATTTTTTTGTAAATACTTGGTCTTGTCCTCCATCTCCTCTCTGTTACCTGGAATTACTTTCAGTTTTCCTACCTGAGACCAAAACCATGTCCCTTGTATCAACTGAATTCATTCTCAGTCTTGGATTTGGAATGTGAATGTTGTCCTCTCCACTACATCTCACATTCTAATACATGCAAATCACCTGGAAGATGTTTGGAGCATAATAACCAAAAACCACATTTGCCTTTCCTCTTTACCTTTCTTCTTACCACAACCTCTACTACGAATAATACCACTACCTACAGCATTATGGTATCTTTAATATAAAACAAGTTATTTTAGTGTTACATTCTTTCCTCATCATTCTCAGCTTCTACTGTCTGTAGCTCTGGACAAAAATACTGCTAGAAAAAGGCATATATGGGAATGACATAACTCTATTACAACCATTACCAACTCAAATTTATCAAGCACTAAAAGGTACAGTGGTTCACCTTGTACATGTCCATGCCATTTAATCTTCAAAATAATACCATGGTGTCAGAACTATTATATTTATTCTACAAATAAGTAAGTGGTCTTAAAATCCTTAAATAACATCCTCAGTGCTTCCCAGCTAAATAGAGGCAGGCAACAATTTGAAACTATTTGTGTCTGGTTCCAAAAATACTGTTTAGCCACAGTAATATCTTACCAGTCTTGGTCCACTGCAAATACTCTGGGGCTTTCTTTACTCCTTTGTGGGCTCTTACACTTACCCTCCATTTTGGTCATTCATACCTTCTCCTTTCTGTTCAGATTTTTACGAACCACTTAAATGATGTCCCTCTGTGCAGTTTTCTAAGGCTGCCATAATAAAGTATCATAAGCTAGCAGCTTAAAACCATGTAAATTTATTGTCTTAAGTTCTGGAGACCACAAGTCTGAAATCAAGGTGCCAGTAGGGCCATGCTCCCTCAGAAAGCTACAGGAAAGAACCCTTTCTTGCAAATCCTTCCTTGCACCTTCTAGAATCTGGTGTTTGTTGGCAATCTTTGGCTTGTTCCAGTCTCTGCCTCCATCATCATCTGTCATCTCTCTGTTTGTCCATCTCTGTGTATCTCCTCTTAGAAGAACACCAGTTACATAAGATTAAGGGCCTACTCTACTCCACTATGACCTCATTTAACTTACATCTTAATTACATCTGCAAATAGCCTATTTCCAAATAAATTTATATTCCCAGGTGGCAAGGGTTAGGGCTTCAACATATCTTTTGGGGGACATAATTCAATCCATAACATTCCCCAATGAGTGTGCACATGTGCATGTGCGCACGCACCCACACACGCACACACAGACGCATACACCTTATTTAACAGCTTAAGGCCACCCAACTGCATCACTGCCATTTTTGATTTATTCTCCAGCATAAGTGCAGATGTGTGATGAGCATGGCGAAGGCTAGGCCCTTGCCTACTATCCTAAGACTAGGGCATGTGAATTGTTGGCCTAATGCCACCACTCTCCCATATGTGTGTGTGTGTGTGTGTGTGTGTGTGTGTGTACATATATATATATAAATTCCACAACTCTCCAATATATATATTGATGAATTCACTTGCCTGATCTAAGACATCATTTACACAATGTAAGATGGGAATAATAATGTTTTCTTAACAGAGTCAGTGTGAAGGTTTAATGATCTAAGGAAAATGGTAAATGAGAAATTGGAATGATAGATCCTGTAAGCCGTGAGGTATTTTCAAAGGTAAAATAACATGATCTTCATTTATACGCATTTACCTCTTTTCCTCTGGCATTGATCTCAGGGAGAGGCCAGTTTTCTAGTGGCCCTGAGCTCCTCTCTGCCTGCTGAGGGATTTTTTTCCTTCCTTACTATAGTTCTCCATCTTGGTATCTCCAGATTTTCTCCCTCAATTGAATCAGCCTCAAATACACTGTTTTGTCATTTTTTTTCCCCCCTAAATCTTGAAATGATTTTTAAAGGGCTCTACTCACTGCTTCTGCTTGTCTCCTTCCCTTCACGGCCAACTTCCAGATGAATGCTCTACACTTGTGCTTTCATTTCCTTTTAACCAATCTCCCTGATATCTCTTTGACATCGGGGTCACTTGTCAACTGAGCTGCCTTTATGAAAGTCACAAGGGCATTAAAGGATTTTGGCATTGAAAGCAACTGGCTGGGTGCAAATATGTTTCTCCTTGGTCTCCATGCTCTTGACAATTCTGTTGTGTATTCCAGCCGGCCACCCCTCCTTCTTGATCTTCTCTTTGTCTTGACTTCTGTGATATGACCAAAGGCTCTCTTGGTCCTCTCACCTTTGTGAATAAGACCTCTCAATCCTGCCTGACTACACAGAGAGTTTTCTTCTGTTTCCTCCTGGTGGGTGTTGTCCAATTCTCAGGCTTTCATAATGTGTCCTTTCTTTAATTCCTTTGGAAGAACTCATGTTTTCTATGGTTTTGACAGACACCTTATAGTCATCATCCAGCCCTACCTTCTTACTGTGTACCTATCTTTTATGCCTGGCTGAAGTTGGAAAGTACTCACACAGCACTTGAAATATATGCCCGTGATTCCTGCTATCAACAAATATAAATGACAAGCGTGCTTTTTTCCTTCCTCAGTCCTTGATTCACCAAAGCATCCTTCACTAAATTCCTCATTGGTCTTTCTTCTTTTCTAAAACAAGTCTCCCTAAAAGTATAATTGTATACAAAAGTACAATTAGGTGCCTTCCTTTCTTCGACAACTCCTAGTAACTTGCAACTGTGAGCCCTGGCTGACTTCTTAAATGTTCATGACTTTCTAAACATGAACATTTTACCAGAATGATCCATCTCTTCAATCTCTCTCATACACAGATTCTGTCCCCCTGCTCCCAAATCCTTGCAGGGGGAAGGAAAATCTTATAATGTTTTACCAAAAAGAATACCAACAACCATGCTAGAAATTGGGAGTGGATACTATTAACTCCTGCTCACTGATCTAGCCCAGCTCACCTCATACTTGTAACCTCATTGACTTGAGTATTCCCAAGTCTAACATTTAAAGAGTAAAAGTTGCAAATATCTCTTAAATTATCCAATCAATAAAAATTTCTTGAATTGCTGCTGAGTGCAAGCTACTTAGATCATTACTGCGGGAAGATTAAAGTATGAGGCAGTTTCTCAGTCAATTACCTCACAAATAAATGCCAGTTACTTACTGGTACACAAAATATTATATTATACTGTCCCATAATTCCTTCCCAGGGGATACACCAGTGGTCAACTGCTGTATAACCAACAGTTTGATTCTTGAAGTATTCTATGTAAATTACACAGGGACACAAGAAGGTGAAAGAGAGAAGCCAAGCAACATTTATTTGCAATCTATTATGACTAGGAAGTTGGTACTCTGGGAGGGACTTTATGTGTTCAACTAGGTGATCTTCATCAGCACATGCTGGGTATTTCTAGTTACACTTAATAGAGGAGGGAAATGAAGTTCAAAGTTATTTTAAAAATCCCCAAGAATCGACTATTTAAAGAAATCAGTACAAATTTATTATTTTCCATGGTGGGTGCTGGGGTATCAGGATGACAAAGACAGACACAATCTCTGCCCTGGTGAGATATAGGTGTCACCAGTGATAACAGAATCGGATTTGAACAAGATCATCCAGATATCAGGGTCCTAACTCCTACTCCAGATAACACTTTCTCCTCTTCCACGCTCCTCTTACTTCCTGAAATATGAGGAACCATCCCTTATGAGTTCCAAAGAGTATATTTCTGTGACCTGGACACTTCCACAGGTGAACACTTGTGTATATCTGTAGTATGTTAATGGTCAATATTCATCTTGACTTTCCTATCTGAGTTCAGTCCTGCCTGGTCACCCCATCCCTTCTTGTCCGTCTACACCCTCATTCTTCCCAGGTCTTAAGCTAAGTCAGGGGAGGGCAGTTGGCAGGTGATATGGGCATCTGGATTCCGCTCCACACTCTTGAGTCTGCTCTCCTCTCATTCCCAGTCAAGACCCAGGGCCAAACACAGGCGGAAAAGGAAGCAGTGTTTCTCCTTAACTCGAACAGCAGGTGTGTGTGGTTCATATCTCAGCTTAGATCACTAGTGTCCTCTGGACCTAGAGCTCAGTCCTGAATCTCCTATGATTTTATTAGCACTGTAGCCTCTGCCTCGTCATTGCAAGCTCTCTCTCTATCCGGAATGCTGTTCCCTCCTGCCCAGTGACTGACAGACAGCTTGTTTTAATCTCAACAGTTCTCCTCAGAACAAAGATGCTGCCACCCAAAAGAAATGAGAGCTGGTGAGGATTTCAGAGGCTCTGTAGGCTGGCATGGGAGGAACGGAGGGCAGAGCGGACATCGGGAAAATGTTCTCTGGCAGTAACCTGTGTTGGAAAGCAGCAGACGAGTGGACAGGGGTTCCAGAAAACATCTGTGCCCCTTTTGACTAAAAAGGAAACAGATGATAGAACCATTTGCATCAGAACATGTCTCTTGGTTCAGAAATGTTATTAGGAATAGCTTTTTAGTTGGGTTTATATTAATATATATTATATTTGTATTAATCATATATTTAATTTAGCTATATACTATATTACGTATCATGTATTTTATTATTTATGTAATAGTATATATTAAATATATTATATTTATATATTATATATTTAGATATGCCCATATATACACACACACACACACATATATATATACACACATACATATATATTGGGGATTTTATATATATGTGTGTGTGTGTGTACACACACACACACACACACACACACACATATACTACATAATCTTATTAGAACAATGAGAATGGAAAGCCATGCTATGTCTTGAGAACAGCACAGTGTCAAGCATGGCATCTAAATCTAAATCTTTTTCACTGGCCCCTGCTGGTTTCTCCCTTGTCATCCACGGATGACAAGGGAGATGTCACTGATCTCACGGATGCCTCCCATCTCCTCACACATTATTCGTTACTGATCATGCCTATCCAAAGTTCCCACGAATAGCTTTCCCAAGAACAGCTCAAGGCTCTTTGTGACTCCTTACACATGCTCCATCCTCCTCCAAGAATATCTTCTTTCTACCTCCTTCTACCAGCTCCCTGTTCTCTGTTTGCCCTGGCTTGACCCACTTTTCTCTGACTGGAAAATTCTCATTCACCCCTCAGATCTTGCCCAGGGATAGTCTCCCCTGTAGAGTCTCCTTCCTTCCTGCCCTCTTCTCTAACAAAGTACTCCCAGTTCTTGAAGGCCTAGTGGACTTTACATATGAATATCACAGCAAGTATCACATTCTTATTAGGTTTACATCTTTAAGTGCCCCATTCACCCCCAGAGTGCCCCATAGGCAGCAACTGTGTTTATTCATCTGTATATCTAGCATCAAGTTTGGACTTGTAAAATAACCATAGATCTCAGTGGGCTTGCCTTTTGTCCAAAGTACGGGGAGGAGGGGCTATGAGGTAAGTCAGGGGATAGAGCAACATACCAGATCAGTTGTGTTGCATGAATTTATATGCCTGAGACCACGGGTACAGACTGATGCACAAACACACACACACACACACACACGAATCACATTTGGCTCTTTTTAGTTCTCTTTAGCTAAATCCATGTGCTGGGATTTAACCACTCTATGCAATTCAGGACATCCTAATTTCAGAGGTCCTTGGTGGGGTTTTGACACCAAAACTTTTTAAGAGAACTCTACAGGGGATTCTAATACCAAAGCAGAGCTGAGAATTCTATTGGTCATTGAAACAAACAAACAAATAAACAAAAATAGCAGTTTAACAAATCCTCCTTTTCTTTGTAGATTCTTCTAAGGTTTTTGCTCTAAGTACCAAACAGAGTGGTCAGAATTGGGAAGAGAACATGGGGTCAGAGTGTGTGTGTGTGTGTGTGTATGAGAGAGAGAGAGAGAGAGAGAGAGAGATGACAAAGTCAGTTTGCTGTGTGGAAAAAAAAAAAACAACTGTGGGTTAAATTCTCTTGGAAACAGAGTGAGGTGTACACACACACACACACACACATATATATATAATAAAGAGTAAGCAAATTATCATATGGTTAGGCTAGAAGTCAGAAGCTCTGGGCTTTAATACTGGCTCTGTCATTAATTAGTTATTTGCCCTTAGACATTATAATTAAAGTCATCTATTCTGAGAGTACATTAAAGTTCACAAACTGTTTTTCCACATGTTGACTGATCTGAAAAGGGGGCAAACACAGCTATTTCCCCCTGGTTTTCCAAGTTGAAGAAATGAGTCCTGGAGTGGATAAGCAGCTTGAACATGAGTAAAGCTAATTAATATGAATTCATAGACATGTTAGAAATGGAAATGACTCTAAATCAGCAACTTAAACTGTATGTGTTTTATAACTGCTTCCAAACTCAATGGCAGGTGTTATTCTGTCAGTTTAAAAAAGACTCACTCAGGGGCACCCAGATGGCTTAGTGGGTTAAAGTCTCAGCTTTCAGCTCAGGTCATGATCTCAGGGTCCTGGGATCAAGCCCCTCACTGGGCTCTCTGCTCAGCAGGAAGCCTGCTTCCCTCTCTCTCTCTGCCTGCCTCTCTGCCTACTTGTGATCTCTATCTGTCAAATAAATAAATAAAATCTTAAAAAAAAAAAAAGACTCACTCAAAATTGTTGTCACATCTTATATTGGCCTATAACTTTCTTTTTACTATTGTGCTTCCAAGAGCTATTTCCAACATCTTGAATATTTTCTTAAGATTTATTTATTTTTGTGTGTGTGCACAAGAGAGAGAGGGAGAGAGAGAGCAGGAGTGGAGGGCAAGGGGCAGAGGGAGAAGCAGAGTCCCCTACCTCCACTGAGCAGGGAGCCCAGTGTACGACTCGATGCCAGGACCCGTAGATCATGACCTGAGCCAAAGGCAGATACCCAGACACTCTGTGTTACCCAGACACCTCCCAAAAACTTGAAATTTGGGACTGACCTCTCTAAATCATAGAAGACTAAGAATATTCCATGATCATTGATTGTAGCAGTGCTACAGATTTAAATATTCAATTATACTTAAATCAGAAGGGAACTTTGGAGATTTTTTTTTTTTAATTTTTATTCAGGACCTGGAAGGGCACAGAAAGCCTGTTAGAACACATTAGAATGTACTGGTCCATCACAGAGAGTTGATTTACCTATTTTCTTTCAAGTGAAGGAAAATGTTGGGGCCATGAGAGAGAAATGTATCGGCAGAAAGAAGCAAGGTCACATCGGAGGCCCCAAATCCCATGACTCTATAATTTTCTCATATCTCAATCTTTCCTATAGCCTCTTGACTGTTCCCTCCCACCTTTACTTCCCTCTCAGGTTCTATCCTTTATTCTACCAGACTGATCTTCTCAACACTCTCCTCTGCTAAAACATGTCTGATGGTTCCCCACTACCTACAGGACAAAGACCAGGCTCCTTGGCTTATTCTATATAACATTTTGATGCTTATCTTTTGCCATTACTCCACCTGACCCTGAAACTTTGGATATACTGAATTATTTCAGTCCAATCATTATCCATATATTTGCACATCATCATAGCCCCCTGCTTAAAATAACCTTCTGGGTCCTATCTGCTTGGCAAATAATAACCAAGTCCTTGAGATTCGGTTCATGTGTTGCCCCCTCTGTACTGTAGGCAAAGTTCAGCACTTCCTCCTCTGTGTACCCCAAGGGACTCTTTCTGACCAGCTTCCCCTTCCAGACTGAGAGCTTCCTCAGTGTTATTTGGGGATCACAGCTGCGTCCTCAGCAGCCCCGTGCGCTGTGCCTAACACATACCAAACTGTAATCGTATTTGTTGGTCAAATGACTGTTTAGAGATAAGAGCCAGAGTTTAAGGGTAAGGACACTCCTACAGCAAAGAAAGGGCATCAGTGAGTGAAAAACTTCTCTGAACGTTCCCTCAGAAGCTTCAGCACAGAGAGAGATCTGGACTCTGAAGGATTCTGAGAAATGGGGCTAATTAATCAAAGCAACACAGGAGACTGAGATGACTTCAGGTCGTTTAGCCCTGCCAGGACTATAATATTCCCCACAGTATATTTCCTAGTGTATTATCCTGTCACTCTTTAAATATTCTCAGTAATGGGGCCTTTCAGAGGTACTGATTAATAGGGTTTAAAGAAAGACTGCAAGATGGAAGGCGTATGATAAGGTACACAGGGAGAGAGATGGGCAATCTCATGTCTTTGAGGCTAGAAGGTGAAATGATCATTCTCCATAGGCTGTGTGTGTTGGAAACAGGCAAGAAAACCTTTGGTTGTGTTGGTGCTAAAAGCCAGATGAAAAAGCCCCTTCTCACTCACGAGGGACAGTGATGGGTCAAATGCCGAAGAAGCTCGTAGAACTGCATGGCAATGGCACATGCTTCTCTCTCTTTCTTACCACCCGTGGCAGCAGAACTGAAAATCTACTTAGTCCTGAGGGAAGGAGAACTGATATTTTCCACCAAACGTTCCTGCTTTTGAACTCATTTGACACATACCCAGCAGGGCTGCCAAATCTCTTACTTCAAGATGGTAGGAATCTAGGGCCAAACTAATGTGCCATTTTAATGGACTTGAAAAAAAAAAAAACAAAGCCTGAAACCCAATGTTTCCATTCCAAGTATAGAGGTAATCATTCATTTACCTTGTTAAAAGTCTAATAATCCAAAAAAGAATTGACGAAACAACACGTAATACACACACGCACATACACACACACGCACATACTCACGCACACGCACACACACACACACACAGAAAGAAGACAAAAGCCAGATTCTTAGCTATTTGTCCTCTTAGAAATTTCCAGTCTTTCCTGGATAGCCTCAATTTCAAATATTACATCAAAACATTGTGGTCTACCCAACGGCTATAGACTACTGACACTGCTAAATACTGTTCCTTTAAGTCAAATAGATCTTAATGTCTTTACAAAATGATCCAGTATGACTAGAAGTTCCCCAAGTCCATATGATCTTTTCATAATGTCCAGGCACTGCCTGACTCTCTCGGCCACTATTTTTGTGGGTTAAGGCAATATCTCCAGAACGTTCCAGCCAAAATAAAGTAGCATTGACACTAACAGCTACTCACAAGTTAGCACACAAGTTAACATTAGTGTATCAAGTTAGCTGGTTTCAGAGAATAAGGGAATCCGAAAACTACCAGACACAATGGGGTTGTGGGGAGAAAGAATCCTGGATATGGGATGGATTAGATTATGTGGTTGTATGTGGGGACAGGTGGCTTTTAAAGATGTTAAACTTGGGTGCCGGGGTGGCTCAGTTGGTTAAGCATTTGCCTTTGACTCGGGTCATGGTCCCAGTGTCCCGAGATTGAGTCCCACACTAGGCTCCCTGCTCAGAGGGGAGTCTGCTTCTCCTTCTCACTCCTCCTCCTCTCTCTCTCAAATAAATAAATAAAATCTTAAAAAAAAATAAAGGTGTTAAACTTGACATGCTGAGGATAGGGACTGTTTTGGGTAGAAGCAGTCTTTAAACTCTCTTAAGCTCGTATTTTGTCCAAGGAAGACCTCAGTAGTAAAAACGTTCAAGTAACCATTCTAAAAGAAGAAAAATTAGAAGACCAACATGAATTATTTCACTACTCACCCAAATTAGAATGAACCATTGTGCTTCAGTGAAATGTCTTAGATTGAATCATGAATCTTATCACTTTCTAGTTAGTGACCTTAGGCAAGTTAATTATTTTCCCTAATCCTTACATGAGTGAGAATAAAATGAGACAATGTATGTGACAAGCCTCTCTTTTTTTTTATGTATTCATATATAATTTTTTGAATACAGAAGAGTGATTCATCAAAGAAACTATGAGATTGTACCTTTGTTCTCTTCATCACCATCTCACACAGTGTCTGGACCAATTGAAAGTGACCAATAAATATTCACAAAGTATACGATTGAATGAGTTATCCAAAGAAAAACAAAATTACCCATGATTACTGCTCATAAAGGATAGAGCTAACTAAAATGAAGTCAAAGAAGCATTAAGAGGGGTAAAGAACAGATGATTCCGATGAGAATGGAAGCAACTAAAGAAACAATGGAAAAGTTGGAAAGAAGCGAGAAGGGGAAGGAAAGATGGAGGAAGGGGGGCAGGGAGGAAGAGAAACACCATAAAATTGAGCAGAACCATCAGTTTTTCATTCTAGCAGATGTGGGAGAGGTTTATACCCATTTTTATATTCCTCATTCAGTTCCCATGGGGCATTTTAAAGATGAAGGAAGACCAGTGGGAGTTAGAAACCAGAACTCATCAGCTGTGTCAGGTTAGTGCATGCTATTCCAATCTTGGCCAGCTCCTCAGTGTTCCTCAAGGTCGTATTATAAAGCCTTGTAAAGGTCTCCACAGAACACCATCTCCTCCAGGAGAAGGGCATGAGGAACATGGAGAAGTACCACTTTCAGAATCTCTTGACTGAGAAATGCAGAGGTTACCATGGGTCAATCAGTGTTTGGGAGCCTTATTTCTCAGAAGGATCATTTTTGCATAAAATTCATGGACTAAAAATCCATTGGAAGAAAGAAAAGAAGGGAGGAATGAAAGAAGGGAAATCCTATCTATTAATTTCTCCCTTGGAGTAATTCTCTTTTTCCGTTCAATCCCATTCTAACCCACTGAGGTCAACACTATTATGAGCGCTTCACAGATGATAATATTCAGACCCTGAAAATTTCCATGGTTTGCCCGATTTTACACAGCCACAAAGTTGTGGAGCCTCTATTCACACTCTGATGTCACTACCAGGGGAAAGAACATGTGTAACATTTGTTCTACTTCTACTCTGCCTTATGTACTTGATGTAGACTTTCTTATTTGATAACGAGAGTTCTAAGGGCACCTG
Source organism: Mustela lutreola (assembly GCF_030435805.1). Classification (NCBI taxonomy): domain Eukaryota; kingdom Metazoa; phylum Chordata; class Mammalia; order Carnivora; family Mustelidae; genus Mustela; species Mustela lutreola. Next base: position 11,307,028 of record NC_081296.1, read on the forward strand.
GGTGGCACAGTCAGTGAAGTGTCTTACTGTTGGTTTCAGCTCCGGCTGTGATCTCAAGGTCTGAGATGGAGCCCCTTGTAGGGTCTGCCTGGGACACTCTTTCCCTCTGCCCCTTGCCCCCTGTGCACTTTCTCTCTCTCTCTTCCTCTGCAAAATAAAAAAATATATATAATCTTTTCTTTAAAAAAAAAATTCTGTAAGTCAGGCTTTATTTTCCATATGTGACAATTGGAAAATGTGATTCAGAAAGTCGAACTCCCATATTCAAAGTGAGGATTCACTTGAAAGCACTGCAAGTCCCACACCCTGGAATCCTTCTTCCAGCCAAGCTGCAACAGACCACCACCTTAACCATTCATGGTTTCACGGTCAATATACTTTTCATAATACCCAGGACTCCCAAGGTACATGGACAACCCTGGTGGCCTGTGTGGCCTCCTGGTTTGAAGCAGGGAAATTACGGGAGGTTCCAACTCCCCTTTACCAGAAACCAGTAACTACAGCAAAGACAGTTGTTCCTTCTGTCCTCCTTCACCGCTGCCATCACCCTGCCCACAAGACAGTGCTTTTGGTGCACTTACTATGTACCAGGCCTGGTACTCAATGCCTCACATGCAATGTCCTTCTCAGACTTTCTGTTATGAGCTCAGAGAAAGTGATAATATTTGTAGGCCACTCTAAGATAAGAGAACAGTTGTTGTCAGAGACAACCAGCCAAATGTTCCTATTTTCCTAGATCCTGCTGCCCATTTGTGAGGCGAAAGTGCTCCCTGTGTGGCCCCGTTGTAACTCATGCAGAGCACACCAACTGGGCCACTTTGCTCTCTCTTAGTCAAATTCCCCACTTGACCTTGTTTCCAAGTTCAGTAAACTGGGACGTGAAGCAGGTCAAGCTCCTACAGCTAGTACATGTGAGAGCTAGTCTTGAGTCAGCTTATGTAGACTATTTTTCATAAAACTTAGAAAGCAATTACAAATTTTGAGAAAAGAGTAGACACCAGTTTATCCTCAAAGCTTCAACACAGATGTAGTCACCAATAAAGAAGAATATACGATACACGACATGATATATAACATACAGTATATACCATATCACAATACAATAGAATATAATCCACGGTTATATATATTATAATAGCTATTAATTATAGTATTTTATATGTTACATAATTAAATGCAATATGCATTACATAATTCTATGTTGTATACGTTATGTATAATATAATAAATGTAGAACAGCAATACAACAATGAGCACTTACACATCACTTTCTATGCATCAGCACTGTCACAAGAGCTTTCATATATAAATTAACTCAAGTCATCCTCACAACAATGTTCTAAGGTAAGTGCTGTTATTCTCATTTTAGAAATAAGGAAAGGAAGGTGCAGAGAAGTTATGTAAACTTGCCTAAGTTTGTATAACTAATGCTAAAACCAGAATGTGGACACTGCCAGCTCCAGAGTCCCTGTCTTTAATTACTGACCATCACAGCATGTGAAAGTAACAAGGTACACCTCTTGGGATGCCCAGACCAGGAACATGCATTCTAGAAGGCATGAACAACTTGTTCTTCTTTGGGGAGCTTCAGCTCTGCTTAGCCACGCAAGCGAAATCTCTCCCCAGTGTTTCTTTCCCAGGCCATGTTTCCTCTTCTTGTTTATTAGGGTTTTGTGCCTTCCTGGTCTGCTTCAGACTGATCCAACAGGGTCCCTCTGGAGTGGTGGAGATGTCTTTAGCTTTCAGTTTGACAGCATTGATCTAGACTATGAGCACCTTCTCATCATCTCAATCATTGAGTACCAAATCCCACAACTCGTTCCAAGTCTCTGGAATCTATCTTCATGTTTCTACAAGCACTCCAACCTTCTTTCCAATACCTAATCCCCGAAGGGCCCCCAGGCAGGAGAGCCAATATATGAGTATGTTGGGCCTTGAGCTCTGATGAGTTCTTGGCAGGAAGAATTCTCTGGGGAAGGCAACTCTTGAGGTCAGTGTAGACTGTAGTGGTATTTGCCAGCCCTAACTCCAGGTTGTCTTGGTTTTTCCTGCTGCTACACACCTACCAAGAACTCATTAGGATCAGTATAGTGCGAATGGACTTTCAGGGATTGTAACTGGGTTATAAATAGCTGTGTGCTGTCATTGGTTATGGAAACTCAGCTTTTAATACCTTTTTTTTGTGCTTTTAGAGAAAAACCAGTATTTCATTTAGAGGAACATACTTCTTTCCATTGAAAATTCGAAAAAGATAGGCATTTCAGAGAATACTGAGAAAATCAACAGGCAGGTCCCACCAACTGCAAGGGACCATATCATGGTCCTTTTATGTCTTCCTAACAGCTAAAAATCATTCCGAGCTATCCCTGATCTTGTCTCCTATGCCAGCCAACATCCTAATGAGCACATGGCCACATAACAGAGTCCTACACATTTCAACTAGCTCCTTTGTTGGCAGGCTCAGAAGAGGGGATCAGATGCTGAGTGGCCCTCAGTACCAAGGAACTCTCTCATACCAAGTAGGGGTGTTGTGTAGGTGGTAGGGCGGGCACAGAAACCGAGCTCTTGAGGTAAGTTTTGAGGGATGCTGGGAGAATTTACAGAGGAGATGCAGTGTTTTTGCTCAGTGAAGTCACTATTATGTGAGCTAATAGAAAACCTCAGTCTCTAGGGTCTATTCGCCGGGTGCTCCTTACAAACATAAAATTCATTTTGAGAATGGGTGGAAAAGAAAAACCACCTTCTTTTTCCTTTTTTTTTTTTTTATAAAAATAATGGGTTGTTATAATTTATCATTGGCCCATGGGTGAGACTGCTCTGCTCAGCTAGCCAATTATCTCCTGGGGCCAAAAAAGACCGCCGAAGTCCTTTGCAATCGTTTTATCTAATGTGTTCTAAAAGCTTCGCACTGGGAGTCCCTAAGCCCCTCCCCGTGGGACCCTGCTCACTCCCTGATGGTTCTGTCTTAACATTTCCCTTACTGGCTAATCTACACTTTTCCTACTTCAACTCTGAAACTCTGGCTCATATTCCATGATTTCTGGCTGCTGATACCTCTTTTCTCTAGGAATGCTTGGAAAATAATTCTTCCAAAATGTTTTTGGCATTGCGATACTAAGATCTTCTAGAACTTCCCTTTCACGTAGAGGTAAGAACTCAGGACCCTTGCCCTCAGAACCCACTCTGCCGTGTTTCCCTTCAGGACCTCTGTGATGCCTTCCCCAGGAACAGGGATCCAGCTATTTCTATGTGAGAGAGAACAGCATGGCCCAGGCTGCTGGAGGTGTGTCTTGGGCCAGAGCCTAGAGAACTGGCCTAGCTTGCCTTCCAGTTTAGAAGCACATCAAATTGCAATCAGGACCCATGCACGGCGTGTACCCTTGGCTTTCCTTCCTTCAGTTTTGTATCTTTCCCGAGGCCAGATCTGTTGTTCCTGTAGTTGTTATTTTTCATTTCGGCTTTTGCTTTTTTCCTGCCTTCACCATTGACATGATGCAGAAAACCAGCAAAGGGAGAAATAGGATGAGTTAGAAATGGGTCAGAAAGTTCTGTGTTAAATTGTGGTCTTGTCAGTAACCAGTTCCATGTTTGTGAGCTCATCTTTACAATGGTAAATGAAGTTGCTTACCTGAGCTTGTTTTTTTTATGATAATTAACATGAGATATACATAAAGCTTGTCACAAAACATTTCCTCAACAGATGCCTGTCTTCTTCCCCCATTTCACATTCACTAATATGACTAGTGAATGACTCCCTTTGGAAATTATGTCAATTCTTTTCACTCTCTTAATATTCCTTATTAATTTTTAAATTATACAATTACATAATTCGTGGTGCTGGATTTTCACTCCCTTCCCTTTGTCTAAACCCCTTTGTCTTCCAAACCAGTTAGTATTCCTTTCTTCAAAGAAGGTTTCTATAATGTCTATTTTCTTGAGATGTCCTCAAGAAACCATTGAGTGGCAGACTTGTTATGAACACTAGACCATTCTTGTTTCCCTATGACAGTATTCCTCAACCTTGGCATCACTGACATGTTGGGACAGATACGTTTGTTATGGGGACTGTCCTGTGCATTGCCAGATGCTTAGCAATCACCATTGGCCTGTCCTCATTAGATGCCAGTAGCATCACCCTCCCTGGGTGTGACAACCCCAAAGTCTCCTTCGTATTATCAAATGTCTCTTGGAGGGCACAATTACCCCTGGATAAGAGCCACTGCCCGATGCCCTTCCCAGTCTCTTTCTCTCAAGACTCTTGGGATAAACTTGCTCCTTACCAAAAAAAAACAGAAGTAATTTGCTATATTGGTCAGAAAAGTCCAAATAGCCAAAAGATCAGGGAAAACTCAAAGGAGAGAGGCCAGTGACCGACATGATTCACATGGATCACTCATGACACACCAGAGTTGCCTCTAATCTTTTCCAAAATGAAGCAGGGTAAATATTGAGACACACACACACACACACACACACACACACACACACACACACGTATATATGTATATACACACATATATATATACATATATATTATATAAAATTATACACATATCTCTCTCTTTCTCTCTCTCTCTCTATATATATATATATATCAGTGCTGCATATGATGCTTCTTATGTTAAACAAATCTAAATTGCTCCCCATGGTATTGTCCTGGAGTTTCCTATAAAAGAAATACAAGGTGCGCCTGGGTGGCTCAGTGGGTTAAAGTTTCTGCCTTCAGCTCAGGTCATGATCTCAGGGTCCTGGGATCGAGCCCCACATTGGGCTCTCTGCTCAGCAGGGAGCCTGCTCCCCCCCCCCCCGCTCTCTGCCTGCCTCTCCGCCTACATGTGATGTCTCTGTCAAATAAATAAAATCTTAAAAAAAAAACTAAACCGTTTGATTTGCTTTCATGTGCTAAGTTGACATATTTACTGCTGAGTATATGTTAGGCTTAAGAAACATGGTTCTACTTTATGATATAAGGGAGAGATGCAATAGAGGTGTGTCTGAGATTGGACATTTGCCTACCACAAGCACATTAAGCAAGAGATATGTGTTTTAAGCCCTGCCAAGTGCCAGGCTCTATGCTAAGAACTGGGATACACTGGTGAATTAGTAGACACAACTCTGTCACCACAAGTTTCTTTTTATTGAACATTAAAAGATTTGAAAAACTCATTAGAGAAGACACTGATTCATTTGAGAGTGGGAATAGCAGTCCCAAGTCTAAAAAAAAAAAAAATAGAGCTGGTGAGTTTAATATGAAGAAACAAGTGCTGCCCACTGGTTCTGTCAGTTGAACCATTCATGGAGACTCATAAACTCAGGATCCCTCCATAATCACAAAAAAGTACTGGACAAATTTAAATCCCTCTACTATCATCAAAAATGTTTTTAGGATTTATTCCCACTGTCTAGAGAGTTGTTTAATCTCCAAAGGAAATAAAGTTTAATTCTTCCAAACCTTAGTAGCATCCATCAGTTGTTGGCTGAGCTTAAACATTCCTCTTCCTTAATGTAAACTGACCAGATTTCAAATCTCATTCCCTTCAAGAGTCTAGGACTCAGGTTCCTCTCGCCTTTCTCCAGAGGGTACATGTAATAATAATAGCAGTGGTCTTTGAGCTTATTGGTTCTTGCTCCCCTCCCCGCTCCCTTATCACCCCCCGCATACTTCCAGGGCTTTAATCATAAATCCATCAAATCTTCATGTAACAAGTATTGGTGGAGACTTTAGGTCCCTGCTGTGATAGGAAGACCTTCATGATGCAGACTGAAAATAATCTATGTTATAATTATAATAATCTATATTATTATATTAATAATCTATATCTGTCCCTATAGAGAGATAGATACAGAGATAGTTGGAGGTCAGAAGATGTCCTCAGCGATGCAACATCTTCCATTATGAGAACATATTCCATTGTTTGAAGAGGGGACTACCTTACAAAGGAAAATAAAGCATGACATAATGTGCAGAGGGACTAGCGTCCGTAGGCAGATCAAATAAACTCAAAGTGGCTCATCAGGCAGCAACACGATGGCGGATTCAGAAGAGCAGGATGTGAGTTAATGTGTAAGGGTTGTGACAGGCTTTTGTATATGGTTACATAAATAAGGGGATAGGCTGAACAGGTGGAAGCTAAGAAAAAAACACACTTAGTTCTTTTCTGCTTCTTCCCCACATTTTTCCAAGCAAGAGTTTTGCCGCCAGATAGAATTTAGAAAACGAACTCAAGAGAACCAAGGGAGCCATGATGGTTGCCCCAACAGGAAGTGGTCTTTGAGGCTGAGTGATGGTGAATGTGAGGTGCACTTTGAGGTTGGGTCCCAAAGAGGCATCACACATGGAAGTTCTAGGTTCCTTTGGTTTTGTTTTATTTTGTTTTGTTTTTTGTCTGAAGGCAAGTGTGTACCAAGAGACCTTGATTCCATACTCAATAACCCTTGGCTGGGGAAATTGGCTTTAAAAAAATTTCCTCAATGCTCATTTTTAGTTGGTATTTTACTTATCTGACCTCATGAAATGCCACCTGCTATGACCTAATTCAGCCACTGCTGCTTCTGATGGAAAAAAAATTTTTTTAAATGTATTGTCCTCCATCAGAAAGGATGAATACCCAACATTTGTAGCAACATGGACGGGACTGGAAGAGATTATGCTGAGTGAAATAAGCAGAGAGAATCAATTATCATATGTTTTCACTTATTTGTGGAGCATAACAAATAGCATGGAGGACAAGGGGAGATGGAGAGGAGAAGGGAGTTGAGGGAAATTGGAAGGGGAGGTGAATCATGAGAGACTATGGACTCAGAAAAACAATCTGAGGGTTTTGAAGGGGCGGGGGGTGGGGTGGGAGGTTGGGGGAACCAGGTGGTGGGTATTAGAGAGGGCACAGATTGCATGGAGCACTGGGTGTGGTGCAAAAATAATGAATACTGTTACACTGAAAAGAAATAAAAAAAAATATATTGTCCTCAAATTAGGTGATTCAGTTCTCTCCTTATGGTCCGTCTTCCACCCTCTCCTTACATTCCACTTCTCTCTTTGTAAGTGACCTTCTTTTTTACAATCCACCAGGTAACTGTAGAGCAAACATTTTCAGATGGGGCAGACAGCATGCCAAGAGTGTTCTGAAACGAACTTGCCAGATGGTGGCTGCTAGCATATGGCTCCTGCCTAAACCTGGCACGGCTTGCCAAATTCAATTTTTAAATTATGTCTCACTTAAAAAAAAAAATCCCCTAAAAACATAAGAGGCCAGTCTCCTCAGCCAGACTTTTGAACGAGGTATGTAGAGCGAGGATGGTGTCATTGGAAATAACAAGAGGTGGGGTGTCAAATACCAAATATGCTTATGGAAGGAATGTACTTGGGCTCCAGATTGCAGCTTTCTCTCTGTTCTAGAAACTCTGCAGGGGCAGGCTGACCCCATCTAATTGCTTGTCGTCAAGAGTGTCTCTTTGCAAGAATATAGAAAGAACAGAACGATAAAATAAACTTAAAACTCCTTGATTCGAATGGTACATCAGTAAACTTAAGAGTCTCTTTCCCTACTTTCAAACATTTTGTAGTTCTGCGGTATACTCTTTTGCTACCTAAGGTCCGTAAGAATGTCCCCAAAGAATATGTGCCTATTAATGGCTGGGATCCATGACAAAAACAATAATATCCTATGAAGTGATATCACTTCAATTATTTTATGACGGGGCAGGTGTTTGCTGAAGAGAAAGTGTCCATTAGACATAAATTAATAAACAAGCATGATATTGGCTCCGATATTAAGAGAAGTGAGAATAATGAAAAATTACTTAATGTTCTCAAAAGAAATTTGCTATTTTGAGAAGCCTGTATTCCTGAATGTATTAAGCTGCATTATACCTGGGTAATCATGTGGATATTTTTCTGTTCTTCACTGGAACCTTAATTTTCTGATCTAAACACTGCCAGTTACATGGTAATTAATCTTTGAACTTTCTGATGACTTCAAGTATTATTAAGCAGTAATTTGCAGAACCATTTCATTACAAGGTAATAATTAGTTTTATATGCAATTCTCTAGCACTTTTCAGCTAAGAATTTCAAAATGGCTTATAGATTCAAGATGAAGATGTTGGGGTTTCATTTTCTTGTCCAAAGTCAACAAAAAACAGAAGTGAAGGTCAGAGTACTTATTCCATCTCCCCAAATGCCTGGAGCATGCAGGATTTCCCTAGAGGAAGAATTCTAGAATTTAGCTAATCGATTCAGAATATTGGAGGCCCCCCCCTTTTTTTTTAATCTGATGAGCTACTCTGAAAAAAAGAAAGAGTATTAGGAAATCAGTGTTTATGGATGACTGAGTACTTGAATTATCTTGATCTAGAGAAGACAGTGTTACCTTTTGTGCCAGATTAATCTCTTAATACCCACCCCTTTTGCCTACCCTTCAGACTGCTCATTTCTATGTGTCCATACATTTTTTAAAAGATTTTATTTAAGTATTTGAGAGAGAGAGAGAGAATGAGCAGGGGGAGGGACAGAGGGAGCAGCAGACTACCCACTGAGCAGAGAGCCCAACATCCCAACATGGGTCTTGATCCCAGGACTCCAGGATCATACCTGAGCCAAAGGCAGATACTTAACTGACTGAGGCACCCAGGAGCCCCAGCGTTTATGCATTTTTGAAGATATCAGAGATAGGTTTATTTAATATGGGGGGGACTGTCTAAGGACTTCTGCCCATAGTAAGAGGCCCTTGAAAGTCATAATTACATTCAGATGCAAACAAAAGGAATCAGGGATGACATTCAAACCAGATAGGACTCTGAATCAACAGCCTGGCTACTATCCAGATCCTGAGTGCTAGTAAAACACTGCAGTATAAAAGAAACATGTTTCTAAAAGGAAGACTTTCCTTGGATAGATAGGTATTTAACTTATGCTCAGGGTCCCAAACAAAGATTGCCAAGCAAATGAGCTTCTACCCCAACACATAGTAAGTCCTCAGTCTCCCCATTCAAGGAGTTTCACTTAAAACAACAATTAAAAAAAAAAAAAAAAGGACAAACAACAAGCAAGAACCACCAACAACCACCAAATATCTCCTACCTGTTGTTTCATCCAACTCTTCAGTAAGGAGAAGACCCTAAGCTCCCTAACCCAGTGATCTAAGGGCACATCTCGGATATCTAGACATACTACCTACCATATATGTGGTGTAAACAGGACAAGTTAAGTCATCTACCCTACAGTTGTCCAAAGGCTAAACGGGATAAATAACATGTATCTAATATGGTTGTTATGGGACTAAAGTGTGGCGTGCAGAGTCTAACTTTTTTGCTATTGGAGAGTAATGGCCCATTCAATGGCCCAGTTAGTTAGCTGATAACTAATCCTAGTCACAAAGGAAAGTAGGATCCTCTTGATTCAAATTTCTAAGAATGTCCAGGGATTGAAAATACTCCTGTGATGAAGAAAAAGGCTGTTTCAGCAACCCAGGTGATTTGTTTATGCACTCTTTAAAATGTAATTCCAGTTTTACAGACATTATAGACAGATTCACTGAACTCTATTCCAACACACTCATGGCACACATTATAGTGTACTTAAATGTTGGCAAGCTAGAGTCTAAATTTCCCAGTTTCCCTTGCAGCCAGGATTCCAAGGGTATCCTGGCTGCCACCAAGCTGACACTTTTACTCAGGACTTTGAAGCCAGAAGCTGATACGGCGAGCAGTGGCTTCCTGGCTCTTTAAGCGAGCGTGTGATTGAGGACATTGTAGGTGGTTTTTTTCCTGAAGAAATAGCAGCAGTTTTATTTTGAGGTTGGCCGTCTAATGGCTACTGAAGGACTGCAGTGACAACCTCAGAATACAGTTGGGACATTCGCCCTGAGCGGCTGGCCATTTCTCCTGGCTGTATGTATTACTTATGGCTGGGTAGCACCCAAGCTTAGTTACATGAACCTCCAAGAAATTCTGTGTAATAATCATTGCCCTTAATAAATCTTTTCCTGCTTAAACTAAAACTTTGATACATTAGCAGACTATAATCTGATAACACGGTCATATCCAAAAAAGCTTTGCTTCACATCCAACAAGCCACCTTCTTTCTTTCCATTGCATGTTGGTCCAGATTTTGTACTGATCCTTCTTGTTGATGACCTTTCCCATGCCTCTACTTAAATGTGATGGGAAGCTTGTCATATCTCTTAAAATGCATCTGTACTCGGTGTGTGTGTGTGTGAGTGTGTGTGTGTGTGTCTGTCTGTGTTCCCTGCAGACACTCTGCTACTGAAATATTTAAATAGGGCCCCTATGTCCTGACCCATCTCAGTTGTGAGTAGCTGGAAGGCTTGCTCTGTAACATGAGATGGTGGAGCCAAAGGGGAGATCATAGGGAGGGAGGTATCAGCAGTTAGCAACTCCCTGGGACATATTTGATTCATCAGAGCAGGCAGGTTGAGATACCTGTAGGATAATAGGTCTCTGGCCTAAGAAAGACTAATGAGGGAAAGGAAAGAAGAGACAGTTTTGCTACTTGTTTGAAATGGCTTTGCTTTTCCATTCCATTCATAGGGCTTCAAGGCACCCAGTCTCCTGCAGGCTGTGCATTATGGGATGTATAAAACAATCTGCCAGCCCACCAATGGTAAGAGCTGGTGTGTGCAGACCTCCAACGTGCCAGCATCACTGAGGCCTTCACCGTGTGGCAATGCAGTCTTTGGAGGGCCATAAAGAAAATATCACTTAGTAAGACCTGCTATGTATCAGGCACTTGGGTACCCAATTTAATCTTTAAATAATCCTGCAAGGTAAGATTATTATGTGTACTTCCCAGATGAAGAAATTGAGAGTAGCCAAGTGACTTCCCTATGAGTGCACAACTAGAAGAGCTTGGAATTTTCTGATTTCCAGAGTCCGTGTTCTCTATCACTCCTTCTCAAGAAGCATCTCAGCCCTTTCAGCCCTACACAATCTACTTTCACTGACACTGGGAGTTACACTTCAGCATGAGAAAGCACCAGAGGGTCCTCCCTCCTGAGCCATCAAACAGGGCTCTAAAACCTTCCTCTGTACAGGGCCAAGTAGTAAAAATTTTAAGCTTTGTGGGTCTTACAGTCTCTGATACTACCCCCCCCCCCAAATCAGCCTTGTAGCACAGAACCAGCCTTAAACAACTTGTAAATGAGTGCGTGTGGCTATGTTCCAATAAAACTTTATTTACAAACAAAACCAAACACAAAAACAAAAACAGTTAGAGGACTAGATTTTTCCCTTGAGCTCTAAAACCAAAGCCTTTTGGTGTTCCATGAGCTGCTAAGTCGTATGAACCAGAATGGCTTTAAAGTTCTGAGGCCATAGCTAAATTTTTGGTCATTTTTAAAGATACTCGTCATGCCTTAGGTATGAGTTGCAGGTGGTCAGAGTCACTTTGACCAGTGACACATGAGAGGCAAGTAATACTATTTTCATCTTCAACCCTTGCCCTAGTTGATGTCAACGGATAGACTGAGACTAACTACTTTGGGTTTTGGAGAGTTCACTAGTGAGCTTGTGGGGCTCAGATCTTTTATGACAGACATGAAAGGACAGAGTGCATCACATTCAAAGTCTGATGACATTTACTTTTCTGACAGACCAAATGTCCAGTCAGGCAACCTGTCTCTTCACTTTCCCCAATGTGAGGTGGAATGAATGTGGCCTTTGGATCATAAAGAAGGAGAGAATGCTGGTTGCAGCAGCTGCTTTTATGTATGACCTTGGGCAAATCATTTTATGCTTCTGAGCCTGAGTATGTATGTGGATCCTGACTTGAAGGTATGAAAACCAATGGGAACCTCCCAGGCTTGATGTGAAAATTTAGTTGTTGAGCACATATCAGAGGGCTACTGAACAGGCCCTCGGCGCAAAGTAGACACATGACACTTTCATAAGAATGTGAAACTGAAGGCCATTATCTTCAGGAAAGTGGTCTATAGCTGCTTTCCTGTGTACCAGTAAGCCTCCCTTTGGACTACAAGACCAAGAAGCAAGCAAGCAGGCTGCTTACCAGCCTGATGCCTGTGTTGGGGGGGTGTGGAGGGAGACAGTGCCCTTATGATGGGAAGGAAGATTGAGCTTCTGAACATCACACTGGAACTCAATCTCCAACAAGCACTTGCAGAGTCCTGCTCCCTGGCCCAGGTAATGGGAGCCCCCGGAGAATGTTCAGGAAGCTTTTATTTCAAGGATGAGCGTTTCTGAGTGCTCCACACAATTCCAGTCCTGGTCCTAAAGCCCAGAAGCTTTCATAAAAGATTGGCTGTCAGATATCGCAACAGGGCTCAGCCAATCAACCTCCTTCCACAGAACGATTTATCTTTTTCCCCATTTCTCCTTACCACTGGGGGATCCTGGCAAGAGCAAGCAGTCAATGGGAATTGATGATCTGACAATTAAAGCTGAGGATTCCAATTGTGGCTGAAGTGCCTGAGCTGGACCCTGTTGCTGTCAGAGCTACAGAGACAAAATTTCTAATTCTGATAGCCATCTTCTTCAGATGACCTTTAGCAGATGGCCCTCAGCACTACGTTCTGAAGCTGATTAACTGATTGTCCCTGGGGTGTGGAGTCTACCACTTTTCCTCCTTTGGCAATTTTCTTGCTTTTTGGCAGATACTGGTTCCCAGGTGGCCCTCTAATTAGGAAGTTTCTGTGATGTGATGCCTCAGATCACCATGTCCACTTTGGGACCCTCTCTACAAAACTAGCTGTTAAACTGTCTGTGCACAGCTCTTTGTTCAGGACGGAAAGACTAGCGCCATCCACTCCCGGCTTCACTGGGGATGAGCGAAATATTTTCCATTACATGGAAAATCCCCAGGAATATATCCGAAGGCTGTCCAGTTTCAGAAAATCATGGAACACAGCACTGGGGGAAAGAGCACCAATGTGGAAGTAGTCAACTTGAGACCCCACATGCTTTTGGTTATTGTCATTTTTCTCCACTGAGATAAAATTCACGTAACAAAAAATCCCGCATTTTAACTTCTTCAAAGTATACAATTAAGTGGCTTTCTGTACATTCACAATGTTGTGCAATCATGACCACCATCTCCTTCCAGGACATCACCCAAAAAGAAACCCCATTAAGGAGTCACCCCTGCCCCATCCTCATGGGAATCTGGCAACTACTCTATCATTTGCTTTCTGTCTCTATCGACCTCCCTACTTTGGTCACTTAGTAAGAACGGAATCATACAAGATGTGGTCTTGTGCAGCTGACTTCTTTCTTTTCTTTTCCTTTTTTTTTCTTTGAGTGAAGCATTCACAGTTTATTATAATTGGTATTTCTAAGTAGGCTGCCTAGTAACTTTAAAAAAAACACACAGATGAAGCTGCAAATCTCTTTTTAGGCAGAACAATGAGTGCTTTTATTTTAAGATTTTATTTATTTATTTGACAGAGAGAGGGAGAGAGATCACATGTAGGCAAAGAGGCAGGGAGTGGGGGAGGCGGGAGCAGGCCCCCTGCTGAGCAGAGAGCCCGATGCGGGGCTCGATCCCAGGACCCTGAGATCATGACCTGGGCCAAAGGCAGAGGCTTAACCCACTGAGCCACCCACGTGCCCCAGAACAATGGGATTTTATTAATTTGTGTGGTTGTTATAACAAAGTTTAATAAATTTTCTGGTTGAATAATCTTTGATAGACAAGCTGTCTTTTTTCGCTTACTATAATGTGTTTAAGGTTTACCTCTATTGTTGTAAAGCGTATCAGTCCTTTACTGCTCATTACGGCGGAATAATATTCCATTGCGTGAATATACCACGGTTTGTTTATCCATTCATCAGTTGATGGGCAATTAGGTTGTTTCCTCCGTTTGGCTATTGTGAATAGTACTGCTGTGAGCGTTCATGTACAAGTTTTTGTTTGGACATGTGTCTTTCATTCTCTAGTTATATGTCTAGTACAACTGCTGTGTCATACGGTGATTTTATGTTTAATAGTTTTGAGGAAACAACAAACTTCTTTCTATAATAACTTACAGTACACCATTTTATATTCTTACCAACAATTTCTACATAATTTCAACAATACTTGTGACTTTCAGTGTTTTTGATTATACGTACCCTCCTGGGTATAAAATGGTATCTCATGGTGGGTTTTATTTGCATTTTAAATGCACATTTATGTGCGTCTTATTTGCATTTCTCTGATGACTAATGACTCTGAGCATCTTTTTCTTTACTTGTTGGCCATTTGTATCTCTTTGGATATATGTCTATTCATGTCCTTTGCCCACTGTTTAAGTTGAGTTGTCTTTTTGTTGTTCTGTTTTTATATATTCTGGATACTAGCCCATCAGCAGATACAGGATAGGAAAATATTTTCTCCCATTCTGCAGGTTGTTTTTTTTTTACTTTCTATCATCCTTTAATGCAGAAAAGCTTTTGATTTTGATAAAGTCTAACTTATCTATTTTTCCTTTCATCATTTGTACCTTTGGTGTAATATTTAAGAAACCACTGCCAAATCTAAGATCATGTAGTTTACAACTATGCTTTCTTCTAGGACTTTTATAAGTTTAGCTCTTGCATTTAAGCCTATGATCCATTTCATGCTAATTTTTTTGTGATGTGAAGTAGGGATCCAGCTTCATTTTTTTTTTTTTTTTTTTTTTGCATGTGGGTATCTACTTGTCCCAACATCATTTCCTTAAAAAATTATTCTTTGCCCACTGAATGGGCTTGACACCCTTGTCGTAACTGACTCTAGATGTTGGGGTTTATATCTGGACTTTCAATTCTATCCCACTGACTCATAGGTCTACATTTACACCAGTCCCTCCAATGCTCTTTTAGTCAACTTAATCCATTCTGCATCTCAAATTTCTCATATTCAAAGTATATACGTGGCAAGGAGGCAGATGCAAGAATAATACTCTACAGTGCTTCTCTAATTCCCAGAACAAATGTTTTCTTATGAACATTTTATTACTATTAAAATCATATAAAGAATGGTAAATTCTATAGACTATTTTTAATCCTTTGTATATAGAGTTTAATAAAAAATTTTAAGTATGGATACTGTTAGTATTTGTGGGGCATTAAGTGACCACAAAAGTGAAAACAGCTCTGTAGTTTTAAGATACATAAGAAATAGGGCTGCTTTGGCAACAGAAGGGATGAATATCCACATTTTTTTGATAAAGTTACTAAGAATCATAACATAAAGAATTGCTGAATCACTATAATGTATACCTAAAACTAATACAACACTGTATGTTAATTATACTGGAATTAAAATTAATACACCAAGAATCATGGAAATACATCCTTGACTTTCTAAATTTCTGTCTTACGATCTCTGGATGTTGTTACATTTTATGAGGAGTATTGCAAAGACCTAGCCCTGACAAATAAATATGGGCACAGTAGGTAATGATTACAAGCCTGTTTAACTGCTTTATTCTCTCCAATAAATTTCTTCATAATCTGGATCCTACTGTATATATAATTCTGGATTCTCCCAACAAACATCAACCACCCCTTGACAGCCCCCCACGCCCCACCAACACTGAGTAAACCATGTTCATACCCGGCTTGGCATCCTCATTCATATTATATCCCCAACCCTCTGGACAATTTTCAATCCATAATAATGCTTCCCAAATTTTAGCCAATGGACGGGTTATAAAAGAATCACCTGGGTACTGATTGATAGTAAACGGAATTCCAAAATCTACTCAGATCAATCAAATCGGAATATGAAAGGGGGAAGGGGACTGGAGAGGAAAAGAAATAAACAAAACCCTCTGTAATTCTGATGTAGAGCGAAGGTAAAGGCCCTTCTGCGTCCTGCTCAGGGCAGGGGGCAGGTGATCAATGTAGCTATTACGCAAATTTAGAGCAGGACTGTTTCAGAATAGGTGTGGGCTCTGGAGTTAGAGGTCGAGTCACAGAATGTTAGCCAGATAAAATCAGATATGGATTGGGGCAAAGAATTGTGTTAAGTCTGTATGAAACCAGTAAAGATGGTTTTGGAATCCTATAGCAAAAATCAGAGGAAAGGGAACCCTGGGTGGCTCAGTCAGTTAAGTGTCTGCCTTCGGCTCAGGTCATGATCCTAGGGTCCTGGGATCAAGCCCCACTTCTAGCCCAAGCAGGAAGCCTGTTACTCCCACTCTCCCTGCTTGTGTTCTCTCTCTCTGTGTCATATAAATAAATATATTTTTTTTAAGTCAGAGGGAAAACATAATGACTGTTGTCTTGATTAAAGACCTAGGTGAGAAACAGAGGTACCCCGGAGATATTCAGTGACAGTAGTTTGGTGAGAAAGCAATTTGAAGGAAGGAAACATTTCTCATTCAAAGTTCCATCTGACTTTACTCTTCTAAAGAATACTGCCTTGGAAAAGGGCAACCATTGTTTTCAGCTTTCAGCTTTCCTACCCCAAGAACACAGGCTAGCCTTTACTAAGCCTTTACTAACCGCTATGGGTGAGGTGTTTAGCACGAATTATTTACTTCTCCAAGTAATTATATGAACTAAGAACATCCCTAACTTTTAAAAAAGTGAAAGTTAGGGAGTTTAAATATTTACTCAAAGTGATAAAAAAATAACAGAGGGAAGGACTGAGATTCACTTGGCGCTAACCCATTCAGAAATTCTGGCCTTAGCCTTGTCAGGATCTCATCTTCAGACCTCAGCGGCTCACTCAAGTGACATCGTCAAACGGCAGAAGACTGGAGAGGTTCACCCTCAGCAGAAGGTAATTTCACATTCATGTGTTTTCCAGACCACGATTAAGATCTCAGACTGAAGGCTGGGTCTTTATATAGTTCTGAATAGACCCCATAGGCCAATGCTACCTCTCTCTTGATGACTGCTGATAGTCTGAAAATTCTGATAAAGACTGACCTTCCTCCTTCTTATCCCCCTGCAGCATGGATTATTTGGTTATTTTACTGATGGATTTTGCAACTTAACCTATTTCATCTCTGTTTAGGGTTTGGGACTCATTACCATTCTCTCATGAAATGACTTCCTATGGGTTACGGACGCCATGCAGTATGTGAAGGGAGTTGCTACTTCATGGAATGGTGACACGATTCGCAAGTGCTCACTGAATTAAATTGAAGGCACGGTAGATCTTTCTAATGGGAGAGACTTTCAGCCACATCAGATGAAGAGGGAGCAATCACTATAAATTCCAAGGCTCTGCTGATTTCATCCTGCCTTCCCTTATTGCTATTTCAATGGAAACCATTTCCCACAGCCATACAATAAGAAATAACAGGATCCCCCAAAATAATAATAATAAAATACAAAATACGAGTCCAAATGATCATCTCTTATGACACAATATTCTAGAAATAAGGCTCAAGTTGCAAGTTTGCCCCCAGGGCACTGGCTTACTGGCCCTGCAGTGGTCCACCAAGCCCTGAGACAGCCTTAGAGGACAGAAATGGCAGAAATGCAGTCTTTGCAAAATAAAGCTCGCAATCGGTGTGTGTATGTGTGTCTCCCTTTCTGTTCTGCTGGTGAAATCAATACACCACAGAAGCTCCTTTCCCAAGGTTGCCAGAGTCACGCAAATGTCTTGATGGGATAACATCTATAGCATCTTTCTTCTGGAGAAATACAGTGCTGTCCCCCGTGAAAGGTAGGTGAGCTTTATGATTGGGAAATGATTGCCCAGAGCAAAAATGCAGCTGTGGGCACCTTCTTGAGAAGACCGTGCATTCCTTGGGAAGAGATGTAAGGAATGAGAGTACACTGCTATGTACAGAAAACCATGAAAACAAAACACTTTTTAAATAATGTCTAACTTTAAGAAATCTGATAAAAGAAGGGAAGAGAGTGAAAATCAGGAATGAGTATGTTTCTGATTAAGGGGAGTGGTGTCTCTGAGTCTCTTGGTAACTATTTTCATCACCAGAGACTATTCAAATGATTGGAGGCATTTAAGCAGAACTAAGAGCCATAAAGTGACTTGAAAAGACTATCCAGAGCTAACTCCTGGGAAGGAAGAGCTATCCTATGCCCCCTTTCATCAAGCAGCATTCAGCAGGTCAAGTGAACATTTCTATTCTCTCAAAAGCAAAGGGGGGTTTCTCTAGGGCTTAGGAAGACTCCTAAAACATGCACGTGTTTAAAACTACCCCTTAGAGTGAGTGATGTTAAGAGCTGAGAGGGGCGCTTTGGAGATTCGGGGGTTGGGGCTGGATTGCAGTACTGCGTAGACCCGGGTCATTGACCAGGAGGTATGATTTAAAGTTTCATGGCTTGCCCCTGTTCAGCATTCTGATGAAGCCTGGTCCATTTGTATTCAGCTGTTTATCCCCAGTAATGAGATCATCTAGAAACCTGCATGATACATCTGGCAAAGAAAATGTCACCCGACAGCTACTACCAAAGCCGAAGTAGAAGCTTCAGTGATGGGAATTTAGTTGAAACTAACTAACCCTCTTACCCCTTGCTAAAAAATCAGAATCTGAATTCTGTTCCAGTCACATCCCCGGGGGAAAAAAAAATCTCCCCTGGCTGGATTACTTGATGGCTTTTGTCTGAAGATGGAACCTATAGAGGTTTCAGGACTCTAGATTAGGAGACACAAGTGTGCAGGCAATTGGGCTGAGCTCACGCATCAGGAAGAACCACATACCGTGGCCTGCTGGACCTTGCATCTGACTCTGTGGTTACACAGATTAATGGACTTCGATGCTGAAACTTTGACTTTGCCCAGTGTATTTACTCTCCTAATCTCTGTTCGTGTATTTCCTATAGTTAGAATGTTCTTTAGTTTCTATCCTTCCAGATTTTGCCCAATACGAGCTCTGCTTCACAACCTACCTTCAATCTCAAAGCCCCCCTGCCAACAGTTCCCATCTCTCTCTTTTTCTGTGGTTTCTGTTTATCCCCGAAGCCTAAGCTCATTCTTCCCTTGCAGACCTGCACTTGACTCCTTCTGTACACGGAATATTGTCCTTCCGGAAGTCATGTGGCCAAGTCTTTCCCATTGGATACATCTCAAACAGTGGCTCCTCAGACAGGCCTTCTTTGGCCATACCATCTGTATAGACCACCTCTCTACACTTGTCACTGCATTATCCTTTTTAAAATATGTCCAGCATGCAATTCATCATTATGTGAATTAGCTTGCTGAAGAACTTTCTAATAATAATTATTTATTCATGGCAGTAGCTTTATTTGCTGAGAGTTTATTAGTCATCTCGCATCTTTAAAATATGGGCTCCTGGAATTCTTGTCTCTCTTGTTCACTGCCATGTCCCTTGTCCCCATAGTAGGTGTTCAAAAAATACTTCACACATGAATGAAGAAATCAATGACTCCAATACTACCCTGTCCTCGGCTCTCTTAAGGCTCTTGTCACACCATCACACAATGGCCTCTTTAGAGGTGGGTCCCTTTGGCCATACTGAGAGCTCCTGAAGATCAAGGTCTGTGTCATCTGCACATACTGTATGTAGTGTGTGTATAACATGAGTGAGCCGGTGCACAAGACTGGTGTGTAGTGTGCGTTCACTGAGTACTGACAAAAATAACAACTCAGTTCCTTATTCTTCCCTTGATTCATATTTGGTTCTGTGATGGTGGTGCTGCCTGAGCCCACAAGGGAGAGACCAAAGAAAGCATGAAGATTCTTCCAAGGGCTCAGCCTCAGACTCTAACTTTTGGCTCTTGATCCCATTCCTCTGACCTTAGCAATCCATTGTTATTTTCCATTCTCTTCCTTCTCTTGCTTGATCCTTTACGTTCAAGAAGATGTCTCTTCCCCCCAAAGATACCCCACAGCCTGAGAGATATTTTTAATACAATTTAACAACTAGAATTACTGTCCAGAATATGTAAAGGACTCCTTGAAATCAACATTTAAAAAAAGAAACAATAATCAGAGGTCAAAGAGGTATAAGATATTAATAGGATATCCTTGGAAGAGAAAACCTAAATGTCCCACCTCAATAATAAGTAAGAAAATGCAAAGTAAAACCACAATCAGATGACCAATCAAATATTTGACAATTATAAATGAAAAGCCAACCAAGACCAACTATTGACAACGAAGTGGAGCGTGGAGAGGTCATACACTGCTGCTCTCCACGCCACGGAGAGCAATATGGAAATATCCAGAAGATGTGTACACATGACAGCACAGAAAGCTCTATTCCTTTTTTTTTTTTTTTTTTTAAGATATAATGTATTATTTGTTTCAGGGGTACAGATCTGTGAGTCATGAGTCTTACACAATTCAGAGCACTCACCATAGCACATACCCTCCCCAACGTCCATCATCCAGCCACCCCATCCCACCACCCGCCTCCCCTCCAGCAACCCTCATTTTGTTTCCTGGGATTAAGAGTCTCTTATGGTTTGTCTCCCTCCCGATCCCATCAATTTTCATCATTTCCTCCCTATCCCCTCTGACCCCCTGCCCTGCCTCTCAAATCCCTTATATCAGGAAAATCATATGATAATTGTCTTTCTCAGATTGACTTATTTAGCTTAGCATATTATCCTCTAGTTCCATCCACATTGTTGCAGGAACAATTACACAAGGGCATAGGAAATATATGCAAGAGAGTTCAGTGCAGCACAATATTTAGTAACAAGTGAATAAATTGTGATGTATTTATACTACAAGAGAATTCAATAAAAGTCCTGGACCTACATATATTAACATGCATAATTCTCAAAAATACACGTTGAATTAAAGAAGAAAGTAGCAGAAGAATACATAAAGCATGGCAACAATTATATAAAAGTTAAAACATGATAAAAAATCATATAAATGTGGTTTATAGATACATGCAGAAATAGTAAAGATAGAAGAGAGGCCTTGGACTGGTACAAGCTAAATCCAAAATAGTGGCCACCTGAGGTTGTAAAGAGGAAAATGCATTATGACACAAGCATAAAGAGTGCATCCATTTTATTTGTGGTGTTTTATTGTCTAAGCTTGAGAGTAAGTACTAGTGTGCCTTTTATATTTGTCCATATATGTTTTATATGCCTTAAATATTTTATTAAAAAATCACTGTACCTGCTGTCCTTTGCACCTGTTATTCCCTAGTACCATGGTTCTAGTCAAGGACCAGAGGACTCTGACACCTGTCTGGCTATGCCCTTTTCCCAGGACCAACACAGGCACTCTGTCTCCTTCAGGAAAAATGTGCCCAGAAGAGGACAAGTATGCGGGATGGCTTGGCACAGGCTACATCTGGCCCTACGCTCTTCCTACAACTCACAGTCTCTAGCAGTCATGAGCCTTCAGAACCAAGGCTGTCGCACAAAGGTAAGTCTTGGAAACCAGTAACAACCCTCTGAGAAAAATCCAGAAAAGTGCAAAGCCTCTGAAGAGAAAGCAAACCCTTTCACTACTATTTACCCAGTGGTGTCTGTGTACAATTCACCGGATAATTCTCCTAGAGCTTTGATCCTGCAGCATTGGTGCTAGCCCAGAACACCAAAATAATTTCCCATCTTGGGTCTCAGATACAGCATCTGCCTCTGCTACAGCCCCAGCCCTCCTGTCTTGAGTTTCTGCAATGACATACTAGCTCCTACCCTCTGTGCCCCATTGGGAAGAACTCTCAGAGCTGTGCTCCTCATTCTCCTGGGGTCCAATTATCTGAATACACAACTTGTGATTTTCTTCTAGCTTCTAATTCTTTACTGATATCTGTGGTTCCCAAACCTGGCCAGTCATCATAATCACTACTGACTACTTACCCCAGGGCTTTCGAATCAGCAAGACACCTAAGGGATTCTGCTTGTCTGCAAAACACTGAGCTGGACCATGCTTCCTCCTGATTCTCTCGCCCCACCTCCCATCCAGTGGGGCATCCCCTGAGCTGCCTGCGTGTGCTTCTCTACAGTCAGACCCTGGTTCTCCCTTCTCCTTGACCTTGGGCCTCAGAGACATGAAAGGGCTGACAGAGTCCCTTATGAATGGATGGTCTCCTGCAAAAACACCAAATCACATTAAGGGTCCTAGCATGAAAAAAATGCAGACTTCCTGAATCTAGGATGATAATTATTACTATTACATGGAATACCAGGAGTTGAAAAGGCACTTGGGATAATAAGAAGAATTTATAACCTAATTTTTTAAAATAACCTTTTTCTTTGGGGATAACTTTAGATCTACAGAAAAGTTGAAAAGAGAGTATAAAGACTTCTTGTTCTAATGATGTCAGACTTTATTTTGACCAATGAGCTTAACACCGAAAGGGTTCTAGTGCCTTTGAAAGGACTCAGGCAAGATCTATTGAAGACCATTGTTCTAGAATATTCTAGAGGCCAAGACAGGCTGACTGACCTGACTTCAAAGACAATTCTCTAAAGCACCAGGAGTCACAGTTACCTTTGGAACTAGACTAGGGTGGTTTGTTATGTAGAGTTAATGGAAACATCTAGGTTACTTCCTAAAAAGCAGAATCCTTACTTCCAGGGAGACCAAAATAAAACCTATAAGGACGGAACCTGGGCTTCTGCATTTGTAACAAGCTTCCTGGGGATTTTTATTCACAGTAAGATTTGAAAACCATTGGGGCAGTGAATATACTCTGGCAAGCTGAAATAAATGTTAGCTATTATTTCTGGAATTTGCATAACCACGTCTCCTGTTTGCAGTCGACCAGTTCACAAAGCAAATTAACTCTCTGGCTATATTTTTTCCTGAATTCCATCAGTAGGTTGCCTCTGTGGGGAACAGTACTCTCTATGCCCCAACATTATTAATATCATTATTAATATTTAACATGGCATTAGGAGCTTATAATGTGCCAGCTCTGTCCTAAACGCTTTATATAAGTTATCTCATTTAAAATTAACACTCCTTTATGGCAAGTATTATTACTATTATTCACAAGTTACAGATGGGGAGCTGAGGTTAAGAGATTGTGCAAAGGTGCACAGCAACTAAATACTGGATCAGGGACCTAAAGTCATGTCACTCAAACCTCAAAATCTATGCACTAATCTCTCCTCCAATGCTGTCTCTGCTGTAGCCCAGAGATGTGATTTTCTTAGTGAATGGGTCAGAGCTCCACAGAAATTCACAGTAGTTTCTTCTAATGTATTTTTCACCTCTTTTTTAAATTAAAGAAAAAATCAACAGCTTAATTGAGGTATAACTGATAAATAAAAATTGCATGTTGTGAAAGTATACAATGTGATGTTTCCCACATGTATATGTCATGGAGCGATCGCTATAATCCAGCTAATTAATGTGTGTACCTATCATTTCCCATAGCTACCATCATTTGTGCATGGTGAAGACACTTCAAATCTATTCTCTCAGGAAATTGCAAGTATACAATGTAGTATTATTCATGATCGTCACCGTGCTGTACATTAGGTGTCTCGAAGTTATTCAGCCTGTGTAACTGCAACTCCGTACCTTTGGACCAACATTTCCCCATATCCCTTCTAATGAGACTGAAAAACAGAGATGCAGAGCAGACTGGCGGCCGGGAGTCTTCGCAGCTTGGAGACGGAGCCAGGATGGTGTGGATACAACACAGTCTTGAGCACACAGATAAATACTTCTCCTGTTTGCAATGCTGTGAAGGAAAGCAAGACTGTTTCTACCCCGAAAGGGAGAGAGAAGGTAAAAAATAAATAGGAAAGTTTGTTTCAAAGGATGTAATTTATTTCTAGAGAGCTTCAGACATTAGAAAACTCCATAGTAGCTGATCGCCCTGAACACAAAGCAGGTGCATGCCTTTGAAGAAGATGAGAAAGAAGAAGGAACAGAAGACCCGAGCTTAGTCTTAGGACTCCTGGTAGGGGAATGTACATGCCTTCAAATGGATTAACAGGAAGGAAGGTGGCAGTGGGGACATGGCGGGGGGTGGGGGTTCACAAGAGGGTAAGGATTAAAATAACAATTTCATTTAGTGGAAGAACTTCCTTACAACAACTGGAAAACACAAGCAATTTGGAAAGAATGAAGCAATTTCATGGATATGGATTCCCCGGAGATCCAGCTGTTTTTCTCAGCCTTTTAACTAATTATGCATGCCACTGGAGAGATGGAGCACCACTTAAAAGAAACAAACAAGCAAAAAGTGGCCAAAGAGTTTGGTTACTGCAAGTGGGAACTAATTTCACTTCAATCAAAAGCTCCCATGGAAAGCAGTTAGCTCTGGGGCTTCTGGCAAATTTAGTAACGATATCCCCACTGTCTTTAAATCTTAAAACATTTCATGGCTGACCGTCCTGAGGATAAGATATCTGCTTTACCATTGCGAAGCAAAGTTCCAGATGATCTCCACAATTATAAAAATGCTTTCTAGGGCTAAATGGTTGTTTTTCCTTCCTTCTCCACTATCACCTGTCCCCCTCTTGGTCAACCTTGAATTTGTTTGATATACTCAAACTGTAACGTCAACTTGAAGCAGTTTCTAGTTTCTAGAGGCCTCTTAGTTTCTAGAGGCCTTTTGGAGGCCCACACCAAAGAAGGAAATTGTTGTTTCTGGATCTTGCTTCCAATTCCCCAAGTAAGATCAGAATGGACTAGGTAATATTTCAGAAACATTTTTTGTTTTAAAGTGGGAAGGGGTAAACTCTTACTGCTTCCCCTATAGAATTTACACCCAAATCATCCTGTCTGCTTTTGCAGGGGAAGTAGGATATTGGAATAAGAAATCAAATCTACCAGGTAGCACTGAGTGTAATAATGAGTCGGACATTACATCTGAAAGGTATACAAGTATTAGTGTTATGTAATCCTCACACAGTATTAGTATTATGTAATCCTCAAGTAACAAGAACAAAAAAAAAATCATAAGGATTTTGAAATGAGTCAAGGCCCTTTGTTAGATGTGTTCCCAGATTACATCAGGGCTGATATTTGCATGAACCATGAACAGTGTTGTAAGATGATGACATTACAGTTGGAAATTTTGCAGATTGAAAAGACCGTGAACCCAGAATCCATAACTGTTCCTCAGAGCCAGAGACCCATGAATTATGACTGGAAGGAATTATGAACAGGGGCACGGGGTGGCTCAGTTGAAGAAACATCTGATGTTGGCTCAGGTTATGATCTTGGGGTCCTGGGATCAAGCCCCAAGCTGGGCTCCCTGCTCAGCAGGGAATCTGCTTTTCCTTCTGCCTACCACCCCCCAACTCATGCTCTCTCTCAAATAAAAAAATTCTTAAATAAAAAAGAAGAAGAAAGAGATTATGAACATCCAGGAAAAACTCTTTCATGGAAATGAGAAGGCACAATTCTGTTAATAAATGAAAGCATCCCAATTAAATACTTCGGGGGGGGGGGCAGAAATCCCCAAAGATCAATACAGTGACACTCTGATCATTTACTGTGGATCACAACTAATCTTTTACAAGTCACATTTAGGCCAGCTGGAAACAGCACACATCAGTGTCTAGGCTCAAAAGCTTCAAGGGGAGACTCCACTATCCTGGCCTCGGACATCTTGGGAAGCTATTCTGTGTACAGGCATCCTTGGTGCTTTTAGTAATTCAATTTTGTTCTTATGATGAGAAAACTCAGATACTGAAGTCCTTTGGTTACCACAGGTTTGATATCCAGCCTTACAAAGATCTAGGGAGTGATCCAGAGAGGTACACAGTGAGAGGAAGTAAGGGAAGATGATGAATTTTGGATCTTGATAATATTTCTAAAAGTCAGGCAGGAATACTCCTAACGATAATTACCATTTTTTTGAGCACATATCATGGGCCGTGCACTCAGAATACACTGCCTCATTATTGCTACTAAATTCTCATATCAACTCCCACAAAGGAGGTGTTATGTTGAAATATTAAGGAAAACCAATAAAAGAATAAAAGCATAATGTGCACCTTCCAAAACAGTAAGGAGGAGACTAGAATAAATAAAATTTATCAATCCCATGGAAGACAGAAAATATGGAGATAAAAGTAAAGAAAAAACACGATATGCAGACAATTCAAAATAGGTGAGAGAAAACAAATTAACACACATCAGTGATGTAAATGGACTAAACTTGTCAGAAAAGACAGAAATGGTCAGCTTGAAAAAAAAATCAGCTTCATGTTATTTAAAAGAGATATAAAACATAATATAGCCTTAACAAAGATGTGATTTTTAAGAGATGCTATTTATCATAAGATGTCAAATATCTGTGAATAAATTAAGTTAATGAAAGTTCTACAAGACTTCTGAAATGAGAAATTTTAATAATTATTGAGAGAAGTTAAGAGAACCAATTAATTAGAAAGTTACTCTCTACTCATAGAATGAGAGATTTCATGTTGTCAGGTTGCAAATTCTCCTGCAGAATATAATTTTTGTGGAAATTTATAAGTTAATTCTAAATCTATGACAATGCAAATGTCCAAGAATAGGCAAGGTAATATGGAAGAAGAAAAACCAAATCGAAGGACACACCCAATAGGATACCAAGTCTTGTTATAAAACTATGATAAATAAGACAGTGTGATATTGGCCTAATGATAGACAAATAGGTCACTGGAACAGAATAGAGTCCAACAATAGTTTCTAACATATGTGGTCATCTGATTTATGATGAAAGTGACACTTCAATGTAGTAAGTGCAAGAATGTTCTTGTCAATCAATGGCAATGTGTCAGCTGGATATCCCAAAGGAAAGAAGATATCCCATATCTTGACTCCCTCATCATGCTGTTTACAAAAGGTAACTAGACATAGATCATAGACCTACATATGAAAACAAGATAATAAAGCTTTTAAAGAACACAGAAGAGGATGGTTTCATGACATTGGGGTAGGTAAGAATGTCTTAAATAGGACACAAACAGCACTAGCCATATAAGAAAACAGTGATAAGTGATACTACATTAGATTAAGAATGACTGTTCATCAAAATACACTGGGAAGGCAAAGAAAAGCAGAGTGTGTGTGTGTGTGTGTGTGTGTGCGCGTGCGCGCACATGCAAGCGCCCAAATACACACTTGTCCAAATCAATCAGAGAAATACAACCAACTCAACAGAAGAATAATGAAAAATCTGAACAGGCTCTTCACAAGTGAGGACACTCAAGAGACTAACAAAATAGAAAAATGAAATACTGTATTTCATTAGTCTTCTGAAAAAATGCAAATTAAAACACAGTGAGATATCACTATTCTCTCATTATAAATAATCAATGAAAAAGAAAGACAAAACCAACGATTGGTATTGTAGAGCCCCAGAATTCTCCATATAGTGCCTAAAACCTTTTTGGAAGTACTTGTTACACAGTGAATACTCATTTACCTGTGATCCAGTGATCCCACACCTAAGTGTATACCCAAATAATTGTAGGCATATATTTATTGAAAGACACAATAATGTTCATAGCAACAGTATTCATAATGGCCCTCCACTAGGAGCTACCCAAATGTCCATCAAAGTTTCAATAGATAAATAAATAGATAAGTAATATTCACACAATAGAACATTATACAGCAGTGAAAATAAATGACAACTTTATGCAAAAGTACGGATGAATTCTAAAACCCTATGTTGAGTAAGAACAACAAAAAAGTCAAATCCAAAAGAATGCATAGTATATGGTCAAATTTATATAACATTTTTTAAAAGGCAAACTGTTTTATGGTTTGATAAAAAGGATAGCAAAAGATCTCAAGGAAAGGCAATGACTCAAAGCCGGCATGAGGGGGCTTCTGGAAAGTGCACATTCTCTTTCGTGATCTGGGTGACACTTTTTTACCACAACCGTTTTGTAACCAACCCTTCCAGTTATGATTTGTCCCCTTATCTGTATCTACGTGATATGTCGATAAAAACTAAAAGAAAAGAAGCAGAGAAGAGGTATGCAGTTGTTGTCGAATGCAAATGGGGACTTACTTTCCAGACAAAATATATTCCAAATAAAAATTGTAATGTACAAAACCCTTCTGTCCAGAATGTAGGATTTTACAAAAAGATGAAAAAGAAATCCTATGAGTGAGAACAGAGAAATCTAACACGGATGGTCATTACCAATTTAACAAAGACTCCAACTGCTCCAAAGTTAATCTGCAAATTCAGTGTGATTGCAGTCAGATTTCCAACAGGACTTTTTGTGAACCTGGATAAAAAGATTGTAAAATTCCTGTGGAAACTGAAAATCAAATAGGCTAAGATAGCCTTGAAAAAGGAAAAAACATGTACATGAGAAAGGCAACTTTGATGAGAAAGAGGGAGAAGGGGGAGACACAGGATGAGTATGGGTTGGTATTAGGAATATTTTATTTTAATGGAAACATGTAATATGCTTAATCTGCATACATTTGCATATAGATTATTAATATGATATAAGTCACATTAACAATAGTAATATTAATTAAAATGTTAATATTTTAATCAGGTAGCACATGTACAGGAAAAAATAATCCAGGGAACAGAACAAAGACACAGACTCTTGAGTGTATGGGAGTTTGCATGACAGAGGTGGTGTTATAGAGATGACTTCAGTAATGGTGTGGAGACTGTGAATTGACTGTCCATACTGAAAAAGATAAAATGAGAACCCAGCCCTGCCTATGTGTAAAAATAAATTTCAGATGGATCAAATACCTAATTATGGGAGGAAGTCCCATAAAACATTTAGAAGAACAAAAAAATAGAGGAAAAAAAGCTTGATTGTGTTTAATTAGGCAAAACTTTCTCAAGCAGTACAAAAGAAACAAATTCTAAGGGAGAAAATTCATAATTACAATGCATATTAAATTAAATGAATAAACAACAAAAAATTTTTTTTTTTTTGCCATAAAGAAAAAAAAATACCAAAAAATGAAAAGAAAATCACAGACTAGGTGAAGCCAATTGCAACCCCTGGACCAAAAAAGAATCAAGCACGCATGATGTAGAACACATTTCTACAAGTCAGTCAGAAAATCAATATAACAGAAAGAGAAACAACAAATGGACAAAGCCTGTCAATGGGTGACTGATGGCGGAAGAACCTCAAATAGCTGATAACATGTGAGGAAAAAACCCTCAACCTCACTCATAATCAGAAAAGTAAATACTTAAACAATTAATGAAATATAAATTCACTTCCAGACTGTCAAAAAGCACCTATAAGGATATCACCAGGTTTTGATGAGGATACAGCCAGCTACAATAGCGAACACAGAGAAATTTTTACCTAAGGGAAAAAGTGGAGAGAAAGTTACGATCTCTCAACAAGGAAAATGGATCTATAAATGGTAACTATCTTTGCAAGGGGCTACACACGAAGACAGAATGAATGAACTGAATCCACTTTTGTCAACATGGGAAAATCTCAAGAGCAACATTTTGAATGATGATGAGATGGGAAATGATCAGGTGTGATTCAGTTTCTGTAAGTTTTTAACACAAATGATGAGTTGTTTGTGGATACGTGTATGTCCAGCAAACCTGGAAGGATAGGCAATGACATTCACTGACTTACAGTGACAGTTTCCTCTGAGATGTTCAGGATGATGAAGAGAGATGAACAATGATTTGATTACACTTAAACTGCCCAAGTAAGATCTCTGAAACAAACAGGATGAGATGTCACTCTAAAATATCAGTGATTGGGGCACCTGGGTGACTCAGTGGATTAAGCCTCTGCCTTCAGCTCAGGTCATGGTCTCAGAGTCCTGGGATTGAGCCCCGCATCGGGCTCTCTGCTCAGCAGGGAGCCTGCTTTCGCCTCTCTCTTTGCCTGCCTCTCTGCCTACTTGTGATCTCTGTCTGTCAAATAAATCAATAAGATATTTTACAGAAATAAAATAAAATATCAGTGATGGTTACATAGATGTCATATTATTTCCTGCACATTTTTGTTTGAAATATTCATAATTAAAATTTTAATATAAAATACACCTATATCTTGGGGAAAATAATCTCCTGGCCTGAGTTACAAATATAAGAATCTGCAACTGCAGAGCTCTGGCCCAAGAAAAGTTCTAGATAGGAACTCTGAATGGGCCTTTCTTGCATATTACCTTATACTAAGCCTTTCTCATGTTAGCTGCTCAGAAACTGGCTATGCCGAGTGATCTTCTCCTGAGGGTGTGAGGTATTGAGATTGCAGCCTTGGACTTGCATGTCACCTCTCACCACGTCAGCATTCATTTCAGGGATGCACCAACTGAACTGCAAAGTTTGGGTGGCCTCCTTTTTCTTCATAGAGAAGGCTGAATCCTAGTCTACGGCCATACCACCCTGAACGCGCCCGATCTCGTCTGATCTCGGAAGCTAAGCAGGGTCGGGCCTGGTTAGTACTTGGATGGGAGAAGGCTGAATCCTATCATGTCATTTCAACAAGAGACATTTATCGTCACCAGAAGATCCCAGTTGCCTTCTGTACCTTCCTTCCTTCACATATTTGATACCGGTTTCCTATGGCCTCTACTTCTATTGCATCCATGGAATCAATTCATTCATTCCAGCTCTCTGCCTTGGTACAAGCCACCACCATCTTCTGTCTGGTTTACTGCCACAGGACTTTAAGATGACCCTGACCACCTGCCCCCCAAACCCCCTCTCTGCATTCCACAATGCTATCCCAATGACCCATTAAATCACCAGCATAATATCTGTGTCACTTATAAGCTCTTCAAGAGCAGGGACGCTGCCTGCTTGGAATATCACAGTATTTCCAGTGGTCAGTAGAGCATCTGACATAGAACAAAGACTAAGAAGTATTTTCTGAACATGAGTAAATTAATGAATAGTTTCCGAAGTATAAACATAAGGATACCTCCTTTCCAGTGAAACCTGTTCTATGGTTACCTAAAGGATAACATCAGAACTCCTTAGTGGGCCATCTGAGACTCTACATGATCTAGTCCCTGCTGACCTCTGCACCTCATTTCTTTTTTTCATTTATTTATTTTCAGCATAACAGTATCATTATTTTTTCACCACACCCAGTGCTCCATGCAATCTATGACCTCTATAATACCCACCACCTGGTACCCCGACCTCCCACACCCCCCCCCCCGCCATTTTTTATACTTCTCTCTTTGTCCTGCAAATCCCATGCCATGAGTCATTCAGCAAATACGCCTCACTCATGGTCTCCTGGTCTTAATACCTATCCTCACTTCATACAACTCCATCCCTTCCTTCTTCCTCAATATAAATCCCAAGGTTTCTTTCATTTTACCTCCCCCTGTCAGCCTTCCATGACCACTCAAAGACTGGATCACCCACCTCTTCTTGAGGCTCCCTAAACTTACAGCTCCCGAACCTAAGCCTCCCTACTGTTGCAATGATCTCACTGCACTGAAATGACCTAGTTGATGTCATTTGTCTTAAACAATATTGTGCCCCCAGTCTATGTAAAATGCTAAATAAATATTTGCTCAGTGAGTGAGCTGAATGAAACAAAAGGCAAGCCAATAGTGTATGCAGGACATTGTCCCTATTCCATGTCCCATCCATTCTGTAATGACATTCAAACTTCGTGTTCATATCCTTATTTGAAACCATCCATCGTTGGCATGCTGGTCCACATGAAAAGGCCGTAGAGAGTTTAAGTTTCTGGGGGGAGAGTGATTCTGTTTTGGGGATCTATTGGGCTGTCAAGATGACTCACCTCAGTGAGGAAAATAGGGGAAGAGATAGAGCACTTGGCTCAGGTTCAGAGCCCTCTTTCTTCTGCACACACCACCTGATTTCTCACACTTGGAGGTCTTTCACAAGACTGAAGTTGCGGATGATCTTGGTTACAGTTGCTAGGCAAAGCCTTCTGGGATGGAACCACCTGCCCTAATTAATAGACAAATATTCCTGAATGCGGGTCATTGGGTCCCACCAATACCCACATCTCTGAGAATAGATTTCTGCGACTGTGTGGTCCCTCTTAGAGCCAGCCTATTCATTTTCCATGGCTTGTTAAATAGGTTCCCATCTGTCAGAGGCGTCCCTGTGGAGCTGATGTATTTCATTCTGAAACCCCGTGGAGATAAGAAGTTCAGGAGAGGTTCTTTTCGATTCACACCTAACAGCTTTGCTTTTTCCCTTTTCAGCGGGTACAGAGCCAACTAGTGCTGGTTAGACTACATCATCAGTAGAAGTAAACTGACTTCTAGCTTTCTGTACATTTATTCCATTAAGTGCATGAAGGCTTATTGTATTGATGCCCATTTTTTTCCCTATGGATTGGCTCCATGTACGGAACTGTTCTAATTCTACAGAGAGAGACACAAATCCTACAAGACTTGGTATCCTTCAAGATTTGGTTCAGCTGTCCCCTCCCACCAAGGGGCCTTGGCTGCCCCTCTCAGAAACATCTCCTCTGCATTCCTTCACTGCACTACCATGTTGAATTAGAACACTGTTTTTACAAGTCTGTCTCCCCAACTAGATGATCGGTTCCTCAAAGCCAAGTACCAAGTCTTGTTCAACTCTCTACATAACGCAGAAATTAACAAAGGGTGTATATCAAATAATCTGCATGAACGTAACTGAACAATGGACAAAGAGCCAAGCATAATTGTGCTCTGAGAAATCTAGGCAGATCTTACCCCACTTCAATTGGCCAGGCATGCATCTAGCTGCTGCTGGTTCCTTTTTGCACATGCAAGTTTTACTGCCTTGAAAGTGTGGTTTATGAGACCCATCTGCATTTCATCCCTCCTCACTCCCTCCTCCACTCACTCCATCTGACCTGTGCTCTGATCACAATATTGAAGCAAGGTCATCAGTGGCATGCGTGTTGCTAAATTTGATTAGCATTTTTCAGTTCTCAGTTTATTAGACCTGTCAGCAGCAATCAGCAATGCTGACCACAACATCCGCAAGCACATTTCTCCTGCCTTGGCTGACACAGTGGCCCCCTTGATTTCCTCCTACCTCTCTGGTTGCCCTTCCTCTGTCTTCAATTGTAGACTCACTCTTTTCTGCTTAGCCATTAAATACTGGACCCAATGAGTAGCCGAGGCACAGTCCCAGGCATATTCCCCACTCGCTCTTAACCTCTCACTCCATGATCTTGTACAAGCCCATAGATTAAATTGCCATCAATGCACAGATGACTTGCAAGTGTTTACTCCTGGCCAGAGTTCTTCCCTGAAACTCAGGTCCAACTTTCCAGCAGCCTAATTGAAATTTTCATATGAGTGAAATAAGAACAGCGAAAATGTAATAGATTCAAAAGTGAAACTCATGATCTCCACACCCCCTCCAAATTTGTTAGTCTTACCAATTGCTCTGTTTTTCCTTGAACAACCCCCCAGTTCAACCACTCTCCTAAGCCGGAAACATAGGAGTGATCCTTAACAATTCCCTTTCTTTTCCATACTTGATTTATTAATACATGTGTTATATTTTATCCCCTAAATTCTCTGTGTTATTTTCTCCCCTCTGAGCTCCCATACTCAAATCCACGCTACTCACCTCTCTCATCTCCATTACCATAATCCCCTTCTAGCCAGTCCACCCACATCCTTTCTGGCTCTCTCCACTGTCCTCCACGGGATAGCCAGTGTCATGTCATTGAAGCACACCTGTGAGCATGTCTCTCTCTTGCTTCAATCCATCAGTAACTTCTCACTGCTGCTGGAGAATAGGTCCAAGTGCTTATCCTGATCTACAAGAACCTTTAGTATATGTGTTCCTTTGGGTTGCAAATGAGAACATCCCAACGAAAATTAATTTAGAAAGAACACAGGAAAGTATAGCTCTTAAAACTGAAAACTGGTTTTTTTTTTAAGATTTATTTATTTGATAGAGAGAGAGTATGAGCCAGAGGAGCAGAAGGGGGAAGAAGAAAATCTCAAGAAGACGCCCAGCTCAGCCCAGAGCAACAGAGAACTTGAACTCACGACCCTGAGATCATGACCTGAGCCAAAATCGAGAGTCAGATGTTTAACCAACGGAGCCACCCAGGTGCCCCCTAAAACTGAAATCTTGAAGCATTTCGTTGATTTTATTTATGACTATATCTAGGGCTACACAACATTATCTGGATGAGTTTTTCTTTTTTCCTTCCCCAATCTCTAAAATAGCTTTCTTCTGTGAGGCTGCATCCTTAAACAGGTTCTTCTCAAGGACTATTCCTAACACCGCACTGGACAAGGCAGTTAAATATGTCTGTAATCAGAGAAACAGTTCCCAGGAGCAGAGACATCCTCGGGGTAACTCCTATTGGTGCTGAGAAGGTAATATGCCCAGGCCTAAAGCGGTCACTGGGATTGGGGTTATGGTGGGAGATGGGGACAGAAAGAAGTGATGGGTCAAGTCTGGATCAGATTCTCCATCCTGGAAGTAGAGGTGTTCAGCCACAACTTCATTCCAAAGCCTAAACATGGAGGAGAGTGGTTTCCCAAAGAGGTGCTGGACAGAGTTAAAAACCCACGCCCATCTCAATGTCTCCCCAGCCTCATTTCTCACACTTGGGAGACCCACCCACACCAGCCCTAGAAGGAGCCCCTCGAAGATAGCCATGTTGCCCATCTCAGCCCTGTCTACACAAGAGCTGCCGGATCTCCCATGGCTGGTAGAGGTGAACATCCATTTCCTTTAATGGCTCTTTGGCTACTGCTAACTTCCCCTTCCAGCAGCCTTGGGGACCAATAAAGTCTCTGACTGGGAAGGAAAATGCAACCTCCAGCCACTGGGAGAGGCAGAAGGTTCTTTGCTTCATGTATATTCTCAGTTCATTGAAGAAAAAAAAAATAAAGGAAAACTTCAAGCAACCCCATTTGTGAAGGTTTTGTTTTCATCCATCTGGGAGTGTTTGACAGCAATGTTCAGCTCCTGCCAGAGTAGTTCCTATTTAATGACCAT
This sequence comes from Mustela lutreola, assembly GCF_030435805.1. Classification (NCBI taxonomy): domain Eukaryota; kingdom Metazoa; phylum Chordata; class Mammalia; order Carnivora; family Mustelidae; genus Mustela; species Mustela lutreola. The sequence continues at coordinate 11,341,755 of NC_081296.1, forward strand.
GTCACCTCTTATTCTGGGTTAAATATCCGAAGCAATGGGAATGCTGTGTTGATATAAACCAGCCATGGAGACCGGGAAGAAAGCCGGTGGTTCTTCCTCTAAACCGGAAGAGAAGAGAAGGATGCAAATCTCTGGAGAGAAGCTCTCCCTCAAAAAAGTTATCCGGAGTCATTCCAAACTAGTTCCGACAGAGGAAAGGAGCAGAGCTAAGTCAGCACAGTGAAAAGACCATGCATTTGGCTCCGGATTCTCTCCACTTAGTAACTTAGGTTACTTCGGCACACCTGGCCCTTTCTCTGTATGTTTTTTTTTTTTTTTTAAGATTTTATTTATTTATTTGACAGACATCACTAGTAGGCAGAGAGGCAGGCAGAGAGAGGGGAGGAAGCAGGCCCCCTGCTGAGCAGACAGCCCGATGCGGAACTCGATCCCAGGACCCTGAGATCATGACCTGAGCTGAAGGCAGCGGCTTAACCCACTGAGCCACCCGGGCACCCCTCTCTGTATGTTTAAATACTGAAAATAACACCCATCTTGCAAGGTTCCTGAAAGGATTAGAGGTAATGTGCCTCAAGGACCTGGCCCTACTGGTTTAATTATGGTAGCCCTCCTACTAGAACACATAAGCCCTGAAATCCCAAGGACTTAATACCATGAAAATTTAGTGTTTGCTGCAGGAAAACCCAGTGCATGGCCTTTCAAGCAGTGATTCAAAGTCCAGCCTCTTTCTGCCTGTGGCACCTTCATCCCCAGGCTCTTATCATCCTTGGCTCCCAGCCAGGGTGGGGGAAAGACAGTGAGGGCACACACAGGAGGCTTTGGGAGCCTGGAGGTGGACAGCCCACGCTTGCCCGCAGTCTGTGGCCGCGCAGTCACACGGCTGCCTCTACCGGAGAATATGGCTGAACAGGTCATTTAGCTGCTTGGCCAAGTGGAACAGAAGACAGGTCTGAGCAGAGCTGGCCAGTCTGCTCCCCTGCTCTTCTTCTTCTTCTTCTTTTTAAGATTATTTATTAGAAAGAGTGAAAGTTAGAGAGAGAGAGAGAGCATGAGTAGGGGAGGGACAGAAAGAGAAGCAGACTTCCCCACTGAGCAGGGAGCCCTATGGGGAACTCAATCCCAGAACCCTGGGATCATGACCTGAGCCAAAGGCAGATGCTTAATGGACTAAGCCCTCCAGGCGCCCCAGGCCCCCTGTTTCTGACACAGGGAGTTTGAATGTGGTCATGACGTCATTGCTCAAGTGACTTCAAAAGTTTCAAAAGAGTAGATCCTACACTCACTGCAACTATTCCTATGTCCTGCCTCCAAAGGCCCCTTGTATTCTTGGGGGTTAAGAAGTGCTCTGGTAGGACACAAATGCCGTGTGTTCCAGCCAGGGAGAGAGCCCACCTGCACCGTCCACACCATCTACTCAGAAAACCGCTCGTACCCTGTGAGGTTCAGCTCAAGGCTCGATTCTTCAGTTCCGGCCTCTGGGACTGTCCCTGCCACCCTCCAGTGAGTTATCAGCCCCTCCCCCTGTGTTGCTCTGTGCATTTCTTACTTTGGATGCAGCCCTATTACCCTATCACAGAGTCCCTAAATCTCAGCGCTGTTGACATTTTGGATCAGATAATTCCCTGTTGTGGGAGAAGAGGACTGTGAATTGTAGGATGTCTCGCCCCATCATGGGCCTCTGCCCAGTGCATGCCGGTAGTAATCCCGCCTTCCCCCAGCCACGACAATCAAATGTGTCCAGATATTGCAAAGGCTTGCTGGGATGGGGGTGGGGGACAAAATCAACCCCACGTAGGAACCACGGCCCTGTTTTCGTTTATGTTACCCATCCCGGGAGGTCATGTCTGGCCGCCTCTCCAAACTGGACTCTGCTTCACATCAAGTCACTCTCTCCCATACTGTACTCCTAAGATTTCCTTCACAGAAGTTATCACCAGCTACAGATAAGCTTTTTCTTTTTTTTTTTTAAAGGATTTTATTTATTTATTTGACAGACAGAGGTCACAAGTAGGCAGAGAGGCAGGCAGAGAGAGAGAGAGGAGGAAGCAGGTTCCCTGCTGAGCGGAGAGCCCAATGCGGGTCTCGATCCCAGGACCCTGGGATCATGACCTGAGCCGAAGGCAGAGGCTTAACCCACTGAGCCACCCAGGTGCCCCCAGATTAGCTTCTTGACTTGATTCCTTGTTTTTTTCATCCCCTGCAACGTTAAGACCCATCAAGTCAGGGGGCTGTTCTATGCAATTTACTGTTGTGTCCCAAGGGCTTAGAGGAGTCTCTCTTGAGCAAGAAGTGCTTTTTAAGAAAGCTGCTGGGTGAAGGTGGCGCCGGGGTGGTTCAGTCGGTTAAGCCGCCCTTCGGCTCGGGTCATGATCCCAGAGTCCCAGGATCGAGCCCTGCATCTAGGTCCTTGCTCACTGGGGACCCTGCTTCTCCCTCTCCCTCTGCCTGCTGCTCCCCCTGCTTATGCTCTCTCTCTGTGTCAAATAAATAAATAAAATCTTAAAAAGAAGAAGAAGGAAAAAAAAAGAAAGCTCCTGGATGAATGAATCGTTGAAGAGATTAAACATTTAAAACATGGTGTTCTGTCAGCCACTGTGAAGGGTATGAGATTGTAACCTACTTGCCAGATAACATGAGACCTCCGGGTCAGAGATAAAGACAGTGTATTACTCACAACAGAAGCAGCTGCCAAAGCAGCCTGTTTCATCAGTTCCCAGGGCCCATTCCCCGGATGCAGCAAGGGCTCCTGCACATGTCCCGGGTATATTAACAAGGGAGGGACCTGGAAGGAGAGCCGCTGGTGGGCTGCCCATCTGGAGAGGCAGGGAGACAGCGGGAGAGAGAGAGGGAAGGGGGGTGGTTGGGGGAGAGGTTGGGAGAGGGAGAAGTAAATCCCATTTTCACTCTAGAGTATAAGCAAATATTCTCTGATGAGGGCAAGGGGACGTCTGTATCTTTTCTACCCTTGGGGTGAGTTCTGCAAAATCTCACATTCGAAGAGAATGCAAGTTTGTCTGATTTCTCAGCTTCGAGTCTGATGTCACCAGAGGGACAGTGGCATGTGTTACAGTAAGAATATCAAGAATAAGGAACAGCACTGTCCATGGCATCAGAAAATCTGACGTGAGGGGCACCTGGGTGACTCAGCCCTTTAAGCATTGGACTTCAGCTCAGGTCATGACCTCAGGATCCTGGGGTGGAGCCTCGTGTTGGGCTCCCTGCTCATCGAGGAGTCTGCCTCTCCCTCTGCCCCTCTCCCTGCTCAAGCTATCTCTCTCTCTCTCAAACAAATAAATTAAATCTTAAAAAAAGCGAGAGAGAGAGAGAGAAAAAGAGAAATTCTGATATTAAAACCTCTATTCTTACTCCCATGGGAGAAACCTCAGAAGCAAGGCTCAATTTTCTCAACTACAAAATGGGAATATTAATAAATCCATGATGAGTCATTGAGAAATATAAGCCAAGTAACATAACAAATAAAAAAAAAAAAAAACTGGAGAGAGGGGGACAAACCACAGAAGATTCCTAAAGACAGAGAACAAACTGAGGGTTTCAGACAGAGGTGGGTGGGGGATGGGCTACCTGAGCGACGGGCATTAAGGAGGGCACTTGTTGTGATGAGCCCTGGGTACTGTACGTAAGTGATGAACCGCTAAACTCTACTCCTGAAACAAACAAACAATCTGGGGCCCAGTAAATCCTATATCCTTTCCTTCAGTTTAAGACACGGTGTCTGTTTGCCTCTGGAATCTTTGTTATCTCCTAAAATTAAAACCAGGCTTTGAGTAAACAAATCTCCTCTGCATTTCTTACAAGGGGATCTAATAACAGTAAAAAGCATGGTTAAATTCTTAAAGGAAAAGGAAGACAAATAAGCAAAGAGAGAAAAAGAACTCTCTTTCCCGAGCTTAGCTTTACTTATTTCAGACGAATCTGTAATGGCACAAGACCAAGGCTAATTGGTCTGTATCCCTAGAGGCATCACCAGAATGCCTCTACTGCAGCTACCCTGAAGGGCCACAGATTAATTCCCGGTGGGGGGTGGCTATCTCTTTCCCCGGACTTTGAGGATTCATCTCTGTGTGGGATTTCATTCTCCAAACAAAGATTTCAAAATCTGAACTTCACTTGTACTGTTAATTATGTTTTTAAAATAGTGATACTTCTTTAAATAATAGCTCAAAGGAAGTAAGCATTAGACACAATGGGATGCTTCGCCATGAATTCTTAAACATTACTATGCATTACTATTTAATACAAGATAAATAAATGTCTTACCTAAATTTTAGTATAACCCTTTTTACTCACTTACCCAGAATCCTTCTGTGAGAGCTACAGCTCCCCCCTCTACGGTTCCCAGTCAGATTTCAAAAAGTGGCTCGGTAGATTATCTTGTAGATTCTCAGAGCAGAGGTGTGTATGTTGAGATTCTTTTGCCAAGATTTTTCCTTAAAAAAAATATTTTTTTCCTAAAAAAATTTCTCTGAACATTTGATTTCATAATTTTGGTTTAACTAAATGAAAGAGAGCCTCTGCTCTCCAGGTTTCCTGATTCCCGTTGTCCTGTCTCTCCCATGAGAGACAGCAGCAGAAATAGGAATTTGATTAGGCCCAATTGACTGAGAGATTCTGAGAGTTAGGACCGTGTCTTTTGGACTTTATGTCCCTTGTACATGAGCAGCATCCAGGATATAATTAACACTCAATAAATATTTGACAAATGAATGGATGGATGGATGAATAAGGGAATTCACACTGAAATATAAATCACTATGACTTTTTCCCCTATATTAGAAACAATTTTATATGACCATCTATCTTTTCATATAAATTTTGAATCTCTTATAATTGATGGGTCTAGGATGAAATAAAAATGTTGAATGAAATAATTTCATTATCAATGAGCTTAATGACAACATCAATTATTAACTTGTCTAGGACACTGAGTTACAGAATCCTCATGTTACACCATCTTTATAAAAAGACCAGCATCTGGTCTAAAGAAAATAAATTCTACATAACATGCAGAAAGTCAAACAAGCCAAACAGTGGAATGGCTTTATTAATGGAAACAGGAAATGGTTTTACTCTAGAAGGTGGTATAGCACGGCAGTGAGAGTATGGACTCTAGGGCGAGAAGACCAGGGTTTGACTCCTGGATGTACTCACTGGCTGTGTGACCCTGAGAAAATTACTTAACCTCTCTGTGTTTTATCTGTAAAATGAGAGGATAACTGCCACTTATCTCATTGGGTTGGTATGAGAGTTCAGGGAACGTACATGAACTTCTAGATCAATACCTGGCACCAGAAAATAATTCAGTAAGTGTTGGTTGTTGTTTTATAATGGTGAGGTAATACAACAAACATGGTATTAAAGAACTAAAGGTACTTTACAGCAAATAACTGTCTCTAAGTTGGAATCTGCTCCTCCTTTGTTAAAACGGCCTAGTGAATCCTTCTAGCTCAGTCTACTGAAAACATCAAGGAACCAGAGTGTTGAATCAGATCCCTGTAATTTTGGTTAATTTTTCTCTCTCCCTTGCTATAAATTATTTCACAGCCAAAGACAGCTTTCTGTCTTCAGACTCATTCCCCCAAGAAGGCAGCACGTACCCTGGTATGGAGGGTGACAGAAGTCTAGTCACCACCTCAGAATTTCCACAGCATGCTATGAGTATGGTCTGTCGTTAGGTAGTTCCTGTCAGACCTCAGCCCCTGAGGCTCCAGGGATTTAAAAGTACTGCCCCTACCATGTGGGATGTGCTGTCCTTGTTGGTTAATTTTATAAGTGAAAGGGAATGGGCTGAGGGATAGCCTGAGAGCCTGTAAAACATCATTTCTGGGTGCGTCTGTGAGAGGGTTTCTGGAAGAGACTAGCGTTACTATCAGGAGAGCTTCCACACCAATTCAAGTGGGCAACATCTCATCCTTTAGGGGCTTGAATAGAACAAAAAGGCCGAGGAAGGGGGGGAATCTGTGCTTTCTGCTTGAGCCTGGATGTCCATCTTCTTCTGCCTCAGACACTGGCATTCCTGATTCTCAAGCCATTGGACTCAGACTGAATATCATACCAGCAGCTTTTCTGGGTCTCTAGCTTATAGACTTAGGTGGTGGGACTCTTCAATCTCCATACCCACATGAGCTAACTCCTATAATACATTTCTTCTGGTGCGTCTGGGTGGCTCAGTCAGTTTAGCGTTCAGCTCTTGGTTTCAGCTCTTGGTTTCTTGATCTCGTGGTCCTGAGATCTAGCCCCATGTTGGGCTCCGCACTCAGTGGGGGGAGGGGGGTTTGCTTCATATTCTCTCTCCCTCTCCCTCCCATTTACTCTCTCTCCAAATAAATAAATAAAATTAAAAAAAAAATCTTGGGGCACCTGGGTGGCTCAGTCAGTTAAGTGTCTGTGTTTGCGTCATCTCATGATCTCAGGGTCCTGGGATCCAGCCCAGAGCTGGGCTCCCTGCTCAGCGGGGAGCCTGCTTCTCCCTCTCCCTCTGTCCCTTCTCCTTGCTCATCCTCTCTCTCTCTCAAATAAATAAATAAATAAAATATTTTTAAAAAATCTCTTCTTACATATATTTCTATATATCTTATTAGCTCAGAATATTTGGAGTACTCTGACACACGGTCTTCTCTTTTTCAGTTAGCCAAAGGTTTCTTCTCACCAAGTGGTACTTTCTCCAGGTTTGTCTCTGGCCAGGTCCCCATCCTGCGCCCGCCCTACTACACTGAGCGTCTTCACCAGTAGAGCTTGCCCGTTGGGATTGCTGTTGTCTACAGCCCACTTCTCTTTCTCACTGATCCATGAGGGCCTTGATGAAAGTATCTCTGTGTATCTCTGTGTCTCCTGGGCCCGTGACAGTGCATGGTACTTATTTGGAAAATGATTATTTGTCTTAAAAAATGATTTATCACAATGGGAATAAAGCGAGGGAACTGGACACAGAGAATCTCAACTACTGGGAAAATCCAAAACAAGTATGTTCCTGCATCTAGATCTGAATCATCTTCGGATGTGGAAAAATCACATGTGCGATCCTGATGTAGTCGGGCATCATGATATGGGGTAGAACGAGTTAAAGTTCATTCCAGTCACAAGAGAGACCCTGGGCTGCTTTTCCATGTTTCTTATCCTCCTGGTTTCTCCCAAGAACACCAGCCCGCCACCTTCCCATCTTCCCACCTGCAATGGAAACACCTCTCTTGGGGAATCAAAGGCATCCTGGTGTAACTGATTACAGAGGTTCGGTGCTCTTTATCATTGTCTGGAAATAGGTTCATTAGAGTAGAGATTAATCAGGTGTTTTCTGTATAATCTACATCCACCCAGCCCCCAAATGGCCCAAATTAACATTAACAAGTCATTTAAGGTTCACCTGCAAGATCTTAAAAAAAACTTCGTGGCCAGAAATGGCTTAGACATTTATGACCTCCTAATGACCCCAGGCACTGAAACAAAGCAACCATAAGAAATTTATGTTACAAAGTCTTTACAAAAAAAAAAAAAAAAAAGTAAAGTCTTTATGGAGTAGATTATCAGATTTATAACACTATTATCAGAAGTGCTAAGGATTATAAATAATGTACTAATTTCATGTTTTAAAATTTTTATCATAAAATAGAACTTAAATATACAAAAGCATAAGGAAGATTTATAACAGGCACCCCATACGCCCATTTTATAGACCTAACCCATGTTAACATTTTATGTATTTGTCTCACATCCTTCCTAAATACACATACACATCATCAGAACAAGTTCAGTTAAATACTTCAGCCCGTGCCCACGCCCCATCCCTGTCTTGCCTCCCTGGTAACCCTAGCTGACAACAGCACGTTTCTGTCGTGTCAATGTCTTTAAACTTCTACCACATATGGTTGTATCCGTAAACAGCCCATACGTCATCGTCCTGCACTCACCCATCTAACCATCGATATGATTGCACTACTTTCCTTTTTATCTCCCTCCCTTCCAACCCCTTGCTTATTTCTGGAAGCAAGAGTCCTATAAGGCTCAGTAGTCCCAACAAGTGGCAACTGGGCCAGCTTCCCAAGCCAATTTGCTTTCTTGCTCCTCAGAGATCATACAAGCAAGACTTCTTCTCTTTTCCTTCTCCCTCTTCTCATCAAATGAGCTCTTCAACACATACTCATCCGACCTTTCTGTCTATTCATTTCCTACACATGGAAAAATATCCAACCCTCACTTCTTTCCATTTTTGATTTATCTCCTGACAAGTAACAATAGTCTTGGGGAACAAAGGTGAGAGCTGCATTAGCCATGCACCTCCATCGGCAACAAAGAAATGTTATAGACTTAGAAGTAAAATAATGATAAAGAAGCAAGGCAGCCATCTCTCAAGTCCTAGACACTGCCCAGAAATGGATCTTAGAATTTCAGTCATTTCCCCATCTTCCTTAAATGCAGATGCTTTTTTTCATTAAAACAAGACTAACTTATATCCATATATATTTTTCCTAAGTTGTTGAGCATAAATTATCAACATTAGTAATATTTCCTGATGCTATTTATTGAGGATAAGAAATTCCCAGACACCTTGTGAGTCAAATAGTTCTTTAGTGATGTTTCTTGAGAATCTGCAAATAATTCAGAAAATTTTTCTTATGGGAAAATATTTGGGAGAGTGCCTGAGTGAACCACCTCCTAGGTGTCCATACGCATAAAACACAAAACTCACAGTCAATAAATATCTGTAGAGTTATGACTGGTAGAGTTAACCATTGCTGCTATTATCAATGGAATGCAGGCCAAGAGAGTATGATACAAAACAAAAATGCACCACACCGATGAAATTCAACCATGATGTGGCCCATTACTGCTCCTGCCTTCCGCTGCTCAACAACCTAGCATTTCACTTACACACTATTATGCAACCCTGGATTTTCTGTGATTAGGTACTGGACTCTAATTTTAGCCCCGTGGTGTATGTGTGTGTTTTGTTGGTGTTGCACTCTGTTTCTGTCTCTACCCATCCTAACCAAAATCACCTTTCCCCTCCCTCCACTTCTGCTCTTCACCTGAATGCATTCACTCAAAACATACTCCACTCTCCCATAAATATTCAGCAAGAAAGAACACCAAATATATGTGGAAGGGAGTACATTCTTTGAGTCGGAATCACAGAATTCCAAAGCTGTAGTAAAAACTCTCTGGTTTCACAGCTGAGGAAACCCAATTTAACTTCCCTAAAGTCACGGGGCTCAGGAGTGACAGTTCCAGAGCTAGAACTCAGGTCCCCCCAATCCCATTTCTGTCCCGTCTCAATAGACTTTGTGTCCTTGTGGAGCTGTCCAGGGCCCACCAATCATGGCTTGCTCTGTGAGTTTCATGATTCCCCAGCTAGGGAGACGCATCCAGGATTAGTTTCCTCTCTCCCCTGAACTTTCCCAAATCTCCTCCCAGCTACTGGGATACTGACATCACTCTTTGCAATCCCACACTTGGCTTTGAATTGGTAGGACAGTCCTCTTTTCTAGATGCAGAAAATCACTGTAGTTAAGACCTCAGATTGGGGAGGGGAGAGCACCTGGGTGGCTCAGTCAGTTGGGCATCTGACTCTTGATCTCAGCTCAGGTCTTGAGCTCAGGGTCCTGAGCTCATGTTGGGCTCTCTTCTGGATTTGAGCCTACTAAAAGCAAACAAACAAACAAAAAACTAAACCAAAACAAAAACCACACAACATAAAAACAAAAAAACACCTCAGATGGGCCTGCATCAGACTGGCCTCTCCCAGGACAAGCTGAATGGAAGCCCACATACCATGGAGCAGGTAAAGCTCTACCTAGAGCGTTCCCCCTTCCCCCTGCAGAGACTCCTCCTGTAGGCCTATACCTAAATTTGTATTCATTTCTTTCCTCAGAGGCTCTTCAAATAGTATAATTCTTAGGCACCAAAGAACTTGGATCTTTCCTGTCTAAGCTGCGTGAACCTAGGAAGATCATCACTAACATCAGTTTTCTCAACACAAAAATAGGATAATAATCCTTACTTTGCAGTACGGTTGTACAGATCAGTTCTTTTAGTGTATGTCCAGTTAACTCATCCCAGTATCTGACGTATAGTCAGCCCCCAGTGAACATATTCTTGTTATTACTGACTTTCTAGTCTTGCCTGGAAGACCCCAGTAAATGGGAGCTATGAGCTTCTAAGTTCCATCATCATAATCAATTGGGTATGCAATCAGAGGCAAAAACCTAGGATACCTGCCTAAGAAAAAGAGCCCCAAATCACTTTGTGTACATGCATCAGCACCAAAAAGTCTGTTCCAAAAGTAGGATATGAGGTGGGAATACTGTTTCCTCCTAAAAATTACTGAACGGAGCTCTCTGTCCACACATCACTATGGTATCAACTTTTATAAAGGTGTCCACCAACCTAATCAGTCTATGAACTAACTAGCTCAGTTTTACTGAACTTCCCGCTTCTCTCACTTGCAGACCTCTAGAGCATCTTCAGTTGTGGTGTTCCGCTCCAGGATGAGGGGAGCAAATTTGGGGAGATCCGATTAATTTCCCAAAGCTGACATTTCCTCCACAAAGCACTCAACCTCACCACTTTCCTTGTCCATCAGGATATGATAACCAAGTAAAGACAGAGCTGTCTTCCACATCACAGGAGGAAAGCTATCTGGGTGGACACCAAGTTGTTTATTTTTGCAGGGGGAAGAGGAGAACGGGAGGCAAAGCTTCTGTAGCTCTCCCAGCAGCATCTGGCTGGCTGAGTGATCCATCATTTTGTTCTTACATTGGTCCATTTACATTCATAGGAGCAGGAGGCAAGCAGCAGAGACATCTCTCAGTTGTGTGTTTCCATAATGTCCCCCCATCCTTCACCCCTTCTGCGGTTTTTCTCCGCATTTAGAAAGTCATTGAGAAATGTTAATGGTCTAGGGGAAGACTAGCGATTGGGGAATGACGAATGGGTGAGTAGCGGAATGAGGGTTTGCAGCTAATGATTTCCTACAAGTGATGATTAAACATCGTTCCTCCATCTCTCAGCACCTAATTCTCCCCAAGGCTGATTTATGGAAGACACCCTAACGTACAGTTCCTGCAGTTTTATTAGCCAGGAACAATTTAGTCATGAGAGTAGTCTGCCCCTGCTTCTCATTTTCTTCCAGCCCAAGAAGAAAGAAATGATAAAATGTAAAGAACAACAGGAGCCTCATTCTCTTAATACTAAAAAGACAAAATAGCATAATATAGAGACCACTAAAGAGGCAGGTAATCATCAGCGGGATAAAGTTTATGATGGCAAAGTCATTACTTCATAGAAGTCATTACCTTGTCCCAGACAGAGGGGAAGGTCCCTACAGTTCCTATAAATGGAAACCTGCTGTTGCTATTTCAGTTCATCTAAAAATAAACTGCATACCTCATTTTTCCAAATGTCAGAGTGCCTGCCTTTACTCCTTTAGGAAAGGTTATAAGGTTACCGTAAGTACTCACTCAGACACAATGTGGGCACTGTGGTTTTTAAAAGTGATGACAAAAAAAAAAAAAAAAGTTCCCATTGTGGGCCAAGAGAAATTAGGATCATGTGAAGATCATCCAAAAGAACGTGGAGTCATCAGGATCTTTCCCTCCCTAACGGAATCTACTTGCTGGTTTTCTATCAAAGATTTTCCTATCTTCCAAGGTGCAATATCAGTATTTTTAAAGAGTGTCTTTTTATTTTAGGATTTTATTTATTCATTTGACAGACAGAGATGACAAGTAGGCAGAGAAGCAGGCAGAGAGAGGGGGAAGCAAGCTCCCTGCTGAGCAGAGAGCCTGAGCAGAAAGCCTGATGTGGGGCTGGATCCCAGGAACCTAGGATCATGACCTGAGCTGAACGCAGAGGCTTTAACCCACTGAGCCACCCACATACCCCAAAAGAGTGTCTTGATGGCATCTAAAGTCATGACTTTCTAATGCAAGTGTTACAAAAGGAGGTGTGGTCTGTGGATTTTGGAAGAAAGCCAAACGAAATGAATTAATATTTATTAATTCCCTAGTAATTTAATAATATGCATTAATCCCTTAATTACATAAGATATAACATTTATTGGGCACTTAATTAATGCCTAGTACTATATTATTTATGTACTTTGTAAAGATTATTTTGTTTTAGCCTTATCAATCTTAGCTGGAAGTTGCTAATATTATTTCTATTTTACAAGTGAGGAAACAAAGGGAAATTAAACAATTGACACAAGGTCACATACCACTAAGCAGTATTTGATGTGAAGAAGTCTGACGCTAGAACCGAGCTTCTAGCCTTGTAGTACCACAATCCCCTGCCTGCCTCCCTCTGTGACATTCACCTTCCATAGGCCAATGGATGGTAATCAGCATAAATCAATCCCAGAGTATTTAGGAGTTCCAAACTAACCATGAGTCCTATAACATTTTGCATGAAATGCAGAGTTTGGAACTGATCTGCATAGGAACACGGTTCTCTATGAAGATACAACTCAGAACTCCTTCAAGCTACAGAAATCTATATCAAACCTTGTCATCCTCTTTATCTAGCCTCACAGAGTAGTTTAAATGCTTTTTGTTTCAAAGATTGATAGGCTGGTTTTAGAGAGAGCACATGCACAAGAAGGGGGAGGGGCAGAGGGAAAGAGAGAGAGAGAATCCTCAAGCAGACTCCCCGCTGAGTGTGAAGCCCGACTCAGGGAGCTTGATCTCATGACCCTTAGATCATGACCTGAGCTGAAATCAAGAGTTGGATGCTTTGCCAACTAAACCACTGAGGTCCCCCAGTGTTAGTTAAATTCTAATGGAAATGGATCAGTTGCCATTCCAAGGGCAACTGAGTCACCCATAATGTAACCCAGAGCAGGGAGTCAAACTTGTAACAGGCTCACCAAGCATGTCAGCACCAGGGACAGAGACTGCAGGGTGTGCATGAGTAGACCTCAGGGTCTCAATCACGAGGCCTCTCACCCAGTGCAGGGGACAGTCATTTATCAGTTAATTTCAACACAGAATGCAAGTAACCAGAACCACCGTTCTAAAGGAAGGGTACATGGTACCCTGGGAGCAAGAGTCTGAACTATTCTAGCAGCTAGGAAACACTTTCTTGAGTGAGAGAAGAAGAAAATGAGAAGATGTTAGCTAGAGGGTCGGTAAGAGGTTTCCAGGCAAAAAGTGACTAGGTGAAGTTGTTAAAGCAGGAGGGAGTTGGGTATTTGAGAAACAAAAAGAATACCAGTACGGATGGAGCATGAAAAATAAAGGGTCTTAGGATACCAGATGAGATATGTGTGTGGGGGGGGGGGCAGGAGCACGGACAAGAGTCAGCTTGGGAGGCCATGGCAAAGCTCTTGGTTTTAAGTATATAAGCAGTGGGAGGCCATGGGGACCCTGACTTGGTGTCAAAATAAATAGATAGTATTTTAGAAGCCTTAATGATTGCTTGTTTCAAGATCTCCCCACACTTTAAGAGCAAGAATGCCAATCTCTACATCAGAGATGAGACGGTGCCAGCTCCATCAGGTGGAATGAAGTGCCCCAAATCTTTCTTGTCCCACTTTTCAAGATCAGAATCAGAAAGAGAATCTGGGTTTCTGCGATTCACATCTGCATTTATACCCTCCTACCCTCTGGTCAAAGAGCAGAGTCCTAGGTGGCAGATGCAAATATGATTCAAGACTAGAAGCTCTAAATCAGCTTAGAGTAATAACGGGCCAGATAAGAGGACCAAAGGGAGAAAAATAAAAAGGAAATCCTGAGAGATTCAGAGGACGGAGCCAAGGCAAGACTGTTTGGCATTTAAACCAAACATACCATTTCTTTTTCTGTTTTCCAAGGAATATTCCAGAGCTCTGTGACCCTTGGTCAAGTCACTTAGCCCCACTGAGCCTTGGTTTTCTCCTTTGTAAAATTAGAGTTAATAAATCCTTCCCCAAACTGTCATAGAAGGGATCAAAAAGGAATGGCAGTGGCAAGTATTTTTCACTTGGGCAGCTGCTCACTAAAAAATTAGGCCACTCTTCTAGTTCACAGCAGAACATTAAAGTCAACAGCTAAGGAAGTGATCTGTTTCCTCATCTGGGAGGCGCAGAATACCAATACTATGCACTCATCCCACCTGAAGTCAGGCCACCAGATTAAAATGGGACAATGTGGAGGAACTCCCCAACTGCCTAGATTGGGCAAGAAAAGCAGCATCCAGCTTATACAAGAAGCATGCCAGGAGGGTGGGGCTCTCTCTATGCTGCCAAGAGGACGGGGCTTTCTCTATGCCGCTTCAGAAAGCAGCACTGGATATCAATCATGAATAAGCTTGCCTAGACGTCCGGAGATGACAGGAATTTAAAAGGCAGGACAAATCTTACACTGTTATCAGTTGTCAATAGATTCTCAATGAACAATTTGTGAAACCCAAGATATGTCACTCTCTGGGACGTGGTTGCTGCATAATTACTTACAACTTGAATGATGGGGAGGATGGAAGGGAAAAAAAGGTGCTAACTGGATTTGAGTATCAACCTATGGCCAGAGGTATGTGAATAGCCAATTTTCTTGCTTAAAACACCAAAGGGGCTTCCAATCAGCCTATTAATAAAAGCCAAACTCCTTACCATTATTTATACGATGGGCACAGCCTACCTCCCCAGTGTCAACAACCCTCTTACCTTCTGTCTACCTCTCCCAGAAGCAGCCATATTGAACAGCTCTCCTTTCCTGCAAACTCAGGATGTCACCACCAGGTCGGCACACATGCTGTTCCCTGGCTCACAGCTTTCACCTGGCCACGAGCCTCTAAGGCTGGGGGTCTTCTCCGTTTACAAACGACCATATCCCCAGTGCCCAACACACAGTGCTTCCTCTAGAAGTCCCACACATGAATAAATGAATTCCAGAAAAGGGATTTGAAATCTTCAGAGCAAACCTGACCCAAAGCCCAAGAAATTTGTGAAAAAGGGGCTCTGTAGTCTTATTTGGTTTTGTTTTAAATGGGGGCACTAAAGGGAAATTTGTGGGACATAGCTCATGGTGTGGGCCTTTTCCGCGTATCTTAGGGTATTTATCACTCATTCCTGTCTCCAGGCATTCAATGCTCCTCTTACCCCTCCCACCCTCGAGTCATCGAGAAACTTACAAGTGATCCCAGCACCGTCACTACATATATATTCTCAGATACCCCTGGGGGATGTGCTCTTCCCAGCTGAGAAAGATGGCAGCCCATCTAAGCCCTCTGGGTCCTTCATAACTAGTGTAATTAAATCTCAACCTTTAGCCACTTTCTTTCCTTGTCATTTTAATGATGTCCTTTTTTAGGGTCCACCTCTCAGGGAATAAGCCCATGTGCATCACAGCCTGCCGGACTGCCCCCCATGGGTCCTTCTTCCCCATGCTGCCTCTCCCTCCCTTAGTAAAGGTGAAGCAAGAAGCTCTGTGCTGGAGAGAAGTCCCTTCGTGGCGAGAAAGCCCACGTATATGAGCGCAAGTCAAGTGCAAGCAAGTCTTGACTCTATGAGTCAAGAGACGAGAGATAAACAAAAGCTAAAATCAAAGCATTCCATGTCTACCTTCAACAGCCAGGCAGGAAGGCACAGAAGGAGAGGCACAAAAGAAGCTGACGTGCACACCAAAGGAAGACAGAAGCACAGAAGTGTACAGAGGGGTAGGCAGTCAATCAAGGAAGAAAACAGGTTTCCCCCACTACTCCAGAAGTAGTGTGTTCCTATAAAATCTTTCATAAACCCAAATGGTGAAAAGCCAAGAAGCAGTTACCATTAATTTACACAGAAAAATACTTGAGCATTCCCAGATCCCCCCAATAGCCTCACTCTTAGGCTTTCCTGATACCCTAAGACACATCTGGCTAAGGGATGCATGAGATAAAGTGAGCCTGGATGCTCACACACACAGTTCAAAGATCTCTCAACTTGATGCTGAGATGCTGAGGGTAGCTCTGGGGAAGGGGCTGGCAGGGGGCACCCCCTCACTGCTCGGGGAGCATGCTGCTTCTAAAACAGCTCACTGGAAAACCAAGTCTGAACCCTATTTTCACTTTTTACCATCTATATATATATATATGTATATATATGTGTATATATATATATGTATGTATATATGTATATATATGTATATATGTATATATATGTATATATATATGTATATATGTATGTATATATATATGTATGTATATATGTATGTATATATATATATACATATATATATATGTATATATATATATTAATATATATACAAAAGCAAAAATCCTCTTCGGATTTCTTTCAGTAAGCGAAAACAGGTACTAATGTAGGTCTTTGATAAAAGCAAGTTGGGGTATGTGACCTTGGGAAAAGTGAAGATACCTGTTCCAAGCAGAGGGGGAAACCAATGCTACTTCATCTCTAACAACACAAAAGGTCTTTAAGAAATGGCATCAGTGCCCATCGCCCCTTGGAGAAGACAGGCCGCTGGACTTGTTACGGGATTTTGACATTTTGGGAGCCACTTTCCTCGATTTTTTGCTCACTCCAAACCGAAAAGCAAAGGCTTGCCCTCTCAAGGACTCTCGCGGTTCTGGCTGGTCTGCTGCTCCACGATAACATAACTGTATCTGAAGTGAAACACAGGATTGAATTTTCTGCACTTCCCACTCCACAGGGCACTCGGTGTTTTCATTCTAATTTTGAACTGAGTCTAGATGAATTGGCTTCTTCTCAGTCTTCGAGGGAAGCAGCCAAAAGCCTGAGGTCATCCATCCTCACTTGTATTTGTCTTCGTGTATCTTTCTCCCTCCATTCTTCCTCCTCTTTTGTCTTTTTTATACACACATCTTCTCCATCTGGCCTCTCTTCCTCAGACGAATGTATGCATGTCCCATCACTTTGCACTGAAAGCTTTCTGATAAATCTCAAACTTCGTGTCACACGTCCCCTGTTCTCTTTGGCTAGTGAGACTCCAAAGGTGCTCCAGGGGAGAAAATGAAGTCGAAATGCTAGAGGAGGAAGGGAGGGGCGGGAGGGGGTGGGGGGAGGGGGAGAGAGAAATGGCAGAGAGCGGCGACTGCCAGGTAAAGGAAGGACAGATTAGGTTTCTTCTCGAGCTTGGCAAAGCGTGCAAGCGAAAAGGTCAGCACTGCTGTAGAGAAATACAAAAGGATAAAAGGATGGAAACAAAGAGAGCACTTGACGCGGGGATTTTAGTGCTATCAGCAGCAATAAAGAAGCAGGGCCAGGATCGAAGAGCATCGAGTGGAAGATGACACTGGGCAGGGGCTGGCTGGCGCTTTGCGGCTGCGCGGAGCACACGTCCCATGGCGGCAGCGTGAGCACCAAAGCATCGCCAAGGATCCTCGGGGTCAGATCTCAATGATCCCAACAACAAAACACGACAGAGTTGGTATGTGTGCCCACTTCTGGACAAAAGTCCCTCCATCTTTGAATAACCGCAGAGCAAAGGAAAAACCCAGACGATGTTGTTTGAACATCATGAATGTTCTTCGCTGGCTGGGGACTTCAGAACTCATGTGAGTCCTGTCTTCTGCCCTTAGGAATCTTGCCGTCTAGCTGGGCAAGTATGACATACATATGTGTGTGTGTGGCAGGGGACAAACAAACAAAACAAACAAACAAACAAACAGCAACAACAAAAAACATGGATGGCCGTATTAATGAAGGCCGTGTTTCTCAAACTTGGAGTAAGCACAAATCCCCTTTTAAAGATAAATGTTCCCTTCAAGCTCTTAATTTTTTAAATGATAGCATTCCAACCTGCACCAACATGAGACATGACACTATATTTAGAGCTCTTACACCACAACACTAACGAAATTGCAGTGCATCCTTATAATTTAGTGGGCTAGGCGTTGTTCTTCTGCTAACATGAAACCAGTGACATAGATTCCATGATTTTGGATTCCCTGGTGTGGGACCCAAGCAGCTACAGTCATAGCCTAGGGAGACGGGAAGGCTCTCAACATGATTTTACTTAGGCTTGGTTCCTTAGGGCACGGGAGGCATGGAAGGCTCACTACCCTGCTGTCAAGTTGTTCAGGCCTCTCTACAGAGGCTACGTGAGCCCTGGAGAGACATCAGAACACGGGAGACCTGTGTCTAAGGAGGGACAGACTTCCATTTCATAGACTCAGTGCCCTGACATTCAGAGATCCCCATGGACAAATGTTGCTGGAGAGACAGAGGGCACCTTTCCCCTCTCTCCTTAGTATGGTCTTGGTGTAGTAGTTAGGATCAACAGTTAGAACGTCAGCCTTGATTCCTGCCTTGGATGACTCTTACGCATCCCCGAGCAAATCTGTGTAAAATGTGGCTCCTTGGAGCTGACCTAAACAATCACTGGTACCTCATCACCGGCCAGAATCCTTGGCCAGCACAGCCAGAATGGAGACAGAGCAGGAGAAGTCCTGTCCCAGGGCTCCCCAGGGCCACGCTGTGAAGACACCATAGGATAATAAACATAATATATTATCCATATAACAGAGACACACATTCTCTAAGTGCATTTAGTCTCTGCTCTTAACTGATTTATACAGACGGGCCATGAGGTCATGAAACAGAGTGAGTTTAAAAGGAAGAAGTTGTCAGGGATGAGTAGGTAGAATAGAGTCTCTTATAAACAGCACCTTGATTTTGAAAGGCCCAAAGACAGAGGAAGAGAGGGGGAGAAGGAGGGAGGGAGGAAGGAGACGCAGATTGGTTATTCTGTACTCAGGAGATTTTATTTGTGAATATCGCAGAATTTTGTGCGTAAATATTGCAATACTCTGGTCCATTAATTCTGCTAATTCACTGTCCCCTTATCTAATCGTATGTCCTTGATGTTTGGTTCGGAAAATGTCTGGCTTGAAAAATGAAAGAATAGCACAAATATAACCACTCTTCGTGGAACATAAAAGGGTTGGGTCACAGAGTCTGCTTCACCTTGTTTCCTTCCTCAAAAATATAGTTCCTAATGTATCTATTTCGTGGAAGGTAGGGTAAGGTTGTCACCCCTCATGTCAGCCTTAAAAATACATCTGTAACAATAAAGAGGGTATGGGAACCCTTTCTGCCTGGTCTCTGACCCCTAGGAATGGTATAGGGGTGATGAGGAAGAACAGGGCTGGGGTCCTGAGCTTGAGGGTTGTCATTAGGACAGGAGACCCTGCAGGGTGGTGACAACAGGGAAATAACCTGCCTCCTTCTGCTGTCACCACATCATCTGAATCAAACTCATTACCTGGGGAAGTACCTAGAAATCCCTCTACACCAGATAAAAGATGAAATGACTTTATCCCCTAAACCTGGATGGATTAAGACTTATTTCAGAAACATATCTGTTTTGCTTCAGCACTCAACACGTCCCAAACCCACAGGTTACAAACGCTGGTTCCAATGAAAATCAAAGATGGATAAGCATAAAACCAGGAAAACTGGAATGGGAGGGGGAGGGCAGAGGTCTGCACGAATGGAATTACTGCTATGTGATCTAAAGGTTTCGCTTTGCCTTTTGGTCTACATGATGGTGACACCACACACGGAGAGATGAGTGGAGGTTCCAGAACGTCCACCTACGGAACATTAACTCCCCACCAAGACAGGCCACCTGGACAGGAATGTGATTCGTAGAACAGCATAAGGGAAAGTTAATTTATTCCCTTTATGTAACAAAGTAAACCAAGGTAATAAAGGGCTGCCTAAGAAAGATTGTTACAGAACAACTTAGATAAATATGTTAGGGTAGTTTATAAAGAGAATATCACTCCTTTAATGTTGAATGAGCATTTCTAAAATTCTGGGACCTGTGATTAAAATACATTTTTCTCTAAAAGGGTCTTGCCATTGCCTATGTAATCCTGTCTCGATTTATGATTTGCTTTCACAAAAAAGCTGTTGGGTTTTTTGGTTTTGTTTTATTTTTAGCTGATTTCAGTACAGCATCCAAGATAAATGCATAGTAATAAACAAGAAAATATGTGCAATCTCATTTATAAAGAAGATATTTAAATAAAAACACGATATAGAATTTTTCATCGATCAGATTAACGAGCATTTCCTATTGCTGGGGTGTCTGCTAGAAATCATTCTGCCCCTACACTGATCAATGGGATGTGGAGTTACGGTAAGTGAGAAAAATCTTATAAAATATAAAACGATCACTTGTCTTACCAGCAAGCCCACTGCTTAATATTTATTTTGGAGTTATGCTAGAAGGAAAATGTCAATGAATGTTCCCACCAACATTGTTTTTCAAAGCAAAAACAACACGGCAACAACAAACACTACTGGACAACAACCCAAAGGTACAACAGTGGAGGCTAGCTAAATAAATGATGTGATAGCCATAAAAAAGAATATTACACAGCTGATAAAAAGAGAAAAGGTCATTCCCTGTGTGTTGTCATAGAGGAGGTACCAGGATATATTTTTCAACTAACAAGTAACTACAGACCACATGCATAGTGTGGTTCCTTTTTCTATTAAGAGTAATTACACACACATAGTTGTTTGATAAATTTTTTTCTGTAGGAATTCTTAAGAGAATATTAAGAATCATTACCTTTAGCAGGAAGAATTGTTTCATGCTTTTTATGCTTTTACAACTTTTATATATTTCACTTTTTTTTTTTTTTTTTAAAGTAGGCTCCGCGCCCAGTGCTGAGTTCAACACAGGGCTTGAACTCACAACCCTGAGATAGATACCTGAGCTGAAATCAAGAGTCACCAAATGAAATCAAGCTTCACCAACTGAGCCACTCAGGTGCCCCGATTTTGCAGTTTTATACATGTTAAAATTTTTATATGCTTAATTTTTTATATCATTTCCATTTTCTAACTAAGCATACATAATGTCTTAATTTACAAAATGTCATCAGGAAACTTTCTGGAAAATGGGGACATGGACCACTATTGTTTTCTTTTAAATATTTTTTATAATGTATCTAAAAAAATTATCTTAAGCTGTAAAATGCCTTCATGTTTGACTGTGAGTTCCAGGTGAGAACAGCAGGAAAGCATGACGCAGGTAGTTGGCCCCCTCACTCCTAGGAAGGGGAAAGGGGGAAGCGCGCCCTCTAGAGTCTGGAAATGCCCGGGGAGGTGTGAAGGCTGACACACAGGGCTGTGCCATGGCCCCTCATTTTCTATTTCCATTATGCTAATGAGCACACCACTTAATGGCTGAGATACTGAGCACTAAATTTTCACGTGACCTCATCTACTCCATGACTGCTAAACAATGTCAGTCTATGACTGGTAATAGGGTCTGTTGCAATATTTTTGCACGGAACTTAATCAGAATTTTCCACGGTAGTGTGTGAGTTTATGTAGTTATGTAGTTACGCATTTCGACCGATAAGACGGCAAGCTCCACGAGGTCAGTCTTCACACTAGCTTTCCTCTCCATTATTATCACCAGCACTAGGCTCGTGGCTGGAATCAAATATGCTGCAGAGAACGGAAGAGCGGCTTACCAAACATCCATGAAGCATTTCCTCACTTAACAAATCTTTAATGGATACCTGTTTTGGGGCCAGCCTGGTGCTAAATGCTGAGGACATCATGATGTATGAGACAGATAAGGTTCCCAGTCCCCAGGGGTTTACAGCCCACAGGTGGAGACTGTGGTGCACATTCAGGGCACTACAATACAGGGTGGTAAGTGTGAGGTATGGAGTACATGCAGGAGGGTGTGTTCTGAGCACATCATAAGGGATCCAAAATGAGTTTCTTGAGAGAAGTGAATGAGGAACACTTCATCAGCCTGATAAAGAGGATTTAGGCCTTGGGAACAGCAAGTTTAAAGACTCTACAGCAAAAGAAACCACGTCTTGTTTGAGAGAATAAAGCCATTTCAATACGGATGGCGATTCTAGAACAAGGACCTTATCTCCCAGGATGCTGTGGGAATCACGTTAAGAAGGACATGCAAGGGGCACCTGGGTGGCTCAGTGGCTCAAAAGCCTCTGCTTTCGGCTCAGGTCATGACCCCAGAGTCCTGGGATGGAGCCCCGCATCGGGCTCTCTGCTCAGCAGGGAGCCTGCTTCCTCCTCGTTCTCTGCCTGCCTCTCTGCCTACTTGTGATTTCTCTCTGTCAAATAAATAAATAAATCTTTAAAAAAAAAAAAAAAAAGAAGGACATGCAATGATCAACAATAGCCAAATTATGTAAATAAAAACTTTAAAAATCCACAATAGCCAAATTATGGAAAGAGCCCCAAATCCATTGACTGATGAATGGATAAAAAAGAGGTGGTAAACATATACCGTGGAATAGTACTCAGTCATAAAAAAGAATGAACTCTGGCCATTTGCAATGACAGGGATAGAGCTGGAGAGGATAATGCTAAGTGAAATAAGCTGGTCAGAGGAAGACAAATACCATTATGATTCCCTCAGGTGGGGAATTTAAGAAACAA
Organism: Mustela lutreola; assembly: GCF_030435805.1. Lineage (NCBI taxonomy): Eukaryota > Metazoa > Chordata > Mammalia > Carnivora > Mustelidae > Mustela > Mustela lutreola. The sequence goes on from NC_081296.1 coordinate 11,364,142, forward strand.
AGTGAATGAGCAAAGGGGAAAAAAAGAAAGAGAGAGGAAACCAAGGAAGAGACTCTTAACTCTGGAGAGCGAATTGCCGGTGACCAGACGGGAGGTGGGATGGGGATGGGGAATCAGGTGATGAGGAAGAAGGAGGGCGCCTGCCGTGCTGAGCACTGGCTGTTGTATGGAAGGGCGGAATCACTGTATTGCACACCTGCAACTAATGTTACATCAAGAGTGACTGGAATTTAAAAAACGATAATAATAATAAACTTTAAAAATTAAAAAAGAGCTACTAGAATTTAAGTAAAAACCTCAAAAAACATTTTTTTTTTTAAAAGGAAGGACACACAAGAGGATCCAAGTCCATCTTTTCAGTGGGGTGGGTTGTGGGCAGGTGCGTTTTGGAAAGGTCTCTTTGGCTACGGCGTAGGGGAGAGACTTCAGGGAAGAGAGAAAAGAGGCGGAGAAGAGGCCTTAACTGGGACAAAATACTGAGACGCCACCAGGCACCAAAATGGTCACTGCTCTCCGCTGCCCTGGCTTCTGAACACACAGCAAGGAATGGAAGACCCCCTCCCCCCACTCTAATCAGGAAAGAAACATCAGAGCATCTGGGTGAGACGAAATACGGAGACGTGATCGGTCCCCACGGGCTCCTGTCCCCAGACTCTTGCTGGCAGCTGGCTTGACGAGACAAAGTCACCTGGAGTTCTGCAGGTGGTCCAGGAGAGATGGCCCAAATGGACCTTAAACAAGACGCTTTAACTGCCCCGAGTAGGAAAGGATTAGTTACCAGGGGAAGGAAAAGACTTATAAACCCCACGGACCTGAGTGACAGCTTTGTGTCAGCCGTGGACTCGCCATGTCCTTCTCTTGTCTATTTCCTCAGGGATAAAAGGCAGGAGGGGGCGTGTCCTACTGTGATTTCTGAAATCTGATGGGCACACGGGACATTTTAATATGGTAAGTTCTCTATGCAGTCTCACGTAGACCAAGATTTTAGTCCAAATGCTTGGCTCCTACCCAAGGTCCAGAAAAGAGCGAAATGCCTCTGGGGGCTAGCTCCCAATTCCTCACAGCTCCTTTGTACAGTGCCAAATGCATGCCCTTTCTTGTGGCACGGAAACGTGCTTGGTCAGAGAGCCCCAAGCAAGATAGGCTTCACTTAATATTTTCCACACGTGTGACCCAGAACAAATCACTTAGACTTCCAGAGCCTCTGTATCCCCATCTGTTAAATGGGGCTAACGATACCCCCACTTAAGGGCTGACATGTTTAAGAAAGATGCGGCACAATGCCCGGCACATAGATCTCAGCAAACAGCAGCCCCTGTTCTCACCATCATCTATATAATTGATTATTTCTCATATACCACATATTGATGTCATTCCCTGAATTAAACATACTCTCCCTCTTTGTTCTCCTTGGTAGATTATGATGTTACATAAATAACAAATGGGTCAGGGGAGAAGCAACAGGTCTAGTGTGGAGATGCCCCATGAACTCGTCTTGACCCAGTGGCTACCTGGTGGCCCTTGGGACTTGGTGGTCCCACTTCTAGCCCCATCCCTAACAGGTGCCTCTGCAGAGAGACCAGTGGTTGCTGATGCAGACCAGGAGCAGGGCAGAGCTGCATTACGGAGCAACGGAAGGCTTCGAAATGACACCGATCCCACACCTGTATCTAGCACCGCGTTCACAGCGAAAAATTAAGAAGAGCTAAAGATAAAAACAAACAACCCCATCTCTCAAAACTGCATTAACGCAATCAACAAAAAAAATAGACAGTAAACCATCCTGTGAAGGTGAGAGTTTCTTCCAGCTGAATTCCAGGACACAGAGTGTGGTGGGTGGGGGTAGGGAGGGAGGGGAGAAGTGGGGAGGGGGCTCGTGTTCACCCCTCCCCCTATGCCGGTGAATGTCTCCCATCTTGTCTTAGTCTAATGTTGATCTATAGAGGAAAGCACCTCTGCCCTTTGCCTCCGGAATTGATGGTCTTGGACTCTACTGTTACTGCCCCAGCTCTCTGAAAGATCTCTTGATTTATTCCCTTTATATTAGAAAACCATATCTTCTCATTATCTAGGAAGGTCACTGGAAGAGAGATATTTCTTCCAGCTTCAATAGCAGATCACTTGGCTTTTTTTCACATCTCTCTTGGCACGGCAGGGGCTCTGTGAGAATGGGGGAGGCAGGGACCAACAATAAAAGCCAGTTTATTCCTAAGCAGAAAGCACAATCAATGCAAGGACCTGGCAGATTATGTAATATGCAAAGCAGGCTCGCTCCTCAGCGAGTGTCCTCCGTTCCTATCTCAACTTTTATTTCCAAAGCTAATTATTTCTGTCAATAGGAAGTCCTGCCTTAACTAAGGTGGCCGGAGACCATTAGTCATCAGAAATGTTCTTGTGCTTCAGAGGAGGCTTTAATTCCCCCATTCCATTCATTTCCCAGCAGGGATCCAGGCTCAGCTAACATTTTCGAATGGGTATCTATATTTAACAAGATGTGACATTGTTCTAAAAATTATTGTCATGGGGAAATGATAGGTATTTAAGGTCTATGCTACTTTTTCTGCCTCATCCATATTAGATTGCCCTTTATTCTAGCCAAAGAGAAACGTGTACATGTGTGTGTTTCATTAGATGCACCAGAAGGGCCAGGATAGCACTAGAAATGCTTAGAGCAATGACATCAACATTTCCAGCTTCCAGCCGTGCTGATGTTGCTGTGGGTCTGTCCAGCATCCCTCAGAACAGCTTCAGGGACTCTACATCAGAATGCCCTTGGGCATTCTGTCCCCTCCTGAACCAAGCATTTTGGGGAGGCAGAACTCAGGAATCTGCATATTGAACATGACCCTGACTGGGATCCACTGGGCTGTTCAGGTAAGAAGTCTCTAGTGGGAACACGGGTGTAGAGCCCAGGAGCACTGTGGCCCCAGCCGTTCCTTTGTCTCATAACCGGACAGCGGAGAAAGCTCTCCCGCCAGGAGCTCAGCCTTCTATGGGTACAGACAGCCCAGCGGGCTCTGAGACCACCAAGTGGGTTTGTAAGAAAGCACAGTTACAGCTTTGATGGTAACCTTTAACCTCCCTAGGTTCCCCAAAAGATTCAGAGAGTCACTCTCCCTTTCATTAGAACAAGAGTTGAGTCAGGAATAAATGCAACGTCAGGGTCAATAAAATTGTTGAAATAAATAAAATATTGTAAAGAAAAAAAATTTTTTTAAGTGAATATAATTGGAGTGTGAGTATCTTCCATTGCTGATGTGTTCACGCCTTTAATAGCTCCATGGTTAAACTCTCTGGGCCTCTCCAAAATGCACCCATTCACCCAGTGAATAATTACTGAGTCCTGATCTAGCCACAGTTTAAGACTAGCTTCTATGATACGAAGGTGGGGAAAAATCTTCCAATAAACTGTATACACTACCATTACCGGAGAATTTGTCCATATAACAAGCACTGAGGTATGCTGATTTTTTAGTTTGGTTCCCTCATTATTTGCTGTATAAAGCTACCTGTAGGCTTCTGACTCTTTCCAATGCAGAATTTAATTTGGTGACTAACAGACCAAAGCAGAGAAAGCGGTGGGGACCATTTGATCTGCATAAGGAGACTTGTGTTTACTGTGATTCTATCTATCAAAGGAGCACGAGCACTGCAGGGAAGGGTTTCTTTTCTCTGACACCGCTAATGCCTCAGACGTCAGGTCCAGCTCCCTCTCTGTGACAATCTAGGCAAACACTAGGAAAGACACAGCTCGGGGAGTGGCATAGAGGGACAGGACTTGGACAGGCAGGGGACCTCGGCAGAACCTCAAGACGAGCCAAAGATGAGAGGCAGGTGCTCCCTTTTCCTTGCCTGCATCCCATAATTGGATTTCATGAGACTCCAACCCCGTGGGAACAACAAGCTAAAGAATACATCATTGGTGAACAAGTGTAAGGTCAGATGACCAGAGTCAGGACTTCGGGCTGTTGTAGAAGTGTAGGGACAGAAAGGTCTAGTCATCGTGTCATTTATTTTGTTGCAGAGAGACTCCGGAAACCAGAGGGCATTGTTCCATCTGTAACTAATTCTAATCCATCTTCCCTTTTGAGGCGCCTGGGAAACCACGCAGTCTGATCCTACTTGCCAGGGCTCATAAGGAGGGCAGAATGGAAATCCTGGAGGAACAGAGTTCTGACACAGTTGGTGCTTTGCTGTCTGGGTTACTTCACTTAATTTCTACCCGATCAGAGGGATGCCCATGTCGTCAGTGAGCACGGATGGCTCAGTGTCTCGGCACTGGGTCTCCGTGCCAGCCTCTCTGCCCTTCCTCTGCACTCAAAGGGCCTTCCCCTTCCCTTTCCTCACACTCCACCTGACACAGAATTTAAACCATCCATAGTTAAATTTTTTTTTTTTAATTTAAAAAAAAAAGAAAGAAAGAAAAGAATCCCAGGCGTGCCTGGATGGCTCAGTCGGTTAAGCATCCAACTCCTGGTTTTGGCTCAAGTCATGATCCCAAGGTCGTGAGATCAAGCCCCGTGTCAGGCTCCACACTCAACGGGGAGTCTGCTGGAGATTCTCTCTCTCTCTCTCTCTCTCCTCTCTGCCTCTCCCACTCTCTCTTTCTCAAATACATAAGTAAATTTTAAAATAAAAATCCCTAGTAGACAAGGAGAATTAATACAGACCTAGATCTAAAGAAAGTTAGGCCGGAAGTTAATTACCCTCTACAAACATCTACCATATATCTGGGCACTCTGCCAGACGCACGGCCTTAACCCTTAAAACAACTCTCAGATGTAATCATTGCTTCCCTGTTTCATTGATTGAATAAAACAGGGGGAAGTTAAGTGAAAGGCTTACTAGTGAACACTGAAGCCAGATTGAAAACTTGAGCCTGGCTTCTTTTCCATCAAGCTGTGGTGTTTCAAAACCCAATAAAGAACCAAACTCTTTTCTCGAAGGTCAATTAGAACAGCGTATAAAGTTTTTTTCCCTGCTCCTGTTTGATCACCCGATAATCTGAAATTTAAAAGGCTCTGCGGACATGCCGCTTGTTGTCTTATCACCCTTCAAGGCTTGAACATCGTCATCTCCATCTTCATGGTCAACAATTCACGATCCTATTTATTTACCTTGTCAGTGTTTATTCTCTTTCCACTCATTCATCATTTTCTTGAATTACAAAACCATGCCTGATCTGGCTGAATTCTCTCTTCTGAGTTTGGCTCTAAAGCACTGACCACTCTAGCCAGCAATCTGCTCATAATCTTGGTCTTGGCCCCTACTTTCCCCTAGCATGGCGTGCCATTTTGCACTATTGGTGTCATTCCCCTTCCTTGTCAGGGGACCCTTTCCTGCTTCCAGACCCTGGAGAAAAAAGTTCTATACTCTATACTGTGTGGCCCTCCTTAACCCTAGGAATGGCTGACTAGCCCACCATGGGCCCCTAACACAGGAGGAAGGGACCAACAGGCTGTTTCCTGGCAAGCTGATGTGTAGAGTTCTGTCCTCACGGAGAGGTGGGGCTCCAGGCAAGAGAATGAATATGCAGTATGTTTTTCTAGAGAAAAGAGGTCCCGCAGGCATTCTTGAGATCTACAGGCATCTACCTGTCTTCTGAGGTCTACAGATGGTGACATCTCTGGACCCTGACCTTTCATTTCTCAATTTCTAGTCACCTAAAACTGGGTTGAATTTCCTTTCCTATCTGGAATTAGCAAAATTACTTTATCCTTGTTCTAAAACTTGACTTTTTTCACTTGGGACACCTTAAGTCACCTCATCTTTCTCGCAAATGAAAAGACAATTTCTCACAAATGAAGGAGGAACTTCTTTCTTTTGATCTACCGCTCTGTCAACCCATCTCCCCAGGAAGCCGTTCCTGAACGAAAGTGATCTCTCCCTGCCTGCGAGTCCCCTGCAGGCACTTGTTACGTGTATGCTGGAGTCCCCCCTCCTCTTCTCACTGACTGACTGTTTTCTCGGTCCGTCTTATGTCCCCCAATAGACAGCCATCTCCTTAAGATCAGGGACAATTTGGGATTAACTTGCATCTGCCTGAATCCCAACAGAACCTCTAATCTCATCCCTTCTATCAGATCCTCAGAGGCAAAGAAGCCAACTATGTGGTTTATGCCTAGCAACACGTTTATGCCAAGTCATAGAACCTTCTGGGTGATCAGGCTGCAGGGATATATACAGGAACCTCTTGAATTTACATCTAGGAAAGTGCGGAGCCTCTAATGATCAGTCAGCTGAGAAGACTCAGCATCAGCTCTCGAGCAAGGCAACTACGGAAGACAGAGAAAGAATTTTACTCTTTGTATTTGAAAATGAAAGAGACAAAACCACCCAGCTTTTCATTGATAGAAGACCAGCGAGCCCATCATGAAACATACTGGCAGAACATCTATTCTTTGAGTTACTGAAGTTCTAATCAGGGCACGTCTATTCTTCTTCTTCTTCTTCTTCTTTTTTTTTTTTTTTTTTTTTAATTGTATTGCCTTTTTAAAGCCAGGTTATTTTTATAGCAATAGAACTCCTAGAACAGTAAACAGGAGGTGAATGTATTAGGCTTTAAAGGTGAAAGGGGTTATTTAAGAGTGTTATCAGAACTAGCCAGCTGCAAACACATACGGTATCGGAACACTGAAAAGAAATAAAATTTTAAAAAAGAAGAAGACGACCATAAATGTTTCGCTCCATAGCAGGGCTCCGTCACTCATTCCGCCACCCTGCTGCAGGGAAAGGGTCTTTGAAACTTAGTGTCACACAACCCTTGAGGTGTCTAGCCCTCGCTGCTATCCTACTTTCTAGATGAACAGTTCAAGGGAAGTAAAAATGATCTATCTGTCCTCCCTTAACCTGATGGCATTAGGGTTTTCCAAGGGATAATGATAATGATAAGAATCACCATTTTCTGCCACTTTCCAAGTGCCAGGGTGAATCTATTTTCCTAAGGGTCAGTAGGTTACTTACAGGAAATGATACAGCAAGTTAGAGGCAGAGCTGGAATTTGAACCTGCATCTTTGGGAGACTGCTAACCTGGTACTCTGACATTTCTAATCTCTTCTCTCCAAGGAACGCTAATCTGATTGATCTCACGGTTAACTTCTTTAAAAGTTAAGGAGGAAGGACCTAATAGTCAAATTATCCGCCCACAACTTCTAAATCTGGGGGTTTCAGGAGGCACACTAGTATATTAAAGGATCTGAGAAGGTCTACAATACAGATGCATGCTTTTCTTATACAATGCAAGTTTCCCAAAGTCATGAGAATTCCATTTCCTATCACATGAGGCAACAGTCTATTGCCATGAACACCTCTTGGATAAGGATGCATGCCACATACAGGCTTGGCAAGCAGAACCTTACCTAGTTGAAAATGGAATAATATTTTCCCTTATGGAGAAGTGTAAGAGGAGCAGAGCAGGAGTCAGCAGGATAGGGACCATGCTCAGTTGTGCTCATTCTCCCAGGTTTATTTTTGGAAAATGGAGCCTGCTGCAGCTCTGGGGTGGGGGAGGTTCTGGGCAACATGGATGAAGGGGAGTGGGAGGTTCAGTCTTCCAGTTATGGCATGACCAAGTCACAAGGATAAAAGGTACAGCATAGGGAATATAATACAGTCAGTGGTATTGTAATAGCCTTGTGCGGTGGCAGAGGGGAGCTACACTTGTGGGGAGCAGAGCATAACATACAGACTTCCTGAATCACTATGCTGTACACCTGAAGCTAAGGTAACCTGGTGTGTCAACTATACTGGAAGGGAAGGGAAGGGGAGGGAAGAGGAAGGGCAGGGCAGGGGAGGGGAGGGGAGGGGAGGAAAAGGAAAGAAAAGGGAAAAGAATAAAGAAAGGAAAAAGCCAGAAAGCCTGGTTTTGCCAGGGCAGTGTGGTTGTAGTGGAAACAGCCAGGCTCCTGAGTCGGCTTCGCTCTCTCAGCAGAACCTAAGGTGTCACAGACGCTTTGCTACCCTTTTGAAACCTCAGTTTCCTGATGTAAAACAGGGATTTAAAAAAAAATCTTTACTCTGCAAGAGTGTTGTATAGCTAGAAATAATGCATCTGAAGCACGTTCAACAAGTCACCGATTACCACGGCTCTCCGTTAAGTTTGACAAAAGTGATGTTCCCTTTGCCTGGAAATCGCACCTGCTGTTTCTCTACTCGGCAAAGTCCTGTTCACTTGATCAGGCCCAGATCAAAGGTCACCTCCTCCACAAGACTTTGCAAGGCCCTGTGACTTTCCCATTGACCTTCTCACCTCCACTCTCCAGGTGCTCACAGAACCCACTGTTTGCCGCTCCCACATCACTCACCCCGTGGTTTCAGTCTTATTCTGTGTCTGTCTTCTCCAGGACACTATCAGCTCTTTGAAAGCAAGGCATGTGTTGTAAGCACAGTGTCTTCTACACTGAGCGTGCAGTGCAGAAGAGGGCATACACACGCCCAATCAATATCATCCAGAAAGAGATAAAAGAGAAAGGTATTATAGGGGCGCCTGGGTGGCTCAGTAATTTAAGTGTCTGCCTTTGACTCAGGTCATGGACCCAGGGTCCTGGCATTGAGCCCCCCACATTGGGCTCCCTGATCAGCGGAGACTCTGCTTCTCCTTCTGTCCCTCCCCCTTACCTGTTACTCTCTCTCTCAAACAAATAAATGAAATCTGTTAAAAAAAAAAAAAAAAAAAAGAGGAAGGTATTGTAAACTGTCATCTTTGACTCCAGAGACTTGGCATTCTGAGACTCAAATATACATATACCAGAAATGACCAATCATCAATCAGTGCCTCCTTGAGCTAAGAGTTTAGAGATCATAAAGAACTAAGTGGTTGGAGGGAATTTAAGGATATCCATGAACCAGTGTAGTAGCCACACATAAGTATTATAGGTCTGTTCACACTCACCAACAAGCACACGCACTATGTACTTATGCCCCATGGAGACAGTGAACAATTTTACATGAATATTGAGAAATAATGGATGAAGTCACTGGAAGAACCAAATGGCTTAACAATATGAAGAAGGGCAGCAGCTGGCCTCACGTGGACATGGCTTTGGATTCTAGTTAGACACTGGGCACTGAGAAGGCTATGGCTACAATCTGTTTCCCTCCCTATAAAGATTCGGTAAGAGAGTCCACTCAGAAAGTTGGTAAGGGGATTAACTTGGAGACGGTATGAATACATCAAGCAGAGTAGCACAACATTGGTATTCAATACGTTTTATCTGTGGAGAATTACTACCTATCTCACCGGCTGGACTGAGTCTTCAATGTCAGGGATCTCACAATGGAAATCCCCAAATCCATCCCCAAGCACCGCACCAAACACACACCACCAGCAACTCTACAAATCCTTGCCGCATGATGAAAAACGACATCAGTGGGGCACCTGGGTGGCTCAGTGGATTAAGCTGCTGCCTTTGGCTCAGGTCATGATCTCAGTGTCCTGGGATCGAGCCCTGCATCAGGCTCTTTGCTCAGTGGGGAGCCTGCTTCCTCCTCTCTCTCTGCCTGCTTCTCTGCCTACTTATGATCTCTCTCTCTGTCAAATAAATAAATAAAATCTTAAAAAAAGAAAAGAAAAGAAAAGAAAAGAAAAACAACATCAGGAGCTATGAGAAGGCTCTGAGTCACCAACCACCCGACGCTGTTGAAATTCTAGCTTCCGTACCTGTGAGACGGGGTGGTTCTGCTCTCGTCCATGGAGGTATTACTACCCGCCAGGCTCTGGACCAAGCCCTTCCCTGTTTATACAATGGAGCATACTTGTGCCAAGCACGTTTACACATTTTTTACTAGTTTAATCTCACTTGACAAAAGAAGGCCCTCCAAAGAGACCCCAAGAGCAAGCATAGAGACAAAAAGCGCACACACAGATGCTTTGTAAAAAGAAGGAAATATTTACCCACGTATATATGTGCACGTTCCTTCAAAACTTATCTCCACTTCTAAATGGCTACAACTAGAAGGTATTAACAGTAGTAAAAGTAAAAGCATGGCAGGAGCAGGAAAGGAGATTACAAATATACGTGTGTGTGTGTGTGTGTGTGTGTGTGTGTAAGTCACATGAAACAGCTTTGATATAATTATACGCCAAGGAACAACATCCTTACTTCACGTTGAATGGGGCACTGTAAACCTCTGGAAGGGTGAGCACAAAAGAAAAAGCAAACCTGGGGAAAACACATTGTGAGCCTGGGGTGGGGAGCGGCTCCCCTTTCTCTTCGGTCCCCTGAGGTTTTTCTCACCCATTCCGGAACGTGTTCCTCATCAGCCCACTGGGGGAATAATGGCAGAAACAGGAGGAAAGTCTTGCTTTTCCATTTTCTTTGCTGCCTGTCTGCAGAGGATCAATCTGAAAACAACGGAGGGCTACGGAAGCAGTGGGAGGGAGTTGTCAGGCCCCATCAGGGAGGGAGCTGATGTGTTTCCTAAAGTGGCTTCACTGCTTTGTGGCAACAGGGACGCCAAGGGACCATAAGGGACACTGTCCCCATAGCACGGGAAGTGGTAGGCTGTGGCTCTGGGCATGCAGGAAAGCCAGCATCAGGGGATCATTTCTGCAAACCAATGGTGTCCAGTCCTTCCATCTCTCAGCCTCCTCCCCTTGTAGATGGAAGCATGGTCCACGGCTCTCGTGCCTTCACCTAAATCATCTTACTCATCACAGCTGTCCCTCAACAGCTGCCCGTCTCTGCATCTTTCCTGACTGCAGATCTCCTTCTCACCCCCTGCCATAAACTTCGTGAAAGCCATTATGCCATACTCCTCCCTACAATGTGAATTATGATTTCATTACTGTGCTGGCCATCCTTCTTATAGGAGAAGCTGTCTCATGGTCATATTACATTAGAAATACATAGAGTCGCACAGCCTAAATTTCAATCCTGACTATACCTCCAGATCACTGTGTGTCCTTGAGCAAGTTTCATAGCCTCTGAGAACCTAAGTTTCTTGGATCCAACATGAATCTAGCTGTCTGTCTGTCCCAAGGTCGCTGACAGCCTGAGCGCTTGAAAAACAAATGTCAGCTACTAAAATCAGTGTCCAGGACAAAGTACGGCTTCAATAAAGGTCACCTGCCTTCTTAAGATATCAGAGGGAACCAAATCCATGCCAGGGGTCACTGAAAATGTAACAGACCTAGCAGAGGTAGAAGTTTCGTACAGAATGGGAAGAGCCGTCCATCTCGTCTGCAGTTCAGCGTAAGAATGGGGAATCGTCTAGATACTTATGTCGTGTGCAGATGACTTTACCCCTTTCCCAAAAGAGATCTCACCGAGGTGGAGGGGGGAGAGACTTGCAAACAGGTACACATAAACCAGGTAAAAATACCAGCCTTTCCCATTTCTGCTTGTGAGATTCCAGGAAAGATCTCTGACCTTTCTGGTATCGGTTTCTTCATTTATAAAATTGGATAAAGAGAGCCCCTGGCAAGATTGTTGTGAGTTCACATAGAATGATTAGCACCATGCCCCTTCCATGGTAAACAGTCAATACAGGTTAGTTAGATTTCCAAGAGAATTCCTGGGTTTTCAATAATAGTCATCAATGCTAATACTGTGGTTACTGAGCATTGGGCATTATTCTAAACAGGGGCTGATTTTTCTCACAGAAGTATTCACTGAATTTCAGTGCTCACAGGAAACCTACGACATAGACACTATCATTTCTCTGTGATAAGAGGGGGAAATGGAAACCGATCTCAGGGGCATCACCTGACTTGCCTAAGGCACACGGCTAGTACGCGGCAGAGCCTCGAGTCAACACCTCTATTCCAAGCAGTCAGGCTTCAGAATCTGTTTTTGTTTTGTTTTTAAGATTTTCTTTATTTTATTTTACAGAAAAGGCGAGAATGAGCATGAGCAGGGGAGAGGGTGGCGGGCAGAAGGAGAAAGAGAGAGAATGTCAAACAGACTCCCCGCTCAGCATGGAGCCTGACGCTGGCTCGATCTCACTGCCCTGCGATCACAACCTGAGCTGAAACCAAGAGCTGGGCTACTCAGGTGCCCCCAGAATCTTTTTTATTAAGCACCCCACTACTCTGCCTCCAAAATTCAGAAAAATGAACCCCTTGCCACAATACCCTGTATTTGAGAACTTCAAGAGTAAAACCTTTCTTCTTAATCTCTGTAATAATTCATTATCAATCATGGTTTCTTTTCTTTTTCTTTTATTTCTTTTAGAGAGAGACTGAGCACATGAGTGGGGGGTAAGGGAGAGGGAGAGGGAATCTCAATCAGACTCCACACTCAGCATGGGGCCCATCGTGGGGCTCAATCCCACCACCTGAGATCACGACCTGAGCCAAAATCAAGTCAGATGCCTAACCGGCTGAGCCACCCAGGCGCCCCCTCAGTCACAGTTTCTAAGTGCAAGGGACTGAAACCAAATTTGTCTGATTTAGGAGCACATAGAAGAAATACAGGGGGATTCACAGCACGAACCGGAATTCTGAAGAACCAAGATCACAGAGAAGGTCCCGACAGCAATGCATGCATTTAAATAGACCTAACATATCGTATCGCCGGAAATGTCTAACCTCAGCTCCAGTGGAAGAGACTGTATCAGACTCCCTCTTACTGAGAATGGTAAACCTGGATAAAATCTCACACACACATGCAAGCAGACACCCCTAACATCTGTTGGAAGAAACTACAAACTACATTAAACACATAGACCCTGGAGCCCCATGCCTGCATTCAAAGCTTGACCCTACCATTGACAAACTCCATGATCTTGGGCATGGCCATCAACCTTGCTGTGCCTCAGTAGTCACATCTGCAAAATGGGGATAATAAGACCTGTCTCCTAAGACTGTCCAGTAAATTTTTCTCTCAGTCTTCCTGAGACAGCCAGTCAAACAGAGCAGCGGCCAGCCAATGTCCTTGAGGAACGTCCCTTGAGGAAGTGTGGGGAGGAAAAATGGACTAGAAATCAGACCGTCAAGGGCTGGGATATCACTTTATCCACACCCAATGGCTAAATTGGTGTCCTGGAGCCTACTAACATCTAAATTCCAAATCTCTGGCTTCCAAATCTACTGCCTTACCCATCAGCAAGCAGTCTCTACTTCAAAGGCGTCCAGAAAACACAGCTTACTCTGAGTTGCCTCAGGCCAGTGACTTCCCTTGAAACTCTAAAGTCAGCCTGGTGGGAGAAAATCCCTGTGTGAAAATAATACCTTCTTCCTCTGTCTTACTCTCCTGCTTATGACCAAGTTTTATCTATTAGTCTTTCAGAAGGGAAAAAGAAAACCAACAAGATTCCCTTCTTGTTAGCCCTGCAGGATCCGACAGAACCCAGAAAAACAAAACTAGCTCCTTGGCAAATCATCGGCTGAGCCTTCAGCTACAATCTCAGCGCAGAATATTTATTGCTGGTGATAATGTAAAGAGGCAGAAACATCACAGTGTGATTTGGGGATCCCCCGTGGTATCCGCTGCTTTTGACAGGGGAGGAAATCTGCTTCCTGGGGGGAAAGCTTGACGTGGATGTCAGAGTAAGAAACTGAGGCAGTCTCTCCACTCCTCACTCCTCACCCCTACCTTCCCGAGAGAGGGCTTCAGGCACATTAATTTAATTCGTGGTCAGTCTATGTAGGAAAAGCCCAGCTGAGCCCAGGGCCAACCCAGCAAGGCCACAAACATAACTCAATAACAGGGGTCTTACAATCATATCTTTTGTTTTTTTTTTTTCTTTTTGACTCCCAGTTTGTTTATATAAAAGTGCAGGGGGCACCTGGGTGGTTCAGTCGATGAAGTCTCTGACTCCTGGTTTGGGTCGTGATCTCAGGGTCCTGGGATTAAGCCCCACATTTGGCTCCCTGCTCAGCATAGCATCGGCTCGAGATTCTTTCCCCTACTCTGTCCCTCCTGCTCATGCGCACACGCTCTCTCTCTCTCTCAAATAAATAAATAAAGGGGCATCTGCGTGGCTCAGTGGGTTAAGCATCTGCCTTCGGCTCGGGTCAGGATCCCTGCTCTGCAGAGGACCTGCTTCTCTCTCTCTCTCCCTCTCACTTCCCCTGCTTATGTTCTCTCTCTCTCTCTGTGCCAAATAAGTAGATACAATCTTTAGAATAAAATAGATCTTTAAAGAAAATAAAAAATTCAAAAAATAAAAGTATAAATCTGATTTTTGCTTCTGCATGGAATTAGTAATATATACACTCTTAAATTGGCATTCTTTACCACTTATAATGTCTGCTCTGATGCATTCTTATTTAATCCTTACTAAACCGTTTGTGATAACTTGTATTATTGCCAGATGACACGTGAATAATTATATGTCCAGAAATATGAAAAAATATGGCCAAAGCTACCAAACAAGTAAATGGTGGCATACAAATTTAACTATGGGAATACTAATAGCAAGAGATCCTGAACTGTATCTGAAATGAGGCGGGAATGATTAAAAAAAAAAAAATCTGTGGACCAAAAATAAATGTTCTAAAGTTTAAGGACAATTAGAAAGTGAAGATTTCAGAGAGCAGTTATAAAACCATTTGAGCTACTCTGCAGTTAACAATTTAATATTAGTATTGGATTGAGAATCATCATTGTTCTCTCTTCTCTTAGAATATTCTAGTAGTCAACCAAGACAGAGAGCCCAATTCACAAAGAACTACCAGGAGACTATGTTGGAAGAAACAAGTACAAGTTAAATAGCAGATCATAGACACTAAGAACTGTAGAGTTTTGCTGCATTTCTTTATTTGATCAACAAACAGCTGTGCATTTTATACTCTGCTGTAGTAAGCTCTGTGGATACATCAGAGAACAAAATACACAAATTCCCTGCCCCCATGGAACTTACGTTCTGTGGCTGCACAAATCCATTTCCTAATGCAAACTACATCTGAATGGGTAAGTTAGATTTTTATGGAAAACGTGTGGGATGTACGCAGTTTCTATCTGAAAGTTGGCAGTGAGCCCTAAGTCTACAGCAAGTCAAGAGAAGCGTGAAATTCTAGTCAATCGAGAATCCTGGACACAGAATTTTAGAGGGTACAAAGAAACTCAGTAATCAAGACAAACAATGTATTTTTCTTTTAAAGATTTTCATATGCATTCTAGAGAGATGGAGACGGCGGGGGGAGGAGCAAAGGAAGGAGAAGAGAGAGCCTCCATCAGACTCCCACTGACCTGAGATGAATCAAGAGTAGCCCAATTAAGCAACTGAGCCACCCAGGCTCCCCAAAAGAAGCAATATTCTTAAAAATCAAAATTAATGCAAAAACTCAATAATGAGCATAATACCAAAATTCTAAGTAAAGGCAAGCTTTTCCCTTTAGTCTGGCTCCACAGGGCTCTGAGTGAGTAGGTAGAGGCTAAGGGCAAGAAGGGAAGCTCTGTTAATGCCTGTCCAGTTGCGAGCCCTGAGGGCACCTTCCTAACCCAACCCCAGCACCTGTCAACTTGCAAATGGAACTTAGAAGTGTAGTGACTCCTGCAAATGAAGCACAACACTGCTTTTGTCAGTTCCAGTGTGCTCGTAGTTAATGATGCTCCAGGATAGAAGGAACAGAACTCGAAAGTAGAAAGCCAAAGGGCCCGTGTTTCCAGCACCATTTATTTCCGATGTCACTGTGTGCAGCTCCCTAGCTTTTCTGGGCCTCACGTATGACATCTATAAAATAGGCACATCCTTTCCAGCTCAGTGGCTCCAGCAGACCCTGATCAGCTGGCACAAATGTGGCTTCACAGGGAGGACGGCGATATCTACTTGCCTTTACGTGATGCTTTGGAACCAAAAACTTAGTCCATTTTGTCCAGCTTCGGGGTACGTTTTGAGGTCAAGTCCAAAACAAAAACAAAAACAAAAAACAAACCAAAAAAAAATGCCCTTGATATATTTTATTTTCATGTAGGGAAACTGGGGAACTTGCCTATTATGAAATTTTTGCGTATGGGTACAAAGTAAGTCTCCATAGGAACTAATTCTATATCCAGGAATCCACATCCTAAGGGCACCTGTGCTTATGTGACCCAGTAAACTCACCAGATAACTGTGGGCAAGCCACTGAACTTCTCTGGACCTCAGTTCTTTCATTTAGAAAACAGGAGATAGACTTGATGATCTGTGGTGTCACAGCTTCACAGCCTGATCAAATACAGTGTCTCCAAGCCAGGAAATCAGAAACAAGCTGCTTCCCCATGGAAAATACGCCATTATTATTAGATTATTTTTTTTTTAATTTTCTAGGTTCCATTACATTTGGCCCTGCTGATCTTTCTTTACATCTGCAGAGATAATGAATCTAAGAATGATTCATTTCTTTGTCATGGGGAATGAAAATGAGATTTTGGGCAAGTACTATCCCCATGCTTCTCTCTTTTCCAATAAAGACCTTTCTCCTTCACAGTGAGTCTATTTTCAGAACCATAAGACCTGGGAGCTAATCTGAAGGTTAAACACTTTTTACGATGATATCTCCTTCCCAAGCCACTCGTCCAAAGCAACACAGTCTTTGCTAGCCCACACGTTACTGCTGGGTATTTCAGCTGACATTCAGAAGAATTCCCACATTCAGCCAGTCTCTGGGTCACTGGAGTCTTCCTGAGTCTTAATTTCTGTGTTACCTTTGTGGTGTGGAAGGTCCTTGAGCATGGCAAGATGTCTCATACCTTCCCACGTTTCTCATTTTCCACTTGGTAAACATTTGGATGGAGCAAACCCTCCCCCCTCTGAGGCCACTGGTTCACCACTGCCCTACCTGCTGACTTACTGCCATTAACACGGGCTCCTCTATCATTTCCAGTCTTGCCTGACTCTTCCTCTTCCTCCCCTCTGACTCAACACAGTCAAGAAGGAAGATAAAATGGGGTCTACACTTTCATCTCCTTTTCTCCACATCCATTCTTAACCAGGCCAAGCCACAGAGAGGAGCATCTCCTTGTGCTTCTGACCAATGAGAAAACCACTTGACCCCATCATTGGTGTAGCTACAACTAACTAGCTAACCAATGAACTAACTCCATTCCATTGGTCCTGACACTTTCCATGCCTCTCATCTCTTCCACATTCTCACTGCCTTTCTTGTCAAGCCTACATTCCATGCACCATCATTACAATCACTTGTCATTGCTGTCTTTCCCCCCATCATGCTTGTGTGGCAAAGCCCAGGGCTAGAAATAACTATTGTCCACTGCAGGTCTGACCAGAGCCATGACAGCCAGCTGGGAAACCAGCCATACTTAACATTCATGACCACATTTTATACTTGGCCCCTCGAGCAGGGAGGGGATGTCCCCTCACAGGAGGTCCTGTAAGTTCCAGGGCAAGGAGCAGATGCAGTCATTCCTTTACAGAAGAAAAAGAGAATAAATACTTGGGAACATTAATATAATCTAGAGAGGTGGCGATAAAAATAAAAATAAACATGTCTATTGAAGATCTATTTTGAAGATAGAAAACAAAAGAAAGGTAACATAAAGAAAAAGAAATAAAAAATGACTCAGTCTGATAATTGGGTAGATACTGGTTAGTTATCCAACTTAAAAAAAAAAAAACTAAGGAGGAAGAGGTACAGGATTGGGATGTGGACAGAAAGGTCTTTATCTCCACTGGTCAGGCTGTCTGAGTCATCCAAGGGAAGTGTTCAGAGAGGTGACTGGACATCCAAGTTTGGGGTCCTGGAGAGAAGTCAGGGCTAGAGATATTAATTTGAGCACAATCTGCACATATTTGGCATGTGAACATATTAGGTTCCTTTAAGGATGGAACGTAGATAAGCAGAAGCCAAGGGCTAAGATCATCAAGGCATCATGGCACACCAACATTTACAGGTCCAATGAGAAAGTTAGTGACTAAGTCAGCAAAGAAACTTGAGAATCAGTGACCAGAGAGACTGGAAAGTGATATTATGAAACCAGGAGGTCACTGGTTTGTGTCAAAGACTTCATACACAGCATCCTGATCCTCTCCCCTTGCTGGGTGTTCCTGCCACCATTTAATGGGGGAGTCCACCAAGAACTAGAAAGAATGATGACCACATCCAAGTTCACTCAAGGAATGTATTTCAGCAGTAGTAATCAACCTGATGTCTGCTAACCTCAGAACTCCTATACCTCCCATCACTTCTTATTATCTCCAGGGAGAATAAAAAGGAATGAAGGGAGGAAGGGAAAGAGAGGCAAAGGGAGGGATGAATGAATGAGTGAAAGAATCGTAACAGAAAGTAAAGGTTCACGACTGGGAAATTTATCAAGCTCTATAAGCTTATACTGGAATGCAGAGGGGTAGTCACTCACCACGAAGAATGCCAACCACCACGATAGGGTCGTTCTTTTTTTCTTTTCTTTTTTTTTTTTTAAAGATTGGTAGATTTCCCTTAACCTCATCTTTAGCATGGATGCCTATTCACGGGTTGATAATAATTAACTTAATATCTGTCAAGTGCTTGGAGGGTAGCAGAGAACTGGGGCTATACATGTCTAAAAAAAGAGTTGTTTCCTACATAACCACTACGGCCTTCCCCGTGTCACTGTTCTTGTCATTAGATTAGGCAAAGAAAAGGCTATCAAGTGAGTGGGACACGATTTCTCCCTCACAAACTTGACATTTGGCTTCTGGATCATTCCTGCTCTACTGTCATATGCTTACAGATTTTTCTCAGTTAGGTTCTCCAGCAAGTCCATTCTCATCACCCCCCCCCCCTTTGGAGAGTAGAATAGGAACTGCAGGTGGGAAGTTTGGGGAGACATATACTTTATGCCTACAAATAATCTTTTAGAAGTGCCAGGTGTAGGGATCCTAGTTCTCTTTATTCAGAAATGCTTAGCTTCCAGGGGGTCAAGGTTAATGGTTATTTCAATGAGATCATGATTGGCCCCTTGCTTTACCTGCCTAAGTCTTCTTTCATTTGTTTTTCCTGTTCAAAAGACAGATTTACAAAATACAACTTAAAAAGAAACAAAAAACAAAAAACAAAAAAACTCCTTCAATTCCGGCCTCCTGTGGTCCCCTGGCTCCATGCCCCTTTTCCAACCATTAACTTTACCTCCGATTTTCCAAGCACTCTTTTTTCTCCATAACTTTAGCCAAGTGCTTTCTTGTCTTTGCCCTCATCTTTCCTTGGTTTGGGGCACAGTTTGTTTGTTCCTCTGACTAGCCTCCATGAAGCTATACTATTTGCTTGTCCTGCGTGATTACAGGATATTTTGTAGCTCAACTGCTCTCTTCAATGCCCATGCTAGCCAACCAAGATGCAAGGAGGAAAGTAGCTGATTTCTTTCCTATCTAAAGAACAAGAGGCTAATTAATGAACTGCCTTACTTCAACGGTATGGTCCCAGCTAAGCTGCTGACACACAGAGAGCTGAATGTCTTCTTGGGCTCCTACAATGACTAGGGCTTTCAATTTTCCCAAATCTGTGGTCTTCAAGGTGATTATGATGCTGCGACCCCAATTCTCTGGGGATAGGTGAGGGGGGCATTCTAAATATGGAATAAGATCCCTGAAGCATAGGCTGATAGGAGGAAGTTCAGACATGCTTCTCAAGGAGCCAGGCCTTTGTTCTCCAGCACTGGCTGAGGCCATGTCTGCTCTCCGGGGCAACTGGTCAGTTAGCAAAATGGAAAGGTTCTGGGAAAACTCTACAAAACAGGTTGAGAACCTCAAGATGAGGAGATGCATAAGGACTATTATTGAGGAAACACATGCGTTTTTTTGTGTTTACAATCACCATACAATCATAGCATTTGGTCTTAGAGTCCTTTTTTGTTGGATCCAATGGTGCTTTTTTTGCTGAGCCTATAAAACCCTTGGATAGCACAATCTCCCCTGGGTTTAGCATATTATGCAGAAAAATTTGCCAAGATCCACAAGGCCCATATTAGCTCACTGTTTTGTCCTTGACATATTAACTTCATCTGCAGAAACAGAGGTAATGGAATAGAAACTAATATTTCTTATTATTAAATGCCACCCCACACCTTCCCACTGCTCCTCTATTCTGTTTTATCTTGAAATTTACCTGGCCCTTTCCTTGCAATTTCTTCAATCTTCCCCTCTGAACCATTCTGTCACTTTGGACACCTTTCTATCGTGCCTTAACACTAGTAATTAGTATTTGAGCCCCTGTTATATGTCAGGAAATTGTCTAAAGCACTTTGCATTGCTTATTTCACAAAACAGTCTTTGAGTTAGGTTATATTATTATCTCTTATAGATAATCACAAAACAAAACGAAACCCCTGATGCACAGAAAGAAAGAAAGAAAGAAAGAAAGAAAGAAAGAAAAAAACTCATCCCAAATCACATACCTAGTAGATAGTAAAACTAGAATTCCAACCCAGGCTCTCTGACCGCAGAGCCTGACCCTTAACCTGCCTAGTTCAACTGGATTCCCATTCCGTCCATGAGGTCTTGTTGCTTTAAGTGAAACCTAACAATTTGTAGGTAAAAATGAATTTGGTTTATCTACTCTGAATAATGCCATACTGGCTTTAAGATGACTGAGATCCAAGTTAAGAGCTCTTGGATCAAATTTGTTGATTGCTTCAGGTCTGGGAGTCCTTCCTACTCACATCTGAAATCTGTGTATTTCCTGGAGATATTCATGGACGTCTATTTCTGCCATCTTTTCCATCTGCTTGCCTCTTTCTTTTTTCTTCCTTCCTTCCTTCCTTCCTTCCTTCCTTCCTTTATTTCTTTTATAGCTTTATTGAGGTGTAACTGACACATAAAAAAACTGCTTATATTTAATTTATACAATTCCATGAGTTTGGACATATCCACACACCTATGAAGCCATTAACATAATCATGGTAATAAACATATTCATCACTTCCAGAAGTTTCTTCATGCCCTTTTGTTTTTTCTTTGCACTTAACATGAGAGCTATATCATAACAACTTTTTAGAAGTGCATAATACAGTATTGTTGACTATAGGCCCCTACGTTGTAGAGCAGATGTCAAGAACTTATTGATCCTTGCATAATTGAAAATTTTCCAAGTCTTGATTGGTTGTTTATTTATTTTTAATCTCCCTGGGATCTTCTAAGCTACAGAAAATATAAACAATGATTTTCAATGACATATTCAATGCAGCTATGATTCAAACTGGACAGAATGTCACACGAAATGGAGGTGTCAAGAACCCTACCTAGTTCTGGCACAGATGTTCATCTACAACCGTAAAATGAAGTCCTCCATGGGACCCCACTGCATATGAATAGCCCTTAAGGTTTTTGCTGTGCAATAATGCCAACTAGAGAAATGGACTGGTCTGTGTGTTTGGTAATTGTTATGGTAATTTCAGTGCAAGACTCCTGAGAGAGACCTGGGAATGGCAGAGAGGTTCCAGGAATGGAGGGGGACTCCCTGATGTATCTATAGAGAGAAGATGTCATTGTCTATCTCATTTATACCATGGCAGGTGTAGAGGAGCTCTCATGGATTGGGGACATCACCACTGGAGAAAATATTTTAAAAGCATGCATTTCAGAAGGCTAAGGGAAAAATAAAAATTGCTCTTAAATTGTACATTAAGTAGTAGATGCTTCAAAGCTTAGATTACTATTATTACCAACAGGCTAGCCAACAAAGATGCAAGAGGGGAAAATAACTGATTTCTTTCCTATTTAAACAAACACAGGCTGATCATTGAACACTCATCAACTATACCTTTTGCTGTGCTTTCCTCTCCTCTCCCTTTCTATTCTCTGAAATTCCAACTGCCACCTTTGTTCTTAGTCGTACAACCTTGCAAATAAAACAGATCCACCATCCTATCCTTTCTCCCAAAAGAATTCAGAAAATAATATTACTATAGTTTTCATTCCTAACGATCAGTTCCACACCAACCAGTAACTATTCTGGTTGCTGGAGATCCAAAGAAGAGAAGAAAAAATCAATCACAAAAAAACCCACAATCCATTCAATCATTAGTTACAGAACTGCACATTCCCATTTCTCAGCATTAAATACTCAGGTTTAAACTCTTCTGCTATGAGGAGACCCCAGATTGTCTCTGTGAGAGCAGAGCAGGCTGTGATGGTGGTTCATCAGAGTCGTTCTTCTTGTGGCTCCTCTGTGCTGTGTGTGATAAGGGTAACTGCCATTACAGACATAAGAAGCGACAACAATAACAAGTACATAGGTCTCCGCCGCTAATTCCCTGCGCGGGATTTAGGTGACTTTCCTCCCCATGTCTGACTCCAGAACCGGTGGGACAACTCCATTCTGAGCATTTGGCCTTGTGCACTTATATCAAGTCAACTTGCCGGGTCAGGTCAATTTCGCACATGTCCTTTCCTAAATGCAGATGAAGTTCACAAGTCTGGACCAGCAGAAGTGCTGCAGGGAGTACAGATGCCTGGGGGGACCACAGGGGGACCCCTGTGGAAGTGAAGCCATAGGGAATTCCATTAAAGTACTTTAACTTTATTTGAGTGACCCTAAATTTCAATAATCCCCAAGTTTCAGGTGGTGAGAACACAGCTCAACACACTTGGAGTGCAGGCTGATGGCATGCCCGATGGGGAAAGGCGGCCGAGGAAGCTCAAGCAGGAGAGGCTGAGGGGTCCTGCCAGTTTCCCTGGACAGAATCCTTTATGTCTTAGTGGGCTGTAGATGCAAGGGACCTCAAGTACTGTCAGGAAATGGCTTTTTCTCTTTTGTGCAATATTGACTTTTAGAAGGTTGCTGACTTGCAGTCTTGACCTTGGTCCACAGCAGAAGACTCTGTGAGCTAAACCACTGTGAGAGCTCCAAAGGGCCAAAATAAGCATCCAGGATCTGTAACTTTCTTTTTTTCTTTAAAACATTGGAATCCTCGTAGTTGCTGTTTTTTATAGACTCTACCATTCTCTGTTGCTCACACCAATCCAAATCCATTATTCGGGTTCACTCCAAGACCCCTGGTCATCTACACACACAGGCGGCTTCCTACAGCAGCACTACCCCCAGATTCCCCAGAGCTTAACCTCCTTTAACTCTTCTCTTCCAGTCTTACCCCCGACAGATGACACACCTGCGTTTATGGCTTTGAATCTGTGCTGTATTTTCTGCTTCCACCGCTTCTCACCCCAATCTTAGGCCACCAGAATTCAACTTCATTTCGGGGTCTGGTTCCAGTATCACCTAAGCCTTGAACTCCTTTATCCCTGTCGCCATTGAACGATGCCTTCATCCTCGTCCAAAACTCAGTGGCACATGGGTTGTATTTCTTGGGCCCCTGACCATTGTCTCATAATTAATTCTGTGTTTATACATCCACCCTCTCCCGATACTATATGAGCCTCTAGGTCATCGTAATATTTATAACTCCTGTGCCTCCTCACCAGTGTCCAATATAAATTCTTTGACCAGAAAGAGTAAGAATTCAGCAACTGATGAATTCTTTCCTGTTGCCCGTGTCCCCATACGTGGCCTAACGTGCTCTGACAAGGTGTGCTGAACCGGAGCACAAGCTAACTAATTAGCAGACACTCTACTCCTCTGTGCCGACTTTATAGCTCTGCCATGATTAATTCAATTCTAGTGGATTTTTTTTAATAGTTCCATACTTAGAAAAGAAAGTTCATTTTCTACCCCATTCACCTTAGCTTTGCCTCTTCTTATGGGGCTGAATGAGCTCCCGAATCAGGGCCTGGTAAGTTACGTACCCTGAAGAAGCAGGTGTATGCTTCCCAGCTGATCTCAAAGCCAGGTCTCAGAGCCGGGAGAGTTCTGGAGCCCAGTTCTGTCTGCCGTCAGCTCCCTGCAGTTAGCAGCACCCTGTTCTCCCCCCTTACTCATTCCTTTATTCGGCACATCCTTTAATCTCCACACTGTGTCCGGTGCTGTCCTGGACTCTGGGGATACAGACCATGTAATGCTTCCTGTTCTAGTAATCCGTGCAGTCCAGACCAAGCACGGGATCATGTTTAAAGAAATGCAGTTCAGTAGCCACAATGAAGCAAACGGGAACTTAACACAGGCATTTATGTGTTTGAGAAATTAAGAAGGCCCCACCCATAAACTGGTCAATGCTTTGTAATACGTCCCTCTGGTTCCAGCGCCCTCTGCCCCTCCAGAATGCCCACATCCTCTCCCCAGCAGAACTCTACAAACATGCTGCCTGAATTTTCTATCTCTGTCCTTCCCCAGTCTCTTTCATAATTAATGATGCAGCTATACTTAGCCTCCCTCCCTCCTTAGGAGGAAGAAAAGGAAAAAGCAAAGGGCAAAACCAAGATGCTGTAGCAGGAAGGGACGTACAGGCGCCCGTTTTGCACATGGAAATACGATAAAGACCTTGACGTCAACAGGCGGACTCTAGCGGAGAGATGGACACTTGGGCGTCGTCACACCTTCCGCCCGCTGGGCTGTAATACACACCCCCTGCGCATCGGGAGACCCGCATCTGTTAGGACCTGGTCGCACAGAAGTGACCCAGCTCACACGACGCATGCATGCGGCTGCAGAGACAGGATGCCCCATCCCACCTGGTCCTTTAGGGCTTTTGTTCAGGAGGCTCAGCAGCCCCGGCTCTCTCTGGCAGCTTCACTATCAGCAGTCTTCGAACCCTTGGCAGTCATTTCTAGTTCCTGGAAACACACTTCTCTTCTCTTTTGTTACCTAATGAGTCCAGAATTGGACCAGATGCCTTGGTGTGTTCTAATCAGCACCTTCCAAAAGGCCTGGCATCCCAGGACGAACAGCATAGCCCTCTGGGCACGAGCTGACAGCACATTAGCTCGGCCCATCACCGCTGCACACGGAACCCCAGATGTAAATGTTCATTCTCCAAGTGCATGCGGATCTTTCTTCTCTGTCATATTAACTAATTAAGCACCACTTAAGTTGTACTTAGCCTGGGCATTGTTTCTACCCAAGTGCATCACTTAGCCACATTACATTTCATAGTCCACGTTGAAGCCCATTTGCCTAATCTTTCAGAGTTTATCCTGTGAAATGGTTCTATCTGGGTTTCTTCACATTCCCTCTATTTTAATGTCAGAGGTAAGTGTAAAAAATGTGCATACCACTTACGTAACTGTTTCTATTAAAAACAAGCAAAGCAAGAAAGAAGCATAATAAAGAGAAAGTAATTATTTGGGGCAACCAAACTTCACAAAACCAGTCCGGGGTGCTCTTGTTTATTTTTGTTTGTTTTGTTTGGCATCGTGTTTTTAAATTATTTTGGCCCTAAGCCCGTGAAGGAAAAGGAAATGGAGACACTGAGAATTCTTAAAATGCCCATGGTAAAAAGGTTAGTAGCTGGGGCGCCTGGGTGGCTCAGTCGGTTAAGCTGCTGCCTTTGGCTCTGGTCGTTATCCCAGGGTTCTGGGATCGAGTTCCGCATTGGGCTCTCTGCTCAGTAGGGAGCCTGCTTCCCTGTCTCTCTCTCGGCCTGCCTCTCTACCTACTTGTGATCTCTCTCTGTCAAATAAATAAATGAACTCTTAAAAAAAAATGTTAGTAGCTCAGAACAGTATAAAGACCAGAGGCTTTGGAGACAGGTTGAGGGGAAGGAGGGTGGAGCTGAGCTCAGACACTGTTGAGCTCCTGCTAGATCCTTGCAGAAGTGGTTTCTCTTGAGGGTCCGTTCCCTCATGTGCAAGACAGAGGAAGTAAGATTGGCTTTGCAAAGGCCGTAAAGGGACCAAACAAAAGCATCTAAGACATCCAGCCCCTAGAGCACTGCTATGTTGATGTCACTGTTGACAAGGACGATGATGTTTTGGGCATCACATTATTGTTCTCTATCTTCTAAACCAGGCGAGGACAATGTTTTTCTTTAAAGCCCCAGATAATAAATAGTTAGACTTGGTGGGTTACCAGGCCACACATTCTGCCACCGTAGCAGGAAAGCAGCCCTCGAGAATAGACAACTGAATGAGGACAGCCTGTAGGCTGTTCAAAGCAAATAGCCTGCAGGACTGACTGGTGGGCCATAGTTTGCTGGCTTCTGTTCTATGCTATCAGCTATTAATTCATTCAGAAAGTCTTTATTTGAGTGCTTGCGATGGATGAGCAACTGGAACTGGACTAGGAATGCTAAGGGCTTACAACTCAGGGAAGAGAGCAATAAGGAAGAGAGGGGAAAAATGTGGTTTGTATAGGGTCTACCGACCTTCTTGGGACAGGAGGCAGAGAACAAGCAAGCACACAAGGAAGTAAATGAGAAAAGTCTTCGACGTGAAGACTATGTAGGAATTATTAACGGGGGAGGGGCAGCTGGCTACAGGAGGCTTCTTGCCCTATGTCAGCTCTGTCTCAGTATTCAATACCTAGAGTCCTCCAGAAGCCATTTCCTAAAAAGCTTTCATTGATCCTGTTGGAGCTTTTATCTTAGGGCTGTGGCAAAGATTTTCAAGTTTTCGAGTTTCTTGTTTCCAAAGAACCAAGCTGGGCTCTTCAGGGCTGACCTCTTGAACGGGTGTCTACAGAGAGGTAAAAATACTTGAAACGTAATATAAGGTGCCAACGGCTCAAGGACACAGTAGAACTTAGACCTCAATATTGCCCAGAGTCTCAACTGGATATTGAAGCGACGCCCTCCTCAAACTTGCTCGGATCCCGTGTGATTAGGAGAAGCCATCTGGTCATAAGGGGTCTGGAACTAAGTGAGAAATATCACATGGATGCTGGGTCCATGTCGGGCCCTGAGCTGCACTCTGTAAAAACCATCTAATTTGCTCTTCTCAAGAGTCCTGGAAGGTAACTATTACGATCTTTATTTTAGAGATGAGAAAATTGAAGTTCAGGAAGGTTGTGACTTATCACAAAGCCAGTAATTGACAGTGCCAATATGTGACCTCAAATTTGTCTCTAAAGCTCTCCACTTCCGGCATGTGGTGCTTTTCTAGCCATTCCAAAAAACTGCTGTTTCTTTCTAGATCCTCAAACCCTTAGTACACATTGTCTGTTGCCTCTGGACTATTTGCTCATAAACACACCTGAAAGTAATGCCTATACTTCCCTATGCTTAACACCGATAAGGAATGTTGCCAGGTGGCTTTAAAAAGAAAAAAAAATCAGTTGCACTGAATTTACTTGTTTCTTCTTCTATCTATTGCAATGGCAATTTAATTTTAAAAAGTAATCAAATGTGTTTGACATGATTTATTTTCAGAAATCTGTGCTGTCTCGCACCAATTAAATTGCACTCTTCCAAACGTAATGCTGAGTGGAGCCTTAAGTATCAGCTAAAATTATCCTTCCACTGGAAATAATAGAACTACCTTGGTCCACAGTCCTTCATTCTTTACTTAAAGAAATAACAGGATGTTATTTTCAGTTTTTCATTCATTCATTATGTCTCCCAATTCACTCCTAAAATAGATGTAATGAGTGTTGCTAAGTGAAACAATGGCTTCTCTAATCAGGTGTGTCACCCGAAGATGAAACCCATCAATATGGGGCAATCCTTTCCAAACAGTAAAGCATCTATAGGATTGGCTGGTTCCTATTTTCTCTTAAGTTGAGCAAATGCATTGCTCCTGTAAGGGAAGATAAGTATGATGAAAAGTGATTGTACACAGCATTTCTATTCATGAATACCTTTGCTGTAGGACATTTCATCCAGGTTTTCTGTTTGTTTGTTTGTTTGCTTTTTATTTTTTTCCCCCATGCAAAGCCAGGATGGTAATTTGGCTATGTTTTAGAACCAGTTATGAATATTTGTCATCTGTGAATCAGGGAAAAGTTGGAGAAGTAAGAGATGTAGAGCATGAGTGAAAGAGTAACCAGAGAACCAGGTTCTCTACACAGTGATTTCCAATGGCCACAAATAGCAATTAGG
The DNA here is from genome assembly GCF_030435805.1 of Mustela lutreola. NCBI lineage: Eukaryota > Metazoa > Chordata > Mammalia > Carnivora > Mustelidae > Mustela > Mustela lutreola. The sequence continues at coordinate 11,391,868 of NC_081296.1, forward strand.
AGATTTTTTTGGCATTTGCGGTGAGCCAGGTTCTGTGGCGGCTTTACATAAGGAGACTGTTCCTGAGAAAGTCAAGTAACTTCCTACGGAAATAAAATGAGGAAGTGGATGAAGATAAGATTCAAGCTCAGTCCATATGGCTTCCATCCCACCACACTGTTTTTCCTCTGCATGAGACAGCCAGCCCATTCATAGTATGGGTGGTATGGGTGGTGAACAAAAATGAGACTGTGCTGGATATTCTTTGTTTTTCTGAGTGCATGGAAGTAGTATCATCATGCATTCATAAAATGGTCTACCATTTATCAAGTGCTTTGTACCTTTGAAGCATTAGATTAGTTATGAAATCTACTAAAGAAGAATGGAGAAGCAGTCCTCCCTTATCTGCAGGGGACCCCCAGTGATGCCTGAAACTGGGGATAGTACCGAACCCTATATTTTTGCCCTATACATACATACCTATGATATAGTATAACTTAAAACTTGGGCATAGTAAGACATTAACAGTAACTTTTTTCCATTGGACATTCTTTCCTGCTTTGTCGAAGATTAGTTGACCATAGAGTTGAGAGTCTATTTCTGGGCTCTCTATTCTGTTCCATTGATCTATGGGTCTGTTTTTGTGCCAGTACCATGCTGTCTTGATGATGACAGCTTTGTAATAGAGCTTGAAGTCCGGGATTGTGATGCCACCAACGTTGGCTTTCTTTTTCAATATCCCTTTAGCTATTCGAGGTCTTTTCTGGTTCCATATAAATTTTAGAATTATTTGTTCCATTTCTTTGAAAAAGATGGATGGTACTTTGATAGGAATTGCATTAAATGTGTAGATTGCTTTAGGTAGCATAGACATTTTCACAATATTTATTCTTCCAATCCAGGAGCATGAGGGAGACAAACCATAAGTGACTCTTAATCTCACAAAACAAACTGAGGGTTGCTGGGGGGAGGGGGTTGGGAGAAGGGGGTGGTATTATGGACATTGGGGAGGGTATGTGCTTTGGTGAGTGCTGTGAAGTGTGTAAACCTGGTGATTCACAGACCTGTACCACTGGGGATAAAAATATATGTTTATAAAAAATAAAAAATTATATTAAAAAAAATAAAGATTATACTTTATGAAAATATTTTAGTGAGATGTAATATAAATTAGGAGTAACATAGTATCTATATGGTAATAAAAGCTTCTGTACTTTTGAAAAAAAAGACATTAACAGTAACTAATAATAAAATAGAATATTATATATATAAAATATATATATAACAATATACTATAACAAAAGTCATGTGAATATGGTCTCTATCTCAAAATATCTGTGATGTAATCACCCTTCTTATGACAACGTGAGATGATAAGATGTCTATGTGATGAGATAAAGTTGAGGTGAATAACGGAATCCTTATGATCTATCATTAGGCTACTTACCATGGACCTTCTGTTGATATGTCAGAAGGAGGATCATCTGCTTTCAGCCTGAGGTTGACTGAGGGTAACTGAAACCATGGAAAGCAAAACCATGGATAAGTAGGTGATCTACTGTCTATTCTTATCCAATGCCATTTCAGTCTCCACAAAGCCTAGATTATAGTAAGTGATAAGGAACTACTTCTTGTTTGGTAGATTTGTAGCTTGGTTTGTTAGGTATTTGAACCATGCATTCAAGGAGTTTTCTGTTTTCTTTCTCTCTTTTTTTTTTTTTTTTGAGGGGGAGGGGCTTGGGGGGGGAGGTCCTTGTAAACTATGGAAGAATATGTAACCAGATAGTAAAAAAGTAATACATTGCAAACCCCCTGCCCCCTGCACACAGACAAGCAAACAAACAAACAAAAAACCTTTAAAACTGGAAGAGTTCCAAGCAGAGGATCAATATAGATGGACATAGGAAAAAATTTATACCGATTGTTGGACTGAGTTTAGCCTCAGATGATAAGAAGAATTTTTTGTGTGTAGATAGGAGAGGAAAGTGTTTTCCAAGAGAGGGAATGCCACAGATAAGATCACAAAGATGATATTGAATGCGGTATGTTCTTGGTAGAGTATGCTAAATGGGGAATGTGCATATGCATTTCAAAGCAGTAACATATTTTAATTAAGTGGGCTCAGTTTTTGAACATATCTTTAAAGACCGGTTAAGGATTTGGGGCTTTTCCTATGAACATTTAGAGGTGCATCAAATGAGCTTAAGTGGTGAAGGCCAAGTAACAAAATGTATACTCCAGGACTTGATGGGTTTACAAGATTAACAAGAGTGCTGGAGAACTGTAGGAAGATGCTGAGAACCTAAACAAAGAGGGCCTGGCCTTGGGTGAAAATGTTGATGCTAGCATGGAAGAAACATAGTCTTCAAATAGAGCAGGGTTCATATCCTATTTCTTTCATCTTTACTTCTGAGTGCTTGGAGAAAATAATTTAACCTCTTAGAAAATTAAAGCCCTCATTTGTAATAAAACCTCATCATAGGCTTTTTTTTTTTTTTTTTTGGAGGATTTATTTAAGTCTGGCACCATATATAACAGCTCTGATTTTGGAATATTATAATTAATCTATGCCTTAGCTCCAACTACCATAACAAGTATCATACACCAGATGGTTTAAACGCCAGAAATTTATTTTCTCACAGTTCTAGAGGTCTGAAAGCTCAAGATCAAAGTCTACCAGGGCTCCACTTCTAATGCAGGCTCCCTTTCTGGTTTGCAGATAGCTGCCTTTCCATTGTGTTCTCACATGGCCTTTCCTAGGTGTTTGCACACGGAAAGAGAACAAGCTCTCTGGTGTTCCTTTGTAGAGGAACACTAATCCTATTGGATTGGGACCCTACCCTTATGACCTATTCAACATTAATAAGTTCCTTAAAGGCCCCATTTCCAAATACAATCACAAGAGGGGTTATGACTTCAATATACAAATTCAGCATAGAGGGACACAATTCAATCCATGCTGGCCTATACGTGTTAATGGCCATTCCATTAAGAGGATTAGCATGGAGAATATTAAGAAGGGAACTGGCAATACATAGCTACTAACTGGGAAAAAGAAAACGAAGACAAAGGACAAATTAAGTGGAAGGTCAAAATTTTGAGCCTGAGTGGTTCCAGGAATTGTGGCCAATGTTCTGCTAATGCCTTCCATCTTCATCTATTTATTCCTTCCCCAACTTCAAATTCCAAAGGAAGAGTCATTCATGGTCTAATCAAGGATGGCTCTTCAAAACCATACCTAGCTCCTCATCTGCATTTAAGGAAAAAAAAGAAAAAAAGAAAACCTTCAATTTTGCTTCTATTTTGAGAAAAATTTTCAGAGGATTTCATGATATCCTTTCTGGTGGTATCTGTCATGGAAGAAGTTCAACATGGCCTTATTCAATGTTGCCCCAATATTTTATACAGAAAGTCTGAAAAAGAGTTTTTCATCAAACTCTGGGTACTTTCTTTTTATTAATGAGGTTGCTTTAAATTCCATCCATTTGGTTTTGTCTTACCAAATTATGGGAAAAGGGCATGTTGCATTTCTACAGTGAATCATGTTTAGAGCCCACAAAGGTGTGGTGTGTGTGTGTGTGTGTGTGTGCACGCTTTGTTTAATGATTCCTTTACTCAGAACAGGTAGAAGAGGGAGACTAGAACTGTGTGTTTCATGGAAACTTATTCTTTCCTCTTTGCTGGACTGGAATGTGATACTTCTGGAGATGCTGCCAACTGATTAAGCGGGAGTCATGCTCATAAGACTACTGAGAAAAAAGGAATTTATTGTGTACTTGTATTTGTTTTTATTTCTGTATTTCAATTCACTGGTTGGAGTGGATCTTTGTTCCCTATTATGGTTTTGTGCACTGATACAGAGGTGATGTGGTGTTGCCAGCAGAAACATAAGAGTGGGGAAGGAGAAAAAGGAACCTCTGTATGTCAGGTACCTGGCACATGAAGTGCTCTGTTAGGCTACAGCAGGTAGCTAGTAAAGACAGACCAGATGGACACATAGAAATTTACAGCTCAGGGAGAGAAGGCTGTAGTCATAGTCCTTGGTTCCTGCCCTATTGTCATCTCTGGTACATGCAAGCTCCCTCTATTTTGTGTCTACTCATTTATCCCTTTGAATACCTTCTTCACTCCTATACTTTTTTTTTTTTTTTAATTCTCCATGGGAAAATACATAATTTTACAGATCAACTAACTGAGGTTAAGAAAAGTCAAGTAAACTAAATAGATTTTTCTACTGTCCCACAACAAATTAGTGCCAGTGCCTAGATTTGCACTGGGGCTTGTTGGAATGCTTCTATTGAATAGACTTATTGTGTGAAATCCTCACAGATTAGAATGAAATATACTAGAAAAATTTGGAGCAATGAGATGAGTTCATCTCACAAGGAGAAAAGTCTGGTGTTGGGATGCCAGGTTGGGCAGGGGGAGGTTTGGCAAGAATGTTAACTACCAATGGGGACCATATGTTGAAGTTGTTACGACCCTTGATTACAGAATAAATTATGAATCTTAATAAATTGTGATTAATCGTATTATAGTAAGTTCCACAGAACAAACTTAAAGCTTTCCTGAAGAGGATGTTCTCTAGGAGATGAACATGGGGTGAAGGGAGGGAATTAACAATGATTATCATAAGCACTGATTATCATAAATAAGAATGATAATATTTAAGAATCTAAAGGTTTATATTCTACCCCCCCAAAATTAACAGCCCAGTCAGAAGAAACTAAGTTCTTCCTTTCTGATTATGAAATAAGGCACTTCCCAGTCTTTTTTTCCTTTATGAACTCATTTCATAATCATACACAGTTTTGTAAAATTCTCAAGATTTCCCAAAATATTTTGCAATTTGTTATTGTGACAATAAAAAGTAGACTGAGGTAAAAGCAATATTTTATATTTGCTCAGTGAAGTATGACACACCATAATAGAAAGTTAATTTATCCTACCTTCAAGAATATTCATATAATATAGACAAATTTTACTTTTTCCATTTAATAACTGATGTGCATTATTTAATACTTAATTTCAGGCTAACATTAAACCATGAAATTAAACATTGCTTTGCAGACCTAATGGGTGGAATTACTGCATTTCCTATTGAGAAAACATTTCGTTTATTTTTAAATTTGTTTCTAGAAGATGAGATAGGAGTGATGCTTCCAGCATTCTACTTGCAAACACTTCACATGTAACACGTTATTTGTGAGGAGAGTGTTTATTCCCCCCAAATGAAAATCAAATTGGATATAATCACCACTAAATTTTTTCTTTTGAACATTGGTTTTCAAAGCACTAGAGACACCTTGATGTGCTCTATGAGAATTTTGATCAGATAAATGCATCTTAAAGATCCAGCGAAAATGCATGCACGTCAGTGCGCCTTATGCCTCTCCCATCTTCAACCAGCAGCATGTTGTGAGTGTAAATCAAACAATATACGACTCAAAATAAAACAACTTAAAGCTGTGCAATGCTTCCATCCCCATAACGACTAGCAGTGTTCAACTCAGGGATAAAATGAATGGTTGGGTCATGTAAACCAAAACAAATGATGAACACATTGAACAGTATTTCAGTCCCTGTGTATGGAGATCTTACCATGCACAGAACACTTTACCATGGACAATCTAGTTTGATTTTTCATAACTACTCAATGAGTCTGGAACCTTGATTACTCACATCCAGCATGTGAGGAAACTCATAAAGTACTAGTCACTGAGTGCTTACTGTATGGCACTCTTCTAAGCTCTTTACTTATTTTTTTAAGATTTTATTTATTTATTTATTTATTTGACAGAGCAGAAGTAGGCAGAGAGGCAGGCAGAGAGAGAGAGAGTGGGGGAAGCAGGCTTCCTACTGAGCAGAAGCCTGATGCGGGGCTTGATCCCAGGACCCTGGGATCATGACCTGAGCCGAAGGCAGAGGCTTTAACCCACTGAGCCACCCAGGCATCCCTCTTCTAAGCTCTTTAAATACATTTCATCAGCTAATCCCTTGAGCAGCTTTATGAATGAGAAGCTACTATCATTCCCATTGTATGGATAAGGAAATCGAGATTTAGCATAAAAAGCTCATCTAACATCAAATGATATGCTGATAAAAAGAGCCAGAGTTAAACTCAGGTCACCTGACTTCAGGGTTCAAGTTCTTGCCACCATGCTAAGCTCACTGGAGGCAGAGCCAGTATTCAAACCAAGTTTATCCAATCCTGTTTATCTATCTATCTATGTATCTATCTCACATGTTCTGATGAGCACTGAGTGTTACACACAACTAATAAATCACTGAGCACTACATCAAAAACTAATGATGTACTATATGCTGGTTAACTGAAAAATACAAGAAAAGAAACAAAAGTGGGGCGCCTGAGTGGCTCAGTGGGTTAAAGCCTCTGCCTTCGGCTCAGGTGATGATCCCAGGGTCCTGGGATTGAGTCACACATCAGGCTCTCTGCTCAGCAGGGAGCCTGCTTCCTCCTCTCTCTCTGCCTGCCTCTGCCTACTTGTGATTGCTCTGTCAAATAAATAAATAAAATCTTAAAAAAGAAAAGAAAAGAAACAAAAGTGCTACAACCATTTGTCATAGGGTCACCTTATCAGCATACTCTATCTGTGGCTGGAAATGCTGATCCCCTGTCGCCACTTCACCCAGGTTACAAGAGACATCTTTGATGGCTTAAAAGACCTTTCTCCTTGAAACACTGCCTTCTGTTGGCTCTTAGGACATTACAATCAACCTGCTCTTCCTCCAAAGGCCTGGCCATAAATTCTCACTCTACTTTGGTAATTTCTTCTTATCTCTCAGTCCCTTAAAAGCTGGAGTCCCCAGGACTCAGTCCTTGGACAACTTTTTTTCTTTTTTTTTCCCCATCTATACTTGCTTCTTTGAATGCATATTTTTAATCACAGAGATCACAGTCCTTTGAGGTTTATGTGATCACCCGAGCAGAACAGGCAGGAAAAAAAAAGAAAGAAAGGAAGGAAGAAAAGAATAAGGGAGCTAAGGAACTCCTTGAAACAACAGCAATGAAGGAGAGCAAATGATTGTTGTGCGTGAGCTTGTGTGTGTTTGAGTACGAATGCATCTGACATCTATGTGAGCAGACACGTTCATTAGCTTGACTACAGTCACCATTTCCCTATGTGAATATCCATCAAATCATCACGTTGTACACCTGAAATATAGGCCATTTTTATTTTAAAAATAAAGCAAGAGCAAATGAGTGATACTAGGGAATATTCAAACTGTTAGGAGGAGAGCCAGAGGAAAGGGAAGAAGAGTAAAATGTGGGAGAAAATAAAGGGATAGGAGAATCGGAAAGCAGAGGAAGCCCTGAGCTGCTGGATTTGATACGAAGAGGAAAGTATACTGAGAGCATAAAAGGGGAAAATGGATTTGCTGAAAGCCATTTCAGTGGACTGGTGGTAGCATGAGGTAAGAGGTTTATGGCAAAGGAGAAAGTGGAGTTCATGATAAAGAGGAGGAGAGAGAAGTAAATGGCAATTAAAACATGTAGACACCTTCATTCATCTCATCCATTCAGTATTTATTGAGCACCTATTATTTGTGTAAAAATTATTTAAGAAATCGAATGCATGACATTGAACAAAACAGGAAGACAAACCCTGTCCACCTACAGTTCCATTCTGATGGACTTGACAGAGATATATACATTTTTATTAACCTATGGGGAATGATTATATGTGTAATACATATGGCTTCTTAGTACCTTTATCATACTAATTCCATATCTATCCTCCCTTATTTACTACAATTTATGTTTTCTTTTTTTAAGACTTTAGCTATTTATTTGAGAGAGAGAAAGAGTGAAAGAAAGAACACAAGTTGGGGAGGGGGAAGGAGCAGAGGGAGAAGCAGACCCCCCAGGACCCTGAAATCATGACCTGAGCCAAAGACAAGAGCTTAACTGACTGAGCCACCCAGGTGCCCCTATAATTACAGTTTCCAAAATAAAAACAAAAACTCCTCACTTTTTTCACTTCTGTATTTCCTGCCTATACCCTCTGATATTTGAATTTGTTTAATATAAGCTATGGATTGCAATTGCAGGGTCATAGGGAAGTTCTATTTTTTAATTTCTTGAGGAATCTCCACACTGTTCTCCAAAGAGGCTGCACCAACTTGCATTCCTACCACTCCTGGGTATTTACCCCAAAGATACAGATGTCGTGAAAAGAAGGGCCATCTGTACCCCAATGTTTATAGCAGCAATGTCCATGGTCGCCAAACTGTGGAAAGAACCAAGATGCCCTTCAATGGACGAATGGATAAGGAAGATGTGGTCCATATACACTATGGAGTATTATGCCTCCATCAGAAAGGACAAATACCCAACTTTTGTAGCAAATGGAAGGGACTAGAAGAGATTATGCTGAGTGAAGTAAGTCAAGCAGAGAGAGTCAATTATCATATGGTTTCACTTATTTGTGGAGCATAACAAATAGCATGGAGGACATAGGGAGATAGAGAAGAGAAGGGAGTTGGGGGAAATTGGAAGGGGAGGTGAACCATGAGAGACTATGGACCCTGAAAAACAATCTGAGGGTTTTGAAGGGGCGGGGGGTGGGAGGTCGGGGTATCAGGTGGTGGGAATTATAGAGGGCACAGATTGCATGGAGCACTGGATTTGGTGCAAAAATAATGAATACTGTTATGCTGAAAATAAAAAATAAATTTAAAAAAAAAATTTAAAAATATATAAGCTATGGATTGCAAGAAGGTATGGTAGGATCATTTGGTGATCATTTTTGTGGCAGACCAAAACAGAAGGAGGAGAGTGGGAAGGAGAGAAGAGGACACATGTACTGTAACATGCTACTTTGTTCTCCCAATCTGCTCTCCTTCCCTCTCTCTTCCTTGGACCACTCATGAGATAAGATCAGTTTCAACCCTTGAGTCTAAGGCTCTTGCTGTTTTCATAGCCTAATCTCAGTTTACCCAGGGTCCCAACAACATGTATCTTACTAGCACACACTCAACACAATTCCTCTTGGTCATTTGTAACAACAGAGCGGATTCCTACCCTATTTAGAAGGACTTTCAGAAAATCCACAACTCGTGGTTCACATACTCTGATTGCATGAGCACATAATCAGTAGCATGATTTATTTCCCTACCCGTCACTTCTTCCCAATACAACCTCTCAACACACATTACACACACATGCACACACACGTGCGCACACACCCATGCACATATTTTGCTCTTTAAGCGCCAAATATGAAAAACGTGTCTTCTCTTTTCCCCTTCTCAGCAATAACTACTCCACTTCTTTACTTTATAAAGTGTGTGCAGGCTGAGATCCTCCCGGCGGAATGTCATCATTTGCTTTTCAAGGCAGACACAAAATTAAAAAGCATTGTGGGTAATGGAATGCAAATCATGTGAGGCTGACACCTTCTTAACAAAGTTAAAGTGTTAATAGGCACCTGGAATTTTGGGGGGAGTGAGGATGGGGTCAGTTCTGGAGAAGCCCTTCCAGCAGCTTATTGCCCTTAGACTCACAGCTTCCATGTGATTCCTAACCTGCAGACTCTGTTTGTCTCTTGGGACTGTATGTGAAGGCTGACACACACCATCTCAAACACCAATGTTTTCGGTTGGCTACACTGGTTTAACATAAACTTGAATCTGAAGTTTGGTGACATCATGTTTCTTGGTAATAAACTGAACCTCATATAGAAATTTCTCTGGAAACAATGCGGCATGAGAGAAGGAAAAGTTGGAGTACTTGAGGCAAGAGAATGGAATGTCTAGGCAACAAAAAGCCTTGCGTGTACCCTTGGCATGTCATTTGTTTTATCTTTGTCCTCATTTCCCCCAGCTGAAAACTGCAGTTTCTGATTATAACTTCAAGAGTGTTAATGCCAAATGCTTACATCTTTCCTTAAGGAAGACTCCATAGGTTGCTTAAATTATTCCTCGTCAACATAAAGACCACTTCAAGATATGTAGATGTATATTGGTCTAAATTGCTAAAAAAGTAATATGCACACCTAACACCTAGATCTTGGTTTTTAAATACCATTTCCATAAAAAGGACCAGGAATCCTTGGAAAAATGGGTGATTCCAGAGATGAATCATGGAAAGTACAAGACAAACTTAGAACATACTGCTGTGCCCTAACATAAAGACAGGTTCAAACAATGATGGTATATGTCAAAAGGATACAGGAGTCAATGTGAAGGAATCCCCCACTATCTAATTTTGGACAAATTGAGCATCAAAATAAATAATGAGGGGCAGCTGGGTGGCTTAGTTGGATATGCATCCAATTCTTGATTTTGGCACAGGTCACGATCCCATGGGTGGTAAGATCGCACTCAATGGGAAGTCTGCTTGAAGATCCTCTCCCTCTCCTAACTAGCTCTTTCTTTCTCTTTCTCTCAAATAAATAAATAAACCTTTAAAAATAAATAAATACTATATGTTAGCTAACTGAACACAATAAAAAATAAAAATAAATAAATAAATGGTGATAGTAATTGATTAGAGCTCATTGAAGGAAATAGTAATCCATGAATCCAGAGAGGTAGATGAATGAATGAATGAACAGAATGAATGAATGAGTGAGTAAATGGGAAGGAATAGCTCTTCCTTATAGCTGAGTGCATGCCAACTAATACATGTGGAGGGAATAATGGAATTGGAAAATAACCATTTGGCTTCTCCCATAATAATTATTTCAGTCAGAAATACATCAATAGATGCTAAAACTGGTGGGTGAATGTTTGATGAAAAGTGGAACATTTCTATGGTCTCAGGGAATCTTCCCACATGATACCTTGAATTGAAAAGGGAAAATAGTAACTTTGTAGAAACTTGGCAGATATCACCTTAAACAAGTGATCAAAGTTAACACCACTAGTAATGGGACAAATATGTATCACCTCCCTCTTGATCGGAAGCACTGAGAAAGACGAAACCATTTTTGTGGTATTCTTGCCAAAAGCACATAGCCTAAATTTAATCATGTGAAGACATCAGGCAAACCCAGATTGAGAGACATTTTCCAAAATAACTGGCCTGAAATCTTTTTTAAAAATGTAAAGGTCATAGATAGATTTTATTTAGTTGAGGAATGTTCCCTCTATCCCTATACTTTGAATCATTTTAATCAGGAATGGACACTGTATCTTGTCAAATGCTTTTTCTTCATCAAGTGAAAGGACCATGCAGTTCTTCTCTCTTCTCTTACGGATTTGTTTTCTCACATTGATTGATTTGCGAATGTTGAATCACCCTTGCATCCCATGGATAAATCCCACCTGGACATAGTAGATCATCTTTTTAATGTACTGTTGGATCCTATTAGCTAGGATCTTGTTGAGAAGCTTTACAGCGAACATCAACCTCAATGGGGAAAAGCTGTCAGCCTTCCCTTTGAGATCAGGAACACAACAAGGATGTCCACTCTCACCACTATTGTTCAACATAGTACTAGAAGTCCTAACAACAGCAATCAGACAACAAAAAGAAATAAAAGGTATTCAAACTGGCAAAGAAGTCAAACTCTCTCTCTTCACAGATGACATGATAATTTATATGGAAAACCCAAAGGCTCCACCCCCAAACTGCTAGAACTCATACAGCAATTTAGTAATGTGCCAGGATACAAAATCAATGTACAGAAATCAGTTGCTTTCTTATACACTAACTATGAAAATATGAAAAGGGAAATTATAGAATCAATTCCATTTACTATAGCACCAAGAACCATAAAGTACCTGTGAATAAACCCGACCAAAGAGGTAAAGGATCTGTACTCAAGGAACCACAGAACACTCATAAAAGAAATTGAAGAAGACACAAAAAGATGGAAAAGCATTCCATGCTCATGGATCAGAAGAATAAACATTGTTACAATGTCTATATTGCCTAGAGCAATTTATACTTTCAGTGCCATCCTGATCAAAATTCCACCAGCATTTCTCAAAGAGCTGGAACAAACAATTATAAAATTTGTATGGAACAAGAAGATACCCCAAATTACTAAGGAAATGTTGAAAAAGAAAAACAAAACTGGGGGCATCACATTGCCTGATTTCAAGCTTTACTACAAAGCTGTGATCACCAAGACAGCATGGTACTGGCACAAAAACAGACACATAGACCAGTGGAACAGAGTAGAGAGCTCAGATATGCACTCTCAACACTCTATGGTCAAATAATCTTCGACAAAGCAGAAAAAATACCCAATGGAAAAAAAGACAGTCTCTTCAATAAATGGTGCTGGAAAAAATTGACAGCTTTGTGTAGAAGAATGAAACTCGACCATTCTCTTATACCATACACAAAGATAAACTTGAAATGAATAAAAGACCTCAATGTCAGGCAGGAATGTATCAAAATCCTAGAGGAGAACATAAGCAGTAACCTCTTTGACATCGGCCAACTTCTTTCGAGATATGTCTCCAAAGGCAAAGGAAACAAAAGTGAAAATGAACTTCTGGGACTTTATCAAGATCAAAAGCTTCTGCACAGCAAAGGAGACAGTCAACAAAACCAAGAGGCAACCCACGGAATGGGAGAAGATATTTGCAAATGACTGTACAGACAAAGGACTGATATCCAAGATCTATAAAGAACTCCTCAAACTCAACATACACAAAACAGATAATCACATCAAAAAATGGGCAGAAGACATGAACAGAAACTTCTCCAAAGAAGACATACAAATGGCTAACAAACACATGAAAAAATGTTATCATTATTAGCCATCAGGGAGATTCAAATCAAAACTACATTGAGATACCACCTTACACCAGTTAGGCCAAAATCAATAAGACAATAAACAACAAGTGTTGGAGAGGATGTGGAGAAAGGGGAGCCCTCTTACACTGTTGGTGGGAATGCAAGTTGGTGCAGCCACTTTGGAAAACAGTATGGAGATTTCTCAAGAAATTAATAATAGAGTTATCCTATGACCCTGTGATTGCACTACTGGGTATTTACCCCAAAGATACAGATGTGGTGAAAAGAAGGGCCATCTCTACCCCAATGTTCATAGCAGCAATGGCCACAGTTGCCAAACTGTGGAAAGAACCAAGATGCCCTTCAATGGCTGAATAGATAAAGAAGATATGTTCTATATATACAATGGAGTATTATGTCTCCATCAGAAAGGATGATACCCAACTTTTGTATCAACATGGACAGGACTGGAAGACATTATGCTGAGTGAAATAAGTCAAGCTGAGAGAGTCAATTATCATATGGTTTTGCTTATTTGTGGACCATAAGGAATAACAAAGAGGACACTGGGAGATGGAAAGGAGAAATGAATTGGGGGAAGTCGGAGGGGGAGACAAACCCTGAGAGACTACAGACTTTGAGAAACACACTGAGGGTTTGGGAGGGGAGGAGGATAGAGGGTTGGGGGAGCCTGGTGGTGGGTATGACGGAGGCACATACTGTATGGAGCACTGGGTGTGGTGCCTAAACAAGGAATTTTGGAACACTGAAGAAATATAAAATTTAAAAAAATATATAAAGGTCGGGGCGCCTGGGTGGCTCAGTGGTTAAGCCGCTGCCTTCGGCTTGGGTCATGATCTCAGGGTCCTGGGATCGAGCCCCGCGTCGGGCTCTCTGCTCCGCAGGAAGCCTGCTTCCTCCTCTCTCTCTGCCTGCCTCTCTGTCTACTGTGATCTCTGTCTGTCAAATAAATAAATAAAATCTTTAAAAAAAAATATAAAGGTCATAAAATGTAAAGTAACATCAAGGAACTATTCTAGATTAAAGAAGACCCAGGAGATTTGACAACTAAATGAAAGTTGCGATTCTGACTTGGATCCTATGCCCAAGTTTTTTGGCTTTTTTTGTTTTTTTTTTTGTTTGTTTATTTGTTCTTCTGCTATAAAGGGCACTACTGAAGAAATTAAAATTTTGCCTAAGAGCTATAGATTATTTTTTATAGTACTGATTACCATTGATGTTTATAATTATACTGTGATTATATATAGGAATACCCTTGTTTTTAGGAAATGTATATTTACATATGTAAGGGTGAGGCTGTATTATGTCTACAATTTATTCTCCAATACCTCAGAAAAAAATAATAGTGTATGTCTGTGTGTGTGTGTGTGTGTGTGTGTGTGTGTGTGTGCATGCGCATGTGGTGACGGGGTGAAGAGAGAAAGAAAATATGATAAAATAATAACATTTGAAGAATTTCAATGAAGATATATGGATACCTGTACAACTTCTTTTTTGTAAGGCTAAAATTACTTCCAAATAAAAGTTTAATACATAAAAAAGAAAAAAAAAAGATAGGTATATTACCTCAGATTGAAAATACTTAATCGTCCTGGTCTTAAAGATTCTATTTTCTTTTTACCTCAACTTTATTATTTTAAAAGAAAGTTTTAGAAACCAAGATTCTGTCTCATCTTACTAAAAGGAGTCCAAAGAAGTCTAAATTATGTATACAACAACACAAACATATTCAATAAATCTATAATTTGTCCAGCACTGATCTGTATATAACCTTCACAATGTGCCTTCAAGGTCCATTTCACTAATGGCACAAGTTCCCAGAATGGCATTTCAGGGCTTGCCCAGAATCCTTGGCTCAATTTCCTCTTGCTTATTTTAGACATCCCATAGAAACTAACAGCAATGGATAAAGGGCATGCTGTAGAACAATAGGACTGAGCTTCATTGCCTAATAAGTTCTTGCTAATAAGCTCCTGTCAGTCTCTTTTTGAAAACTGTAATAAGTACTACGTATGATATAAATCTCAGTAAGGAGGAGAGGCAATATAACAATATATTTTCCTCCTTCTATAGATTATCTTCCCTAGAGATCATCATTGGAAACCCTGGGGAGTTGGAGGGGGGGAGTAGATGTTACAGGGGAAAGAACATGAAGTGTGAGGTCACACACACTTTAAATGTTGGGAAATTATTTAACCACATTGAACCCCAACATACTTATCTATAAAATCATGAAACTAATTGGTTTAGGGATGGGATATTTCAAAGAATAAGTAAGCTGAAATGTGGAATGTGCTCTATATTCTCCATCTCCCCCCACCACCACCTAGAACTGCTCTTCATTTTTCTCCATCCTACTGAAGTCCTAGAAAGCTGACTTCAAGAACCGTGTCAACTAAGACTCCTTATGTTGGGCTACTGGTTGGGTTGAGACATTATCTAGAGGCATTATCTAGAGGTTTGGGAGTTCGTAAGAGAAAAAGGTGTGGTACTGATTCCTCCATTTCCCCACTCTCCGACAGTGGCCACATGATTCTGTCTGAGCAGTTCCTGATGGACAGCCTTTCTTCTGCAGATACAGCTCTCACAGGTTAGGGCAACTCTTCCCTGGCTCTACCACTCTACTTCATGAACATGATACTATCTTCCCACTACTACTCTTCCCAGAGCATATCCCCATCCTTTATTGCTTACCTTAGTCTTGCCTTTGTGAATAGTCTCTTTATTGAAATCTCCTCACTTATGCCTATGCCATGTGCCAGCTCTTTGCTGCTAGCATACAGACTGGCTCTCAAAGAAGGTCAGTTTCACAACACTTACTTCTTCTGCCTGGGCTGTAGTCAAGTTTAAGAGACCTCATACCAAGGGAGGAGAAGGCTCTCCAATTGCTTTTTGACATTAGGAGGAGATTTCAGTTAGGATACTTCAACTCTTAAATAACAAAATTCTTTATTATTGTGTTCATACTTAATGTACTATTTATTAAGGATTAGTAATAATGTTCCTTAGTATGTTCTACAATAGCCCCAGGCAAAAGGTGGGGGAAGGAAAGGATGAAATAGGTTTTATATAGTAAAACTCTATGATTATTGACCTTTTAAAGGGATTTCATGTCTATGATCTTATGTTTCTTTAGCTTTTACTTCAGTAGATTATATAATGCCTGAAACCCACCTCAATTTGCTCCTTGTTCCTGGCATTTTCCCTCTTTTGCATCAAACATCTGGGAGCATTTTATAAGGCTTTCCTGTAATCTGCCAAACTATGCACACATGTGTCTTTTAGAAGCCTAATTTTCTCCTCCCAGTAATTGGTCAATGCAGAGAAACAAAGTATCATTTTATTTTACATAATGGCGCTATGTAAAATGATTCACTAATTCAGTGCTGAAAAATAATAATCACAACTTGGAAGATTTAAAAACACATGTGAGAAGATAGCACCCAGGGAAATCTAGGCTCTTAGCGCATACACAAGCTCACTCTTGCCCCCTGCAGTCTGCTGAGGGACAAAGGAGTATTTTGTAATTAGCCTTGTGTTTTGCTTGCAAACTTTAGCTGAAATGTTCATTTGCCTTACAAGGAGCTGTCAGTACCTCCAAGAATACACCACACAACAGTATTATTTAGAAACAGTTTTGCTTCCACATCACGTAACAAATATGTCTTTGTTCTTCCTTTGTCTCCATTTCTTGTTAATAAAGAAAATCGTCTAGAAAAAAATGCAACCTACAACTTAATATGGATTATATGTTTTGTACGTCTTACAATTTGCAATAAATGTCTGTATAAAAGAAAGATACAGCAATAGATGATGCTTTTCCCTGGGTAATAATACAATTTTCAAAAATAGAATGCCTAAGTAAATAAATTGAGCAAGCTTACCTTATCGCCTGCAGTTTCATTTTACTAATGATATTGCTAAGAAAAATTCCCTTTAAGAGCCCTACAATTCAGCACCCATGCCGGTGGACAGTACCATCTCAGCAAAACCACCCCACTCAATGAAAACTGAGGAACAAAGAATGATTTTCCGTGGTAATTAAGATCTCCATATACCAGAGTCTTCCATGTACCCTCCCTAAACTATGCTACAAACTACTCTTCTCTGGCTTAAAACAAGCAAACACACACACACTTTGTCCACCCTGCCCAGTAGCCACACTTCAAACTTGGCTCTACAGTGAGGTGCCTGTATCAACAAGGAATTTAGGGAATAATTCAGGGTTTCAGCTATTTTAAAAGGTGAACGGGCTAAATCTCACTCTAAATGAATGAAATAAAAATTAGTGCATTTCTTTATTAATACAGGACACATTTTAATTTATATCTCAAAGTTGATACAGAGTCTAACCATGCTGTGATCAGGAGCAATTCATATTCTTAAGTCTGTCCTACAAAGCCTTTTCCAAATACTATACGTGCCCAAAGGCATTAAGAGTTCATTCTACCTTTGGGCATCTTTGACCATCAGATAGCTCTCCTGAGCAAACTAGGTAGTGTCAGATATTAATAGATATTAGTTCCTTGCTTTGAGTCAAACCAGGACTAGCTTTAATTTCTTTTTGTTAGGGAATTGTTTGAAGACAGTTAACCTTCCTTCTACCATGTATATGCACTACACTTTTTACATCAGTCTTCACATCATTGTAGATGCATCCACTGAACCCATTTCCATTTTTGAGGCTCCAGAATGAACAATAATAGGTTTTGTGCTGACGAGGGCGAAGCAAAAGAAAACACTTCTCGATCTAATTCTGGATCTTATACTTCTACCAAAGCCACTGAGTTTTTGCCTCGGCGCGTTTAGCACCCTGAGCCTTACTAAGCTCAGGGGTTGTTCGTAACAACCCCCATATGGACAACTGTCTACTCTTCCAAGGGGGTGTGTCCTCGGTTGGGGGTTCTCTGAGCAGCATTTATCTTTATCTAATTTCATCACTTGAGTGCCATCCATCATTTCAATCTGTAAATATATTGTGGAATATCCATTATTAATCATTATGTGCAACCCATTCACGACATGTATTTAAAGTAATACATATCCTTTTAAATTCCCTTTCTCACCTTTGACATCTCTTCCTTCTTGGCAAGTGTGATTTTATTCTCCTTCTCCTCCTCCCCTTTCGCCTTTTCCTCCTCCTCATCCTCCTTCTCAGTATGAATATCATTCAGAAAGGAGTAATCCTTATTTCTATAAATAGAGCTAAGTGCTCTATTTTTTAAATGAATAAAATTATGGAATTGGATGGGTTTAAGGTAAAGCCATGAATATAAATTCCTATTCAGGTTGAAAAGTACCCATTAATCAGCATCCTCTGAATATATTCCTTCAGCTAATAAAAACTTCCTTGAATTATGCTATTATTTAGCCCATCGGTCTCCATATTTTCCCACAAACATAAGATGAAAGGCTTGGCAAAGATTTATTCGTTCACATTATTGATTACCTCCAATGCATCAGGCATTGTTCTAGGTGCTAAGAATATAGTTTTAAACAAGACAAATAAAGTTCCTTTGCTCACAGATTGTACATTCTAGCTGGGAGAGACAGATGATACTAACTTAATGGTGTCATGGCATATAGTAGTGACTGGTCATGCTACTTTAGGCAAGGTGGTCACGAAAAGTATGGCTGAGATGGTGAAATTTAAGCTGAGATTATGACATTTAAACTGAGGCTTGAATGTCATGGAGAAGCCAGCAATGCAAGATCTGTAGGAAGCGGACACCAGGCAGAGGAAACGACAAGTGAAAAAAACTCTAAGTTAGGACTGATCCATCTCAGGCTGTTAAAGAAACAGAACATCTACTCGGAAGCCCAGATAAAAGATTTCCGTGACCCACTGGCTAGTAAACATATAAAAATAAAACCAGAATAGAACTTGTATAAATCTGAAAATATGCGAATTGAAAAAATGAAAAAATATGCTAATTGAAAAAGAATGCTATTGAAAAAATATGCTAATTGAAAAAAGAAAGGCAAAGGGGGAAAAGAGTAAATACTGCATAATCCCATTTCTAGGATGTTCTAAAAATACAGACCAATCTTTAGAAACAGAAAGCAAATCAGTGGTCATCTTCGTGACGGCTGGATTATCATGGGATTCAAGGACAGCCTGGGAACTATGGGAATGACTAGAATTTTTGTTGTGGCGATGGTCTCATGAGCACATTTTTATATGCCCAAACTCATCAAATTACAAATTTTAAATATGTGCAGGTTCTTGTACACCAATTACACCTTTACAAAACCATAATAAAATCAAATGTTCAAGCATTTTCTTTCATAAGCAATACATCATAGTCCCCAGACATGCCCAGTTTATTTCCGAAGATGTTAATAAGCCTCCCTCGATAATACAACCCGTGCTTTCCTGCTATCTCCATCACACTCATCTGCCGATATCAAAAAGACCGTATCTCTTTCCCAGTTTTGAAGAGTGAAAGGGTGTTTGTCCAACTTCAGTTCGCAAACAGGTCTCCTCGAAGATCTTGGCAGGAGTTAGAGGACCTACTTTGCATAGAATTTCAGAATTGCATTTTAATTCAGCTAATCTAGAAACCCTGAACTCATTTAAAGGAGTATATATACACACATATAAATGATATTAAGAAATATGTATATTATGGGATATATAATATATAATATATAATTATATATTACTCTAAATGAGTTCAGGGTTTGGGAATTTATATATTTATAAACATTATATACTATTATTTGAATATGAATATAAGTATATACATATTTAAATTCCCTCTCCCACCTTGGACATCTGTTCCTTCTTGGCAAGTTTGATTCTCTTCTCCTTCTTCCCCTCCTCTTCCTCTTCCTCAGTCTAAATAACATTTTTTTCCCCTTCTAAACACCATTCTTTACGAAGTGAAGAAAGGAGCAAGCTATGAGTCACAGAAGACCCCCCCTTAAGCATCAATTACTTACAACACCAAGAGGTGTGCCTTCCCTTAGCTGCATTTAGGAATAACTTATAACTAGAAGGTTTTGTTCCCTCTTGCACTGGTTTTATAAATTCTAACCCCTTTAGGAAATTAAGTGTCCCTGACCCTATTCTTCTGCTGCTAACAAAAGTTAGAAGAAGGACGTGGGGAAGGACTTGGGGAAGACGCAAACTCTGAGCTACCAATAGCGTTAGTGACAACCACCCTCCGGGAGGAACAGGAACATCTGAGACACCTGTCACAAATCCCGAGAGGTAATTCTGCAGCCCTGGCTGCCCGAGTGAACACTTATGTTACCCTCACACCATTCCGGTTCCCACCGACGGGCTCACACACAGTTGCTATAAACAGAAGCTGAAACACTTGTAAAGAGTGAAGAATTACACAAATTAAAATGACTGTAATCATTACGTACACATTGAGAACGCAACAAAAACATGTGTATTTAAGAAATACCATCACTCTACTCTGTGGGAACTTGTGGAACAAACATAGCATCGTGTTTTATTCTGATAACAGTCACATCTCTGCTCTGAACCCTCACATCTCTCCATTTGCAAACCATGAGTTTTTTTGGAATCACTCGTAAAAAAATATACTAAAAATTATCACCTAGTACAGCCATATAGTAATTTTATCTGTCTGATTTTTGAAGGTTTGGGGTTAGATTCTACCAATATATTGATCAGATTTATTAGGAGAACAGGAGAGGCCATTCATCCTAGGGAAGGGGGTGGGCATTTGCAGTGGTTGGATGTGGAGACAGTGAAGGCCAGGGTCTTGTGTCAGCATTCAGAACGCCTTAGACAGCCACAGGCCACAGAGACAGGTGAGGGCACTTTCTCTGGAAGCACCCCAGCAGACCCTAGAGATGGATGGCCATGTCCTGGAAGTTCTTGAGATTCTCAGCAGCTTCTGGGCAGGTTCTCAAAAACCCCTCGCTTTGCTACTGAACATTGTCTGGCCACAGAGTCCTTACCTTGACCCCTAGCCTTTCCAATTTTCTAATAAGCTTCTCATTCCCTTTATGCAACACTCAGATTTAGAATTTATAACATGCATCCTGTTTTCCTGATAAGATAAGCAAGTACAGATACAGGTAGGAATCAGTTAGAAACTAGAGATTAAATTTCACAAAACCACTGCTATTGTTAAAACTGGTACCATGGTTAAACACGCTGGTCTTAGCACCATCACTCACAAGTCATTTTAGGCAAGTTATTTAACTTCCTGTGCCTCGGGTTCATCTCTACATAATGAGAGAAAAAGAATATTTACCTCTTAGGACCATCTATGAGGATTAAAAATCTTGTATGGATAAAAACTTAAAATAGTGTCTGGCATATGCTGAGTAATTAATAAACATTATTTATTATTATCAGTGGTTCCATGCACGGTTTTTTGGATGAGTATATCCAATTCCCTGGTATCTATTTGCCCACTATACTAATGCCTGAGTGCTTCAGCTACAGCTGAGGCTGGATTGCCAATCACCCCCATGTCCTGGGGGCTTCACTGATAGGAAGCAGAGACTACTCAACCTCTCCAAGCCCTTTTTCCAAAAGTTAGATCAATCCTTTCTAAAGTACACCTTCAGTCACTGATGTAGATAGACCTGGAAGCTAACTGCACATCCTTTGTTTAGAATGAGAAGTTCCTTGACCCTCACTAGGTCATCCCCATGTGATTAAATACATAAACAACAAGAACACCAACAAAGATGGGTTAGCTGGTTTTGCCTCATGGCCTTTGAACATTAAGTGGATAAAAGATTGACCAAGTTGAGATTTATGGGCATGTATGTTTCCCTACCATGGAGGATGCTGTGATGTTGGCAATGAACCTAAAGGAGCCAGCTGTTTGGTTAAGAATGTTGATTTATATAGATCAAATTTCATAGCCTAAGTTTTCCCCATTTGTACTGAAGACTGCTTTATGGGTTTTGGGGGGGAATAAGAGGCAACACATTTCAGAAAGAAAAAGAAGAAATTTGGATTCAGTTACTTGTGTTTGAATTATGGATCAGTTACACAGTAGAGGGTTAGCCTTTTCAGATGCATGATATCTTAAGACTCCATCCATTCATCTATGACATAAGTACTATGGCTACTACTACTACTACTACTGGTTTCCTAGGGCTTGCCTTCTTTAAGATACGGCATATCAAATCCTTATAACACTCCCTGGCACATGCTATTCTATTAGCACTATTCTGCTCTTCTTGGTATATATTTTGTCACACACTGGCAAAGCACAGGGAACCAGTCAGCCTCCTGGTTTCAAAGCCACATAACAAAATGATGCATACCATCATCATACACACACTGGCTCTTATTTAGTTTCCATTCATACACACACTGGCTCTTATTTAGTTTCCATTCCCACTGTCCTGGGGCCATATTGGTTCCTATCTGTTTTCCAGTAGACTCGTCTTTTACCACAAACAGAATCAGTAAGTCTGTGATGAGCTATCACATGACTGAGGAGACTTTTTGCCTTCTTAGGACATACCTGAGGTCTGGGTTGGACAACCTTGTCTAAAGGGATCCTCCAAGCAGAGGATGCTAGGGTGGCTCAGTCGGCTAAGCATCTGCCTTCAGCTCAGGTCATGACCCCAGGGTTCTGGGATCAAGTCCCACATTGGGCTCCTTGCTCAGCAGGGAGTCTGCTTCTCCGTCTTCCTCTGCCCTTCCCCCTGTCTGTTTTTTCTCTCTCTCTCTCTCTTAAATAAATAAATAAAATCTTTAAAAATTTAAGTGGTCAAGCAGAAGTGAGTCAGGATTCCTTTCTCCTGAACCATCTACCTCTAGGAACAGAAAACAGTACATGTTCTGATTCCTATTAAGATTATTTAAGGCCCCCTTTTAAAGGGTCATCTTGTACCTGATTCTGCCTTAATATTGGATGGTTAGCTGGACATCCCTCCCTACTACATAATTTCACCCCAAATTTGTGACATTGTCTTCTGCATTTACCTTTTGTGTCTTCATTTTCCCGCCTCCTTTTCTTCATCATTATTTGTATCTCCTTTAATTTGTCTATGCATGGTTATGCTCCGTCCCTTTATTATATACCCAGTAGGCATCAAGATAAAATTCAATTTTCATGCAGCCAAATATCAGCTTTGTGCCATTTGGCATAATTCCATTGCCTTTCCTTTCACGTCTTGAATTCAGGGTTGCAACCTTCCTACCCAAGTTGGAGTGGGAGGATGTCAATGGCAGCAGTCTTGAAAATGAGCACAGGACATTAGAGCTAAAAGAAATTCAAAGACCTTTACGTTGGAAGCTAAGAAACCTGAGGATAAACAAGATGAGCCACCTCTCCAGAGTCACAGAGCCAGCTGTCTGCGGCAATACTCTGAGCCAGAACCTAGCTTCCTGGCATCAAGGCCATGTGTCCTTAAGGACAACCAAGCTGGGCATTAAAGTGGGGCTTTATGGAAACTTGTGGGAGAGCAAAACCCATGACAGACTCTTCCCTCTTGGGTGCGGTGGATGTGCCCAGGCTTCTTAGCTTGGTCCCCTCCCAAGACAGGGGAACTGGACCCCTGGCCAGCATCAAGAAATCAGGCAAAACATGGAAATGTTCTTAGAAATTTAAAAGCAGCCTTCTTCCTTCTGCATCAGAATCATCTAAGTTCAGGATCTTGTGAACCAAAAAGGTAAGATTTCCGTGAGTCTTTTTATCCTATTAAGGATATCCTGGTTTGAGTATCATGACCTTGATTTCTGCTCCTGAGATTGTTTCCTTTCCTCCCTTCCTCCTTCCCTTCCTTTCTTCCTCCCTTTCTTCCTCCCTCCCTTTTCCCCTCGCTTCCTCTCTTCCTCCTTCCTTCCTTCACCTTGATCAAATCCATAGTTTGATGTTCCCCTCCTAGTTACAGCTGGTAAACTAACTCCTACAGGTGAAGTGGCTTTGAACCACAACACTAAAGGGCCAGGTCCTTGAAAAGGTCACAGGGAGTCCATGGGGTTACATAACAGAGAGTCAACATGGAGAATAAATAGAACAAGGAAGTACTCTAAAAATTAATGAAAAGCGACTGAGTTAACTTAGCTACCCATGCCAGGCTATTTGCAGCCTTCTTAAGTAAAAACAGGCTCTCCTATTTGGGAAAAACTTCACAGGTTTTATTTGCATTCCATTTTTAGAATTAACAACAAAGACAAAGACAGAATAGGCTGAAGTCGACAAAGAGTAGGAGGAGCAAGTTTCCTGATGGAAACCCTTCTCTAGGGTCTGGTAGCCTATTTTACTTTCAGGTATTTATAGATTCAGAGGCAGGAGACCAGCTGTTCATTTGGTTGAGCCTGAGGCATAGGTATCCCCAGTGTTGACTGGCAGTAGGTAAATCACTTAACTACACCTAGCAAGTCACTTAGCCTCCCTGGGCTCCCATGGAATCACTCGTAAAATGGGATTTCTTTTAGGTTAGCGTCCATGGTTGTTATTAAGTGTGAACATTTTGCAAATAGCAAATGCAATATGAAAAAAAATGCACTTTGACTCCCCTCTGTCTGCAATCTCTTTCATCTTCCTCTTTTGAATTCTTCTCCCCATGGTTTGCGATGCATCCCACCTACGGAGATAAACATTCCATCGAAGATGACATGCGCCGACTTCCCTGAATGGTATTAAAACAATCAAGGGATATTTCTGGGCCAAAATGACCCAAATCATTCAGATTTTAAAACTTAACAAACACACAGAGACGTATGTGCACCCAAGACATATATATAGTTGGGGGACTGTAGGATTCAAGAAACTAATAATGTTACCTTCAATTTATATTATAACCTTAATGGCCCCCAACTCTAGGAGTTACACAGATGAACTTCAAAAGCCAGCAGTCTCTTAAGATTCATGACATTTGGCTCAGTGGGTTAAAGCCTCTGCCTTCGGCTCAGGTCATGATCCCAGGGTCCTGGGATCGAGCCCCACATCGGGTTCTCTGCTCAGTGGCGAGCCTGCTTCCCCCCTCTTTCTGCCTGCCTCTCTGCCTACTTGTGATCTCTGTCTGTCAAATAAACAAATAAAATCTTTTAAAAAAAATTAAAAAAAGATTCATGACGTTTGGCAAAACTCTTAACCTCCATAAAACTTAATTTCTTTGTTTGCAAAAGGGGAGGCTAATAATAGCATCTGTCACACAGGATTATATATCTGATTGACATAATAATTTTAAAATGCTTAGCCCAGCAACTGATTCATAGTTAAGCTCTAATGAATGTTTGTTATTATTGTTATTATATATATATATATATACACATACACACAAATATTAACATACAAATTATTTTTACAGTTTCATACTATTCTACAAAATTAATCAACAATGGTTTTCTTTTCTTCTTACTACTGCTAAGAATCTGGACTGTTTAAATTCATTGGGGGATATAAGTATCATTGCTATAAATACCTACATATTAAATATTGTTTTCTGTTAAGTTTATTTTCTTAAGGGATATTAGAGCTGGAAATACAGGATTAAATGAGAGGTTTTGATGGACCATTTTACAAGTTGCTAGATTCCTCTCCAGAGGAAAGTAAACCAGTTTACAGACAGCTGTATGATATTAAATCTCCCTCCTCATAGACACACTAACATTTGTATTTTAATTATTTTATTTAACAGATTATTTTAAATAACAAAAATACTTGACTTTGCCTTTCTTTACAAATGGAATTGGGTTTTCTGTTGCTATTTTTCCAAGCTAAGATTAGCATTTCTTCCTGGTTAGTTCATTTATTTTGATCCACTAGGGAACCATTTACTGTTTTAAAGGAACATATGATATTCAGTCTCAAGAGACCCCCAGCCTAGGTCCCATTCTAGCATTTCCCTTCTTGTAATCACTGGGCATTTCTCTGCCTACAACTATAGAATGAAACTAAAAATATTCTCCTATTTGGATACCATGGGCTACTTTTAAAAAATAATCTGAATGTAGTAAGGGTGACAAAAGACAAAGGAAGAATGATATTATCAAAATTTCAAGGTAATAAGAATGGGAATTGATGGAAATAGAGTATAAAACACTGAGCCTCTATGACTGTTTCGTTATAATGGTACCTTTTGGGGAGGGATTCTGCTGATTTCTAGAGTCCCCATTTTGGCCCATCTTGGCCCCAGAGTAGACATTTGTACTCCACTTTCTGTCCCCATTCATTCTTTCTAAGGAAGGAAGAATAACATGGAACTGGTGGTTTGGGGGGAGATGCTGAGTGAACTTGAGCACCCTGTGGCCTCAGTGTTCCTTCTCTTCCTGTATGACCTGACTCAGAACACACCCACTGCTCCCATGCATGACTGGCTTAGCAAGGCAGACTCTAACCCTATAGTTCGGGGTAAGGAAGTTCAATTCTGGTGGGGACATGATCACGAACTCATTACCAGTAATAAAGCAGTTATGTTTTATTTCAATCTGATCAGCTCCTGTGTTCTGTTTCTTATTTGATTTGGAACTCAGGAGAGATGAGATAGGTACCATTCACTGACCATCCTAAAGGTCGGTAAGGCTTAGTATTTGTAGTCATTAAGCATCAAGGATGCCTAGCCATACTAACTGGTTTTACCCCTAATCTTTTTACCAGCTTCGGGGA
Source organism: Mustela lutreola (assembly GCF_030435805.1). NCBI lineage: Eukaryota > Metazoa > Chordata > Mammalia > Carnivora > Mustelidae > Mustela > Mustela lutreola. Next base: position 11,418,154 of record NC_081296.1, read on the forward strand.
AAGGCAAGACACATGGCTTCTCCGAGTTCCAGTTTCTTCATCTGCACAGGGCAGATAATAATCGTACACACCTCAAAGAAGTGTTGAAAGCAAGAGTTGGCGAACTATGGCTTAGTCGGACAAATCCAGTCCATTGCTTATTTTTGTAAATAACGTTTTCGTGAAATACAGCCATGTCCATATATTTACATACTGTCTATGGCTACTTCTATGCTAACACAGCAGAGCTGAGCAGTCGCAAAGAGACCATATGGTCCACAAAACTTAAAACGTCTTCTGTCTCTTTCCAGAAAAAGTCTGCCAACCCCCAGTTTAAAAGATAAAACAAGGAAAGAGTGATGCATGCAAAATGCACAGTCCGGTAGTGAAAAGAATAAATGTTTCTTATGTGTTCACTATTACTATCTATCAGAAGACAGAATGTCTTTGTGATTAAGAGCACTGATTCTTTGGCCTGGTTCAAATGCTAGCTCTACAACTTACCAACTCTGCCATTTTAGGCAAGCCTCAGGGTCTTTCTAAGTCACAATGGGTTTACCAGTACATGGACATAACAATGCCTACTTTGTAGGGTTATTGAAATGCTTCAATGAGATGATATGGCAAGTGACTTCGGAGAGTACATCATGGCCATCACAACTGTCATTAATTTCCTCCAAAAGGAATCTAAAATATGAACTCACTTCTAATACTAGTTCACTGATAACAGTAAATCTCAATTAATTCACATATTCTCTCAGAAAATATTAAGTGGTCATCCTGAGAAAGTCAGAGCATGTCCAGGGATGCCTAGAACTCTTCCTTCCTCCTTAACTTCCCCAATACAATCATCCTAAAATCTATACTCTCAGATAAAAGCCAAAGTAACATGAAATCTCAAAGAAAAAGCACCATCTAAATCAAGTCACTACACACAGGGGAACGATCTGCATTGGGTGAGACTGCACCAGAGTTCAAAGAACACCCAAAGCCTGGATTATCATGCAATTGTGAGTCTTTTTTTTTTTTTTTAAAGATTTTATTTATTTATTTGACAGACAGAGATCACAAGTAGGCAGAGAGGCAGGCAGAGAGAGAGGAGGAAGCAGGCTCCCTGCTGAGCAGAGAGCCCGATGCGGGACTCGATCCCAGGACCCTGAGATCATGACCTGAGCCGAAGGCAGCGGCTTAACCCACTGAGCCACCCAGGCGCCCGCAATTGTGAGTCTTGACAGAGCTCTCATGATTTAAAGATGAGTCAACAAGAAATGAGGGAATAGAAGCTGAAAGAAGAGGAGGGACGGATCAGAACAATCCGGGAGGTGAAAAGTTGTGATGTGGTGAAATGTTGAAATGTTGACCTACAAAGAAATGGATGCCTCCACCAAGAACAGAGAGATGCACACTTTGGGGAATGACCGGCCACCAGAAATGGAAGCCAGTCTGACGTAGTTCCTGGGAAGGTATCAGGAAAATTTTTTTTAAATGGAATTTATGAAACATTATATGAAAAAAGTACAGATTGAAATGGAACAGGAACAGACCATATTACAAAAGGAATAAAAGAGATGATGCTGATGAGAAATAATGAAACAGAAGCAACGAATCTCAATGTAAAGTAACGGAAATCAAAACACATTATTAGCAAAGAGGAGAGACTCTGTGAGGACAAATAGCCTCCAGAACTTGGTGAATGGGACTGAAGAAGAAAGATGATGAAGGGGGAGGAAGAGACAGAGGCATAGGTTGGGAAGCAGATGCCAAACATTCCAGAGAAACAAAGACGAAGACGTGGTATGGAATCACTGCTTTCTGGGAATTGAAAGCCATGTCAGAGGGGAAGAAAGGTTCGAACTGAAATCAACCAGAAGTACCTAAATGCCAAAGAAGAAATATTTCTGATGTGCTAGAAAAAGAATGTTGATGTTAATGAACAAGAAAAACCAGGACAACTATTAAGGCAACAAAATCAGGGTGCGTGCTGAGGGTGCCCAACCAGACTGAGTGTGCAGGATTAAACGGTAGAATATGTCCACACTGTTACAGTGAATGAATTCTCCAGGGAGGCTCAGTGGAATTTCTGTGTAAGGGGAAGAAAGAGTCACACGGATATGAATGTGCCAAGAGTAGACGCCTTTGAGGGCGTCTGCGTGGCTCAGTTAAGCGACTTCCTTCAGCTCAGGTCATAATCCTGGAGTCCCAGGATCAAGTCCCACATCAGGCTCCCTGCCCAGCGGGGAGTCTGCTTTTCCTTCTAACCCTCACCCCTCTCATGTGTGCACTCTCTCTCTCTCTCTTTCCCTCATTCTCTCTTTTGCAAATAAATAAATAAAATCTTTTTATCAAAAAGAAGAACATACCTTTGATTTACTTTACCCCGCAAAAAAATTCATTAAAAAAATTTTTTTGTTGTTTTTTTAAGGTATGCTCTAGCAAAAAATGGGACATGAATCAACCTAGAAAAAATAATGGGGACATGATTGTATGGAATGGATAGAAAAGAGCAATGCAAGTAATTAAACAAAACTGAATTTTAAAGTGATTTGATTATGACTATAAGGCAATCTAAATGTCACAGATACTCCTTATATGGGAAAAGAGAAGTGGACAAGTAATATCTTTGTTTCGAACAAATGGGAAACAAATGGTTTTACAGGTAATTTGTATATGTTCAAGATGTGTATGTTCAAGGATAAATCCTAGGAAACGGAAAGTGTTCCACATCATAGAACAATACACACTAAACACAGATTTTACTCATTCACAAATACAGGCACAAACCTCCTCAATTCACAGTAAATAATACCAATATCTATGATAAAATGGTATCTTAGATTTTCAAGGATGGATGAGTATTAGAGGCTCTACTAACATAATTTTAGACTTTATTAATTCAAAGTAATAATCATAGTCTCTCATGGTTCACGAGGGACTATGGACTCTGGAAAACAATCTCAGGGTTTTGAAGGGGTGGGGGATGGGAGGTTGGGGGAACCAGGTGGCGGGTATTAGAGAGGGCACGGGTTGCATGGAGCACTGGGTGTGGTGCAAAAACGATGAATACTGTTATGCTGAAAATAAATTTTAAAAAAAGTAATAATCATTTTTCTAGATACCAAACAAATGGATGAAATTCATCATCCAACCCTGCTTTTTTAAATTAATATGCTAAAAAGCTAATTTATAAAGAAGTTATCAGGCATTAATATCAAAACAACAGATGTGGGTGCCCAGGTGGATCAGTCAGTTAGCATTTGCTTTGGGCTCCGGTCATGATCTCAGGGTCCTGGGATCCAGCCCCACACTGGGCTCCCTGCTCAATGGGGCATCTGCTTCTCCCTCTCCATCTGCCCCTCCCCCACCTCCTGTTCTCTCATGCTCTCTCTCTCTCTCTCTCAAGTAAATTAAAAAACAAAACCAGACATTTTACTTAATGTTCAAATGTTTAGAGTCATTCCCATTTTGAAGTTAGGTTCACAGCAAGGATCTGAATAGAATATAGGATCTGAATAGAAGCAGCCTTAAAAATGTTCTCAAACTCTAGCCAATACTATAAAAAGGAATAAAAACTGAGTAAAGCTATAGGCCTGCCTGGGTGGCTCAGTGGGTTAAGCGTCTGCCTTCAGGTCAGGTCATGATCTCAGGGTCTTGGGATCAAGCCCCACATTGGGCTCCCTGCTCAGTGGGGAGCCTACTTCTCCCTCTCCCTCTGCAGCTCCTCCTGCTTGTACTCCCTCTCTCTGTCAAATAAATAAATAAAATCTTAAAAAACACAAAAATGAGTAAAGCTAATTATCAAAATTTATAAATGGCATAACAACTTCTCTAAAAAAAAAAAAACAAACCAGAAAAATCCATGGAAACACTTTTAGGTATAACTACAGAGTTCAATGAAATTATAAACAGATAAATATATAAATATATATATATATATATATATATATATATTCAGAGTTTTCCTATATCATGATGACAGCCATTTAGAAAAATATGTAGAAAAGACTTTTAAGAGTAATGAGAAAATTTAAAATATGAAAATTAAAAGCTTTTGATGATATATCTAAGAATTGCACAAAAGGGTACAAAAGGAACCCCTACAATACTTCCTTTGTGAACACCAAAGAAGAGCTAAATTAGTGGGACAAAATTTCAGATTTTGAAAAAGCAATATGGGCAAACAGTCAACAGACCAAAAAATCTATAATTTTAATGTAGTTTGAGTTAAATTTAATGTAGTTTGAGTTAAAATCCCAGTGGTTTCATTCTTGGCAGTTAACAACTCATTATAGGGCCCATCAGTGAAAAAAAAAAAACAAGGAAGGGAAAATAGCAAAGCACATTTTTAAAACAAATATTAATGAGGTGGTGCTTGTAACATTACATATTTAAGTTGTACAGCTACAGTATTAAAAACTGAAGAGAACAGAACATCAAAAAATAGACCTAGGTACATTCACATGTAGATACTGTAAAGAGACTCGCATTACTAATTAATGATGGATTATTTAGTAATTACTAGGGCAAATGGTGACTAATTTAGAAATACGGAATTATTTAATTGTAACTGGAAAAGAAATTATAATATGTAAATAGACTCATTATAAAAGCATCTACCTCAGTATAATAATATCAATTGACACAGTTTTACAATGAATTATTATTTGGATAATTGAGTTATGAATCATTTGTTATTCAACTGAAGGAGGTATGCTGTCAAAGCTAAAAGGGACAAAGAAAAAAACTGGTACACCTGTCCATGTAAAAACAAAAACATCCAAAGTCAATAAACTACATTAAAAAAAAATGTGAAAAGGTAAATAGGAAAAGTATTTGCAATATCTATGACAAAGAGGTGTTGAATAACTTTAACACAGAAATTTCAATTAATTTAAATATAAATTTAAGAAAGGAAAAAACATGATGCTGAAAGGAATAAAAACCAAAAGACATACCCAGGAAATTTATTTTAAAAAGAAATAATACAGAAACATTTTATCTATATCAGAAGAGGTAACACTATAAATTAAAACCACATCCTCTTTTCACCTAAAAATGGCAAAGACTGTAATGCGAAAGCAACCGGTGTGTCTAGAAGACATGTTAGAAAAAATCCAGTTGAGTTTGGCGATGACTCTTCAGATATAATACCAAACAAAGGCAGGATGAATGAAAGGAGTAACTGATGAGCTTGACTTCATTAAAATGAAAGATTTCTGCTCTGGGAAAGATACTGTGAAGAGAAGGAGAAGACAAGCCACAGACTGGGAGAAAATATTTGCCAAAGACACATCTGAGAAAGGACTGTTACCCCAAATATACAAAGAGCTCTTAAAATTCAACAATAAGGAAAGAACCTGATTAAAAAATGGGCCAATGACCTTAAAGACTTCTCACTAAAGAAGATAGACATATTGGGTGCCTGGGTGGCTCAGTGGGTTAAGCCGCTGCCTTCAGCTCAGGTCATGATCTCAGGGTCCTGGGATCGAGTCCCGCATCGGGCTCTCTGCTCAGCAGGGAGCCTGCTTCCTCCTCTCTCTCTCTGCCTGCCTCTCTGCCTACTTGTGATCTCTCTGTGTCAAATAAATAAATAAAATCTTTAAAAAAAAAAAAAAAAAAGAAGATAGACATACATCTGGTAAATAAGCATATGAAAAGACATTCCACCTGGTATGCCATCCGGAAAATGCAAATTGAAATGATGCCATTAGACACCTGTAAGAATGGCCAAAATCCAGAACACTGACAAAGACAAATGTTGGTGAGGATGTGGAGCAGTATGAACTCTCATTCATGGCTGCTGGGAATGCAAAACAGTGCAGCCACTCTGGAAGACAGTTTGGCGATTTCTTACAAAATAAAACATGCTTTTACCATACGATCCAGCAATCACACTCTTTGGTGTTTACGCAAAGGAGCTGAAAACTTCTGTCCACACAAAACCTGTCCACGGATGTTCATAGCAGCTTTATTCATAATTGCCAAAACTTAGAGGCAGCCAAAATGTCCTTCAGTGGCCAAATGGGTAAATAAACTATGAATCATCCAGACAATGGAATATTTGTCAGTGCTAACACTAAATGAGCTATCAAGTCATGAAAAGACATGGAGGAAACATCAATGCATATTTCTATGAGAAAGAGGCCAATCTGAAAAGCCTGCATACTATATGGATCCAATTATATGACTTTCTGGAAAAGGTTAAACTATGGACACAGTAAAAAGATCAGTGGCTGCCAGGGGTTCATGGGGAGGGAGGATTGAATAGGCAGAGTACAGAGGATTTTTAGGGCATTGAAACTTATGCTGTATGAAACTATAATGATAACACATGTCATTATACACTTGTCCAAACCCACAGAATATACAACAGCAAGAGTGAACCCTAAGGTAAACGATGGACTTTGATGATAATGATGTGTCAATGTCACTACATCAACTGCCACAGATGCCTCCATTCCAGTGGGGGATGTTGATAATAGGAGAGGCTGTATATGTTGGGGGCAAAATATGCATGGGATATCCATACTTTCCTCCCAATGGTACTGTGAAGCTAAAACAGCTCTTAGAAATAAAATCTATTTTAAAAGGGATAAGGTTTAGAGACCACAGTTTGGGAGAATAAACCAGATCCTGAGCCATCAGCCAGGCACAGCTCGGAAACTCCGAGCGTGTCTGTTATTAATGGAGGGAGAAGCGGAGATGGGGGAGTTCAGCGGAGAAGAGCTAGAGGCAGCGAAGGGATACTGATGGAGAGGCGCAGGGGCTGACGCAGCAAACCTGTGAAATGACTTTGCAGAAGACCTGTCACAACGGATACACGACACCTCGGAAGACACGGCCGAGCATTCCTGCAGCATGTGCGCAAGTATTTCCGGGGAAAAGACCGAGAAAAAGGAGGAGGGAAGAGGAGAGAAGGAGTCTGCAGGCGTTTTTCTTAAACAAGCAACTGGGAAGAAGAGACCTGGAGAAGACAAACCCAAACAAAGAAGGCCCGCACCGTACTTCAGTCTGAGCTTCAGTCCCTGGGCAGACATCCACCATTTCTGCTCTTTCTCCGCTCATGAAAAATGGTGAAGTTGCTCCGTGGATGTTGACTACACTCTAATTGTTTTGATGGTAAATGAGGCATGAAACCTATTGTCAAAAAACACGTTGTTCGGGGCGCAGAGCCATATTTTATCTTCCCAGAACATCACTCCCCAGGGGTGAACAATTTCTATGGGGCCGAAGAGACTCAAAATACCATGTCCTCGCGTTTCTTTAAATACAGAGTTTTAGGGGCACCTGGGTGGCTCGGTGGTTTAAGCCTCTGCTTTGGGCTTAGGTCATGATCCCAGGGTCCTGGGATCAAGCCCAGCATTGGGCTCTCTGCTCAGCAGGAAGCCTGCTTCTCCCTCTCTCTCTGCCTGGCTCTCTGACTACTTGTAATCAATCAATCAATCTCTCTCTCTCTCTCTGTCAAATAAATAAGTTTTTTAAAAAAATCTAAAAAAAAAAAAAGAGTTTTAGGTAAAAACTTGCCCTTTACCTTCCCTAGTATTTCCTTCTGTGCAACTAAAAAAGAATCCTCCTGAAGTCTGCAAGCCTGTCCTGCAGAGCATGCCCAGGGAAAGGTTAGGTGGGGAAGGGGGTGGCAGATCTCTCCTCTTGAAACCATACAGAGCGCAGTGTTGATAAACATTAGTCACACCCTTCATATTAGAGGGAGAACCTGTTGCTAACTGGATCCCTAGGATTTGCTTGGCTGTCCTGATTATTATATCTTGTGATGGAGCCCTATTCATCAGAAACTAATCAAAGGGTACTCGAACAGCCTGCTGTTGATTGCAAACCAACAGATTTTACTGTCTTAAGTTCCCCTCTGCCATTCTTTAATGGATACACGCTTATTGGCTAGAATATTTACTGGGTCAAGATAAGTTCAAGGTGATTTTGCTCTCAGGTAGTTTGGGGTCCTTTGGGCAGGAACCACATCTATTTTGATCAACTGCCTGGATGAACAGAAAGACGGATTGAGATACACACATTTGGGTGAAATGGGCAAATTCCATCCTGCCATCGGCACCGAAACTCAGTGCCTCTTAAACTGAATTCAAATCCAATTAAAACACACACATGAAAAAAATAAAATAATAAAATAAATAAATAAAACGCACACATGAATCACATCCTGCATGTAGGTATCCTGCCCTTAAGAAGCTGCACCAGCCTAAGGAGGGCCAGAGGTCATGGAGGATTTCAAGTGTCAGGACGCATGCGCTGCTTGTGACTGAAACATTAACAGGAGTGCAGAGTGGCAGGCAGGAGCGGGAAATACCATCTTCTTATGACAACCCACACAGCAGCCATTGTATTTGGAGCTCGACACCAAATTCTTTAGACTTGAATTAGAAGAGGCACTTGTTTGATAGATTTCCTCTTGTTCCAGTTTGCAGGCAACTAATCCTCACTGCATTGGATCAAACAGACGGGCGCAATCAATTCAGGGAAAGCAAGCAATGCCAGGTCTGCTCAATCTTCCCTCAATGAGCAGCAGAGAAGAAGGGGAGGGGGAAGAAAGAAAGAAAATTCAGGCATGCCTGCACCCAACACAGCTTAGCAAAGGAAAAGATGAGAAGACAAGTTGAAATATGTATCCTGGCAGGTGGAAGCACTTGCTGTCAAGAGGGAAGACACTGACCCGCCACAGTGATGCCCAACGCACCACGCCTGGGGGTGCTGAGCGGGACCGAAAGGAGCAGGGGCAGACAGCAGTCGGGATGATGTCAAAACAATAGAAATCAGGGCCAGTGTCTCGAGGGAGGAAAGAGGTCCAGATTTACTTAGGTCTCCATGGTCTGTGATCTACAGTACAGTGTGATGAGCAAGTTAATTACCGCATTTAGGTAATTAAGTCTCAGAGAAACCAGTACCTTCCAAAGCAAAATTAATTTACGCTGCTAGATCTTTCCAGGCTTGACTGGCCATTTGGTGAGAAGTCACATTGGAACCGCAGCCTCACAGCGGCAGGAAGAAGATTAATGAAAATACGCTAGAAATAAAACAGCCCCAGTATCAATGGCTTGATCTCTGCCTTTGGACCAGAAGGGCATGAGGAGATGCTTCCTGGTTTACCAGCAGCCACTTCCTCCCCCAGCCGCTCAAGGCCCCATCCATTCCCTGCCTCAAAGCATGGCCAATTGACTTAGTCTTCTTTGACTCTTCTTTTCTTGGTCCTCTCTTCTCCCACACGGCCATTCTTTCTTTCTTGCCCCCTGCTTCTGTTTTGATCAAGTCTAAAATATCTGTCTATAGTAAAGAGCATCAAAAGAGCTCATTTGGATAATGGTTCTCCCTCTCTTGACTCAACACCATTAATGATCCTCACAGTTCTTGGAGATCCCTCATTCCCCTGCGGTGGCCGTGAGTCAAGGTCTCCAGGCCAATACATAAATCACCGTCAGGTGGTTCTTCTCATGATCTGAGAAGGAACAGTGCTTTTTAAGAACAGGGAGAGTCAAATATTTCTTGTCCCCAAGTTCCTAGATGCTGTCCATGAGATTGCCTTTTTTTGCTGAGTAATGGCTCCAAAATGATGCTTGTATACATACAAACACGCTACTGGCACGCTACTGGCAAGCAGATGCATAGGTCCATGTGTGTGTGTTTGCTAAGCTGCATCTTCTCTACCATAAGCAAAATTTATGTATAATACATGTTTATAGATACATGTAGCTTTATATATGCTTTTATGTGTACAAGTAGGCACCATTCGCTCTGTGTTCAGCAAGAAGTGAGGATGCCCCGGGTCTGGCTCCATTAAACCACCACTGTCCTTACCTTCTCCGTATGGTCTCCTCGTCAAAGACCTGTAGGACCACTTGGCTTTCACCTCCAAGATGGGCTCCGATCGGAACACCGAGGTCCAAATCTCCCTCCCACTGCTGTGAGCAACTTACCGTTGGAGGTGGTGGTCTAGGGCTTCTTCAACCGCATTCAGGAGAGTCGCGGCCCGGGTCAGGAGCTGACGGCTGCAGCTTACGGACTTGAGTTCCAAGATGAGTAAACTCGAGCAGAACATGGCTCCCATCTCCTCCAGCTCACTGGTGCCAAACTGGAGACCCTGCCAGGTAAATAAAACCATCAGAAGAGACTATATAATGGGAATGGAGTGAAGACAATTTGGAATAGAGAGAGAGAACTCCTGGACACATGACTATCACAGAAATTGAGAATTAATAGCATTCATCAGCCGCTATCTAATGGGCTTTGTTGGGTGTTTTCTGGATTGGTAGTTCTCAGTCTACGTTATGTGTCATCCAGGGTTTCCCAGAAGGAACCACCCCCCACCCACCAAGGACAGTAATGCGCTGGCAGGGGTCCTGAAGGGCAGAGAGGTATGTGGTGTTCCAGAAGTCACTTCCCCCTCTTTAATCAAAACAACAGTGCTTCCATCTGTATTTTTAAAAAGGGTTCCACTGTTGAAACAAAAGATTGTAAACGACTGTATTAAGAGATGCCCTTTCCTTTCTGTCAACCAGTGGACAAGAATGAGGGAGATCCTTTATATATAAATTCCAAAACTTAAAGACAACGCCACCAGCATTTATTTAATCTATAATGTGATAGTACGTGAGAGAAAAGCCATGATATTTACTCTGTGCTATTACCCATGAAGCAACATACAATAATAAACAATTTTATTGAGCATTTACTAGGTGCCACATGCTGTTCTGAGCCCATTCACATGGATTTAATTCAATGAATACTTATTAAAGTTATATGAGGTAGGTGTTGCTATTTCATCCATTACACAGGGAAAGGAGAGTTAGACCCATGCAGCTGATAGTTTATCCATGAATGCACAGTGATAGGGACTAGTAAGTGAATCATGAGTTGACTCTTCAACAAACTGTTATCCATTACATAATGAAGTACAAACTGCATGGTTTTTGAAATTAGATAGGAAATGGGTTTGAATCTTGATTTCACCATTTTCTGATTGTGTGATCTTGGACTTAATGAACACTATTAGCTCCAATTTTCTCATCTGAAAAATGAGATCAAAATTCTTCCCTCCACACGTTTGGGCATGTGGTGATAATCCAGGGTCTACAAAACGCTGGTCAGTATCAGCTCAATTTCTCCTTCCTTATGCCTAGCAAATATATCTAATATGACAGAATTCAACGTGGTCCTGAGTTCTCTATCTCTATAAATATATTTCATTTCAATGAAAAAGTATTAATAGTTGAATATTATTTTTTAAAGAGATTTTCATATCCAAATAGCAGTGATACAGGAAACAGAGATGTAATAGTAAAAATCCAAAAAGATTGGTCATAAGCATCACAACGGAAAACAAAATTGCAAACTGGGAATTTATCAGCCTCACGAAAGAATTTCTAGGTAAAAGGATAAAGGAAAGTAGGTCTATTTCAGCTTATTTCAAAGTTGTTTGAAAATTTTATTTGCTGCATGTTTGGACACCTGTTTTCCTAAAGAAAGGAGACACTGCTTCAGAGTAAAGGGAAGTCTGTTCCTCTGTAAACAACAGAAATGGGAGGGGAAGACAGATGTTTAACAAGTAATTTTTCTTCAGTCGGTAGAAAAGATCACTGTTTAAAGAGAGAAACATCTCAGTCTCTTTCCATTTGCTAAAGTTCCAACCTTGTTCTTACACCTTGTTTTCCTGGCTGTTCTTCTTCCTTCTAGAATGGCCAGCTGTGCGGGGAGTTACAAAGCGAAGGCCATGCCCTCCTCCTCAATCAGCCACCTTGCTGGTGGCAAGAAAGAGTAAACAAGGAGCATATGAACTAAATCCGGCCCCTCAAGGCAGGCAGGTTGCCTGATACATATGTGTAACCCCAGCCTCTAGCAGAGCACCTACAGGTCAAAAGGAGGACAAATCCTTGGTGGAAACAAATCTCACTGCATGAGCCATCTTGAGAGGTCAGGGGCAACACCATGGTATAAGTCAGCTTCTATAAAAAACAGCCAAAATGATAGCAATTTTATAACAAAAAATATTTCCATATCCCAAATATCAGTCCATTTATTTCAAGCAATTGTTGGTATTCTAAAAAAGACTTGTTGAGAAGACCTGGATTAAAGGAACTTGTACCACTTACTGGCTTCGTGGTCTTGAGTAAATCACCTATTCCATTTTGATCTCCATTATGAATCTTTCTTTAATACACTCTTTTTACTCTCACCCGGTATCCAAAAAATTTATTGATATGGATAGTCTCTTCTTACCGCCATACACAATCTAGAAATGAAATCCTCAAAGGCAAGAACCGAGCATGATCCCTGGCATGGAGCCAATAGTTTATTATATAGCTTATCTTCAAAATATGAGAAATGGATAAGCAATGGCTTTATGTGGACGGCTATGGAGCAGCATGAACGTACCGTCTCTTGGATACACACCCTATTTGTCAAGTGGAACTTCGCTTTTTGGGGTAGCAAGTATATGAATGCCTTTAATTATGTTCCGCCACTGCCAAATGTCACGAAGAGTGAAATACTTCATTTTTGCTTCAGGGGATGCATTCACATCTCTGGATATGATCCAGAAAACAGGTAGACAAAATTTAGAAAGCCTGAGATCTGCCTGCATCAGTTATCATGGGTCTACAGTCACAAGTTCATAAATGAAACTGCCTTTGGGCTACTTTAAAAGTGAGTCTTATTAAAATAGAGACTCGGGGCACCTGGCTGGCTCAGTGGAGTAAAGCCTCTGCCTTTGGCTCCAGTCATGATCCCAGGGTCCTGGGATCGAGCCCCGCATCGGGCTCTCTGCTCAGCAGGGAGCCTGCTTCCCCCCGTCTCTCTGACTGCCTCTCTGCCTACTTGTGGTCTCTGTCTGTCAAAATAGAGCTCCAACTCTCCTCTCCTCTCAGCCAATATGTGTTAATTACAATTTTTTTTTCCATCGCCAGTAACAGAAAGACTGACTATAGTGACTTTAACATGAATGGTGTTTTATTTTCCATGATAAGTTTTCAGGTAGAAAGTTTATGGCATTAAACATCAGTGCCCTAAGAAAATCAGGACTACTGTATCTGTCATTCTCCAGGTTTTCTCATGATTGCAAGGAGGCTGCTGTAGCTCCAGCCAGCACATCATTCAAGGAAAGAGAAAGAGAAAATGGAGAATGGAGGTACCAGCACACACTTGCTTATATTTTATTGGCCAGACCTGTGTAATAGAGCCAACTCCAGCTTTACAATGGTCTGGGAGCTGAATATTTTTTGCTTGTTCAACTACTTTAAAAGGGAAAGGAAAGAGAGAACAGTGTTAGAAATGAGTGTTAGCGGAGCCAGACAGTTGATTCACATGTATATTCGTCTCCATAATTGGCTACTACCCTCACCATCACACACTTAAGTACCATAGATATGGGAGGAATATTTGTGTTAATTAAGAAAATTACATATTGGTAAGATAAACACAGGGTCCACAAACATGTTTAAAAAGTACATATATTGATAATTGGTGAACAAAAGGAGGAAAGCAATTAATAACCAAGCATGGAAAAAATACTTTATTTTATTATTAAATAAAAATGCCTCTTACACCCAGCAAATGGGTAGAAATATATTCAAATTTATGATACATAGTGCGGACTCTTATGATAAAAGCTGGCACATATCAAAATGCAATGACATCTGACATGGTAATGTCACTTCTGTAAATTTTTCCTGAGGGATTGATTCAAAATAAAAGTGAAGCTATATGCATAAAATATATATACTGTGTCAAAGTTATATATAATACTCAAAATTTGAAGGAAATAAAACACTAAATATCTAGTAAGGAAGAAATGGCTGAGGAAATTATAATGGAATAAATTTGATGAGTTATAATAAAGCCATTAAAGCGATAATTATAACAGCCATTTAACAATATGGAAAACACTTCTGATTTAACCACAGGTGGGTTTGAAAAAAGCAAAGTACAAGACACATAATGACGTGATTTCTGGTGACCATCTCACAATGAAGATGGAGGTGACCACCACCAATACCACATATACCTTTTAGACATTTTTGGTGTGATTTGCTGATAAAACAGAGAAATTTGGAGGAGAGATGTTATCAAGAAAAGATCCACATACCAGAAACTTTTTTAAAAAGTTTAGCATGCTAATAAAGGAGGAGACTTCCCTTCCGCACTACACTCCTGAATTACATTTAGATTTACTTTTATTTCTTTTATGTGTAATTTACTGACACTACAGACTGGTGTCTCTTATCAGTTTCAGAAAACTGTAAGCCACTATCTCTCTGGGTGTTGCCTCTCCCCCGTTCCCCGGAAAGAAAGCAAAGACAAGCATAACACTCCTATTAAGCTTATTTATTTTTACTCTGTTGTCCATATCTCTTAACTTTACTTTTACATTTTTTAAATTTCTCTATCAATACAATAAATTCGGAGTATCTTTTCATATCAATGTTCCGTTTTAACAATTTGCTCTCCAGCTTCACTGAATCTGCTCTTTGATTCATTCATCTCAAAAACTGTCTCTGGAACACTATAAACATGGTTATTTTATATTCCCCTTCCCGATTAGTCCTGTATAAATGGTCTTTGTGGGCATCCATCATTAAACTTCCTGTTTAATGTCAATACTGTAGGTCTGCCTGCTAAAATACTTTATGATATTTTGAGACTCTAAATTCACATTTTTTGAATTTGAAGAAAGTCTCTGTGGATAGGGCTCAAGGCTCTTTGCTCCAGAGTTTGTGTTTTCTTCTATGAGGTACTTAGGGACTACCCATCGGGACCACTACTGGCTAAGGCCTCAGTTTAAAGCCTTTAGGGCCACAGCATACACTTAAGCTTTGACCCCTAACCTGCTTAAAAGAGGATTTGTGTTTAGAAATTATGAATGAGGACTTTTCCTTTTCTGTCTGCTATACCCAAAGCCATGGCCAAGACAGTCAAGCATCCTCACGTCCTCCCTTCACACACTGTGATGTCACTGATTCAGCAAGATGTCCTCATCTTTGGAGGCCCTGCCTTTATGTGGTGCTCTTCCCTTGGTTCTCAAAGTTCGCACGGGCCTCTGTTTCCATCCCTAAACCCAAGTTGTAAGTGGAGAGGAATTAGTATCCTATAGATTCAATAATCTTACAGATCCAAAGATCTACAACACCTTTTGGCAAAGCCTGTCTCTTTTGGTAAAATTGGACACTCTCTAAAGCACACACAGAGGGGAAAATGTTACACCTATGCACAAATACTGCACAAATACTGCAGTTAAGAGAATGACACTCTGAAACACTGAACAAATGTCTTTTTTATGAAAAAGATTCACCACCAGAAATGAGAAAAATCTAAGACATTTCTTGTTTATAATCTCATAAAGGATCAAGAGTAGATTGCATTGGTAAAGTACAGTTAAAGATGTGACAGGAGCTCAGAAGTAGCGATATGTTGAGATGGAAAATATAATTTTTAAATTAAAGAACAAGTGGAAAGAGTTAACAGACTGTTCAATACAGAAAATAAAATCCATTACGTAGCAGACAGCCTCAAGAAATTTCCCAATATCTCAAGAAAAAATAGGTTAAAATAATGACACATATATACATATATACATATATATTACATATATATGAATGGCATATATGTGTATGTGTGTGAAATATATATACACATATATATGTATATGTGTATGTGTATTATTCATATATATATATGAATAATATATATATATATATATATATATATATGAGAATAAGAATTTTAAAGCACCTTAAGGAAAAGTGATCTAATTCCCTTTCTAATTTCAGATTCAGACAAGTTGGGTAATCAACACAGAAGCCAAGAAAAAGAAAAAAGAGGGGAAAGGGGATGAGGAAAAGGAGGGAAGAACTATTTTGTATTTTAAAATAATGGAGTACATAGGTGGCTCAGTCAGTCAAGCATCTGCCTTTAGCACAGGTCACGACCTCCAGGTCTTGGGATTGAGTCCCACATCAGGCTCCCTGCTCAGTGGGGAGCCTTCTTCTCCCTCTGCTCCTCCCCACTGCTCATGCTCTCTCTCTCTCTCTCTTTAATAAATAAATACAATCTTTAAAAAAAATCAGTCTGCAGATCAGACAGGTTCACCAAATATATGAGACATAATTAATAAAAAGAAACAAGAAAAGCATTGGGGACTCTATAAATAATCAAAATTAAAGAAGCTAAAATTGGGGCACCTGGGTGGCTCAGTGGGTTAAGCCTCTGCCTTCGGCTCAGGTCATGATCTTGGGGTCCTGGGAGTGAGCCCCGCATCGGGCTCTCTGCTCAGTGGGGAGCCTGCTTCCCTCTCTCTCTGCCTGCCTCTCTGCCTGCTTGTGATCTCTCTCCCTCTGTCCAATAAATAAATAAATAAAATCTTAAAAAAAAAAACCCTGAAATTTAGTCACACTCATAAATATCAAAGACAATGAAGCAAATGTACAGAATTGGGAGGAAAAGTTGTGCCTCAAAAATGTTGTTTATGTGTGATGGCCTCAAGGAGAGAAACCCAAAGAAGAGAAGGCATTAAATGTACACCATATTGCATGGAGCACTGGGTGTGGTGCATAAACAACAAATTTTGGAACACTGAAAATAAATAAAATTAAATAAAATTTTTAAAAATTTAAAAAATGTAAAGTGTCAAAATGTCTCTTAAAATACTTACATTTACATTTACAACATCCAACACATGGAAACAACCTAAGTGTCCATCAGTGCATGAATGGATAATAAAGATGCATGTGTGTGTGTGTGTGTGTGTGTGTGTGTGTGTGTGTAATATTACTCAGCTATAAAAAGGAAGGAAATCCTGCCATCTGTTAGCACATGGATGGACCTGAAGGGCATCATTATAAGAGGAATAAGAAGTCAGGCATAGAGAAATAAGTACCGTATTTTCTCACTTATTTGTGGAATCTAAAAAATGAAAAAAAGATGAACTCATAGATTAGGAGAACAGGTTGATGGTTGTTAGAGATAAAAGGGTAGGGGGTACGAAAAAGGTACAAGCTTCTAGTTATGAAATAAGTCAGTCATGTAATGTAATGCACAGCTTGGTAACCATAATTAATACATTGTATTGTTTATTTGAAAGTTACTAAGAGAGTTGATCTTAAAGAGTTTCCCTCCCAAGGAAAAAAAAAATGTTGTAACTATGTGTGGTGATTCACGCTACCAAGATTTATTGTGTTCATTTCACACTATGTCTATATGTTGAATCACTGTGTCATACACCTGAAACTAATATAATGCTATCTGTCAATTATATCTATATATGCCTACGTAAACCTACAGATAATACATATATCCACATACAGACATAACCCAATTAAAGAAAATGTTGTTTGTGTTCAGAAATAGGAATATATAAAAATGATTATGCAGCGTGATCTAGAGAGTATTTTTCTAAGAAAGGCAGGGGGATGATATCACTAGGAAATCTACTAACATAAATATTAGTACATAAATAAATCAAAAGCCGGAAGAGTGAAAAACAAGAACTTCTGGATGGATGCATCCATTTCCAATACAAGACTTAGTATCTGAGATCTTTCTAGACCTGAAGGGGCAGTATGGCGGGGTGGGTGTTAACACAGGCCCTGAGGCCCAGGTTGCTGGCATCCCAATTCCAGTGCCGCCACGTGCTAAGTATATGGTCTTGGGGTAGTCATCTGACCTATTAGTGTCTCATTTTTCCCATCTGTGTAATGGGGAAAATACTACTATCTCATGGAGGTATGGAGGTAATTCAGTGAGTTTTATATATACAAATTTACATTGGCACTTGGTCCCTTGCAGGTAATATAAGTATTTATTATTACCATTAATAATAGCAAATACTTAGATAAACCAATATTCCAAGCCAGACTTGACATGAACAGTCCTTATTAAAACTATGACCAAAACTATGACCTGCTCTCACTACTGTTATTTATAATTTTTGACAGATTCTAAACAATTCAATAAGATAAGAAAAAATGAGTCATACATATTAGAAAGGAAGGAATCACATTATCATTATTTGAAGACTGATTATGTACTAAAACAAACCAAAGGAATCAACTGAAACAGAAAATCTATTAGATATAAGGCAAGAATCGAGTAAGTAGACAGGTTACAAATTAAACATCCAGAAATCAATTTTCTTTCTATAAACCAGCAAAATAAATTATTAAGTATAATAAAAACCCCATTCACAATAGGAACACAACTATAAAATATCTAGGAATAGAATTAATAATAAATACCCCAAGGGTTATATGATAAATCCCAGGACCTCACCAAGAGATAACAAGGAAAATTTAAAAGAATAAAGCAATATGCTGAATTCTGGGAAAGCAATATTATGCCGTGTCAATTCTCCTCATATCAGTAAAACACAAATGGGGATTTTCAAACTTGGCAAATTAATTCCATTTTAGAAGAATAAACAGCAAAAGTATCCAAGAATAATTTTGGAATGAGGAGTGGAAAAAAAGTAACAATGGGAAGATCTTATGCACTTACAATAATTCAATGCTATGGCATTAACACAAGACATGGCAAGACATGGTAGATAAAGAGAAGAATAAGAAAAATGCCGAAGCCTGTGGAATGTGTACAGGTTTGCATACAGGAAAGGTGCCTTCCAAGTCACCAGCAAATGAATTGTAATGGGGCTCAAATAAAAATCACTGGTTAATACTCTGGGGGAAAATCTTAACCCAAACACAAAATTATTCCATTTTGACGAAAGGATTAAATGTTAAAAAAAAAAAAAACTTGAATGATTAGCGGAGGAATAAAACATATATTCCAATGCTCTATCATCTCCAGACCAGGAGAAGGTCTTCCTATGCACATCCTCAAAGAAGAAACCATAAAGGAAAATAGTAATGATTGAATAAATAAAATTTAAATGTATCTCATTAGCCTGAAATATCAGAAACCATGCTTTAAAAAAAAACAGATGTAATTGCAATAAAGGACAAAAAATAACATGATATAAAAAGCAAATTAATAGAGCAATGAAATGTCATAATTTGCTTTTCGATTCATGTTTACCTCTCACTCCCCAAATCATCACGCTCTGCTGGTAAAGGGCTATAAACGGACATTATCATAACCTGTTGCTGATGGAAGGTCATATCTATGCTATTTCCATAGGGTAATTTGGAAATCTATTTCAAAAGCCTTAAGAATGTTTACCTCTTGGAGCTCACAATTCAAATTCCAGAAATTTATCTTAAGAAAATAATCATAAGAGGAACAATAGAAAAAAAAATCCTAAATGTGTGGCAATATATTTCTAGTCAAGTTTGAATGTATTCACAACATGGAATATTAAGACTATGATGTGTTTTGTCCCCAACACCATGGGGACAGACTCACGGGATAGCACCGAAGTACAGTAGGTTGACTAGAGTGTGACACGTCCGTTATGATCTCAATTTTATTTAAAATTGTTAAAATGATTGATGTGCGCTAAAACATTCACAGCAGTTAGAAATACATGGTGGGGGGGTGAGTGTGTTCTTCGTTTCCCTTATTTTATTTTTAATCATGAAAACTACGACATTGCTTTTGCCATTCGTACTTCCTTAAACAATGCTTGGGAGCCTGGAAATAGTGATATATCTGAATTAATACCTTATTTTAGATACTGTGTGATTTAAAATTTAAAAGTAAAATTAAATTCAAAATTCAATCTTCTATATTGTTAGTGTAATTAAATATTTCAATAAAATAATTAAGTATTTAATAATAACAGAAGGCAGAGGAACCTTGGTTGGGTGTAGTCAGTTTCTCGCTTCTCCCTTCACATGCTACCAGGCACCCTCTAGGGTCTTTCCATTTCTCCAGGTCACTGGCCTGAGCCTGTTTTCCTTTCGGGGTAAACAGCCTGCAGTAAGAAATCTAGTCCCGGAAACATTTTCAGAATCTTCCCAAAGGGTCAGCATGAGCTAGAGACAGTGACTTTTAGAGTTTTAACCAAGTTTGGAGAGTCTGTGAACAAATTAACTTTGCACACCCTCTGCCTTGACGTGCACAGAGCAGGGAAGTTAGAGCCAATCCAGGCCCTCAGATCTGGGAAGTCCCGCAGGCAGCCAGGGAGGCGAGCCAGAGGGCCAGTAGAGGGCTCCTCGGCTCCCCAAACCCATCAAATGGACTTTAAAGCTTCAGAACCCTTCCCCAGGCATGTTGGTGCCTCCGCCATCTGACTGGCTCCTCTGCACACAAAGAAGCCCTTCTGTGTCCATTCTTCCAGCCCCAGCTTCCTGACCCGTTACTGACAACTGTTTCCGTAGTAACTGCAAAAAGGCCCTACATTCACTGGAACGGCAGGCCGGAGGGTGTGGGCTGGACTTCCAATGTGTCCTTTATTTCAGTGCTGGACCTTCCCTGCGCCTTTTATTGGTGAACTCGTGTGCAAGTCATGAATGACGCAGCGGACAGTGAAGTCCTCGGGGACTGTTGTCCATGTCCTCCCGGACCATGCATGTGAGGGTCAGTAGGAACAGAGCCTGAAACCCAGGCAGCTAGGATTTGAGAGGAGAGAGCATTCTAAGTGAGCCCAACCCTCTTCTACAGATGCAAAAAAGGGCCACAGCTTACACGAGTTTATGTAGCTGAGCACACCGGAAAGACGGTTACAGGAAATGTTCTCCCGACACAAGTTAAACGTCCATGTCAATACACAGGGTTTAAATTGCACATGTTTGTTTATAAAAAGCTTTTGGTGGTTTTGAGGTCATGTGTTCTTAGAGGTTATATGACCCTGTAAGTCCTGCATTTTTAAAATTCCCCATTCCCAGGATGCCTGGGTGGCTCAGTGGGTTAAGCCTCTGCCTTTGACTCAGGTCATGATCTCAGGGTCCTGGGATCAAGCCCCACATCAGGCTCTTTGCTCAGCAGGGAGCCTGCTGCCCCCTCCCTTTCTCTACTGTCTCTCTGCCTACTTGTGATGTCTGTCTGTCAAATAAATAAATAAATAAATCTTTTAAAAAATAAATTAAATTAAATTCCCCATTCACTTTCCTACCAGAAGGCTCACCCAATATGGCACCAGGGGCATGCACAGCCCCAGCCGTGGACAAAAGGAGTTCATCCCCCTCTTCCATTATTTGCCACCCACTGTCCCTCGTCCTCAGAGTCCCCTTCTCTTTGACCTGTAGCCCTGTCCCTGGCTTCTGAAACCGCCCTAGGCCATCTTGTAAGGTGATACCAGGAACGATCTCTCTAGCTGTGGTCACTATGGGTTCTCTCAGACCCACTCTTAAGCTTCCCTTCTAGAGCCCCAGACTGGACAGAAAAGAGAGAAGGTCCTCCTACCTAGGCCCATATGAGTCTTATACATATTGTATGAAACTCATCTGACAAAAGGCCAAGACTCCTGAGAGTAGATGCTGGTCACAGCAACAGAGCAGAGTTCTGCTTTGCCAGGTTTCAATCCAATTCAGTTTCTGAAGCCCGACCAGGTCCTGAGGAGCATGACAGAGGAGCGAGGGAGGCTAGGATAGTGAGGGGCAGGGGGAGGCTTTGCTTGGTGGGCATGGGCAGTGCCTCAGAGCCCAAAGGTGTGCAAGCATTTTAATACACTGATAATCGGCATGGCCATACTGGAATACCATCCCTGACCCTGACCCAGGACTCCACGCCCTACACCAGCATATCCAAGTGCAACCAGCCTCCTTGTCAGATGAGGTGGCAAGACACAAACCAAAGGACCTTCACGAAAAGGTAGGATGACATTAAGGTGAAGCCTCAGCTCCCAGCTTTCCTGTATGTATGGTGGGTCCTCAGCGAGTGGCCCACCACACATGTCCTCACGGATCACACCGGAAGGCCAGCAGCTTGCAAAAGGTATGCGCTCCGTGATGATATTCAGATCAGCACCTCTCGATGCATGATCTCCAGATTGGTGTCGGCCTGTTCACAAACACTGATCTGTGATCAAATAGGGGGCCTCAGCCCACATGTGAGTCAATCCCGTTATAAAGAACATGTTTCTAGTTCAGCTCCTCTTGCAAGGAAGGAAGCCCCAGGATCATGTCCCTCTGCGTTCTGGTACAAGTTCCTAATCTCTTTGCAGCAACAAAGGGATCAACAGCTCATGGCCCAGTCACTTTGTACAGCAATACTTCAAAACATCATCCCCGAGAAGGCCTCTGCTTGGACTCCTGCAAAGGGAATATTCTGGTACTCAGCTGTCTAGAATGGGAATCTCAGCTCTGCCACTTCCTAGCCAAATGACCACGTTCAAGTTGCACAACCTCACCAAGCCCAATGTCTTCATCCTTAAAATGGGAAAACAGAACCTATCGCTTAAATGTTTTCATGCAGATTAAATGGAGTATAATATGCACCTGCTCTGGGCAGAAGTGCAGGGTAGATGCCCTATCAACGTGCATTTCGAGCACTTTTTCCCACATGCACTTACACACAAGGGCAAAGCAGAATCGCTACAGATTACAAATATATACACATATACCTATAAATGCATGTATGCATGCATGGGTGAATAGGCCCTCAGTTTTGCTTGGTTTTCAAGCAACCTTTCTTCCAACTTAAACCTCTGTTTTCCTCCAATATAACCTGGTCAGATGATGTGGATAAGACAAGAGGGGCAAAGTATGGACCTTGACATTCAGGGATGCTAGAGCTTTCATCTACCAATGGGCATCAGGTTACTGAACAGGGTGAGATAGAGTTATATTCCTAGCATATGACATTTTTATGGAAAGGAAAAGCTGAATTAAAGAAAATACTGAGCTTGAGCAGAAAAGAGAGAAATCACCCCCAAAAGAAAGCTTCATTTGATAAATCAAGCAAGTTGGTCAAAGAGTGAGACGGAGCCACACGACAGTCCAAGAGGACCAGAGTGACTTCGTGGGGAGCCCTGCACCTGATAATACCATAGCAACATCGCCATTGCTACCACCACTTCCCAAAACCCTAGACCATCTTGTCTGGGGACTGTTTGCCTGTTGCAGCTGTGAGGCTTCTAACGAGGTTTAACCAACCAACAGGGACCCATCAGTAGCTGATAGCTGCTCTCCAATCACATGGGCATTTACACGTGGGGTCTTCTAGGAGCATCCTCGGCTTCATGAAGAATTCGAGAGTTTTCTGAAGGTTGGTGAGCAGGCTCAGTTTCAGCAAACATTATGAGAGTCTACTCTATGCTCACTCATTCATTAGACACTTATAGCTCCCTGCACATACATGACCTTGTGCTAGGCTTTATGGAAGGAGAAAGCATGGCCGCAGTGCTCAGAGGGCACTTCTGTGTCTGTCCCCTGCAGGGGACCACCTTCATTTCTCTATCTCTGTATCTCCCAGTGTATACGGCACAGGGTGGGATTTCGGAGTGCAGGGCAGGCATTTAGAGATCATGGAAAGAGACAGAAGAAGATACCAGTCCTCATGGATCCTACCATCTATTAGGCAATACAGGACATACACTACAATGGAAAACATTCTGGATGTTGAGAGGAAGAGTAACAGCTCTGGCATTAGCTGGATTTGGAAGCTTACGGACCTGCAGATATATTTTGTTCGGCCATTTTACCTGCTCCTGCGCTATGTTATCAAGGTGGTCTAACAGAGCAGGTATAGCGATGGAAGAAGCAAGCAACTGAACACATAGCCATTTTAAGCCTTTCTAACCTCTGCATTTTATCCGCCTAGCCCCTTCAGACATTCAAGTGCTGAGCATTTCTAGTCACTAACACTTCCCCTTTGATACTTTGATTATTTCTCTTCAAGCTTCGCTTGACTGAATACTTTGGAGAGGGAAGGAGACGGAAGAAAACAAAAACGAACAGAAAGAGGGGCTGAGATCCATTCGGGCGCGCAGACTGATGTGTGGCTGGGAGTCGAACGTTACGATCCGAAAGATAGTATCTGACCAAAAGCAATATAACAACTTTATATTCAGTCGGCAAATGAGGCCTGACCAAATGCAGAGAAAAATCATCATTCAGGACTTAAAAGCTATGAGATGGCTGCATAAAATTTCCACATTGGGTTGATAAGTAAATTAAGAAATAATGGTTAATTTTAAAGTGTTTGAACTAAAGGAACCAGGAAGAAAATTTTACGGACAGCACTGATTAATACAATTAACATTCGGGAGGGGAGAAAAGATTATGTCTGAATCCTTCTAAAACTTTGCTGTTTTTCAGCAAATCACGCCTACCAAATTGCAAATAGATTTGGGATGTTGATGTGTGAGACCGTATGCATACATGTTGCATTTAAAAATATATGTACAGTGACAGTGCAAGAAGCAATGTGATTCATAAATTTATTTAAGAAAATTATTTTTGCAGATGCCTGGGTAGCTCAGTCGGTTAAGCGTCTGCCTTTGGCTCAGGTCATGATCCCAGGGTCCTGGGATAGAGACCCATGTCAGGCTCCCTGCTCAGCGGGGAGTCTGCTTCTGCCTCTCACTCTGCCCTTCCCCACTGCTGGTGCTCTCTCTCTCTCTCTCTCTCTCTTGCTCTCACTCTCTCTAAAATAAAATAAAATAAAATAAAATAATTTTTGCTATGTGCAAAGCATTGACAGAATCACCAGCTGCAAGTCTAGGCTCCAAACTGTGTGGCCTTGACTATGCCTCTCAGCCCAGATGTAGGCAGGAGGCCCCTGGTGTAGCAACACATTCAGATGAAAATGAAAAGGCTACTCTTCTTCTACCTGCTCGCTGCCTAGAGTGGCAGGCTGACATTTTCTGCAGGGAACCCTCTCTTTCCTGTGCGTGTAGGTCTAAACACCCCTGGCTCTGCTTCCCTGATAAAGGGAACGTGCTAAACCCCTATCAATCCAGGAACAGTCGCCAAACGTGCACCTGTAGCTTTGTGATTCCCCAGGGTTTGCTTCCGTGTAGGGAGGCCTTCAGAATCCATGAGCAGAGAAGTAATAATAATAGTAATAAACACAGGAGCAGAGCTGAGCACTGTCAGGCTATAATCGCTCTGGCAACAGAGCAAACAGTCCTACGGTCGGCCCGTGCAGCTTTGATACCCAAGTGCTCAGGAGGAAACAGCTGGAAACCCCAGCAAGCGGGAGACATATTAGCAGGCTGTGTTCACTTCAAAAGGGGAGAATGTTTTATTTTGTAATGGAACTCTTCCCAATCAGTCCTGTCTTCTCCCTTCCTGCTTCAGCCTCCTTTGGCTGTCTCATTTCTTACAGGAAGGGGGAGTGTTCAGGTTAGAGCCTGTTGTTGGCTAAAGAACAGGGATGTCCCATCAGGGGAAGAGACTTAGAAGTTCAAGGTCCAGTGGCAGAGTGGAGAAGACAGGAGTGGGCTGCTGAAATCCCCCAGAGGGGACGCCGATGCTGCCCAGGGAGGGAGAGGCCCTGGGCATGGGGCTGAAGACATACCACGTGCACCTGCAGACCAAGAGCTCAGCACCTTGATCTTCTGATGCCCAGACGTCAGCAAGGTCTGATTTTAACAAAACCAAAGATCTCCCTGCTTCAAATCATCCCCTCTGCCAATCTGACAATGCTCAGATGCCTCCTCTTTTTTTTTTTTTAATTTATTCCTTTGACAGAGACATATCAGAAGTAGGCAGAGAGGAAGGCAGAGAGAGGAGGAAGCAGGCTCCCTGCCGAGCAGAGAGCCCGATGCGGAACTCGAACCCAGGACCCCGAGATCATGACCTGAGCTGAAGGCAGAGGCTTTAACCCACTGAGCCACCCAGGCGCCCCAGATGCCTCCTCTTAATAACCCCTGAAAACAATATCCATGAATAAAATCGCACCAAGTCCTGTTACAGCTTATAATGCGCTCCTACCACCTGGCCATTCGCTGGAGGTTTGGGACTGGAAGAAATGAGACAGAGAACAGGTACATTCTGGAAAAAGTATCAGGAATCTGGAAATTTCCAGGTTTTCTATGCCCTTCTTGAGGGTGGGGACCAGGGAAGGACAGATAAGTAATAAAGGAGGCAGAGAATTTCCTTAATTAAAAAACTCCACCTTCCTTGTTCTCATAAACACCCCTTTTGCTTTCTGTGCAGTTCAACGAACCAGTACAGACTCTGCATGTACAGGAGCGACGTGACCATGACCCAGCCACCAAACCCGTGTGGTGCTTGGCATTACATCCTGCCAGATTGCTTCATGGACATTGTCTTCCTCCTGCTCTGGAATGAACGTGCAGGCAGAGCACGACTTCTAGCTCTTATGTGACAAAAGTTCAAGTTAGAAACATCCTGTGAAGTAGGTAGATAGGTAATTTAATCCTTATTCAAAGGCA
The DNA here is from genome assembly GCF_030435805.1 of Mustela lutreola. Classification (NCBI taxonomy): domain Eukaryota; kingdom Metazoa; phylum Chordata; class Mammalia; order Carnivora; family Mustelidae; genus Mustela; species Mustela lutreola. The sequence goes on from NC_081296.1 coordinate 11,444,381, forward strand.
AGGGTTCTCCTGGTCAAGGTTGCTTCCTTCCAACTCTTTTATTGCTATTTTGGTGCCTCCCGTTAGACCCAAGGAGAGGGCATAAGAAGGAAAAGTCCAGTCTCATTGGGTGGGTTGGTTACCCTCTGACGCGGGGGCCACCTGGTGGCCAAGGAGAGATGTACAGCTGCTATTCTCTGGAAGGTCCTGACGAAGCAGATAGATCTCTGTCCCAGAGGGTCACTTGAGACCCTGCTGTCCGGTCCCTTCAGAGCGTTCCCTCTCCCGAATGATGGTTGCTGGTTCTCTACCACTCTAGATGGCTCAGGTGAGTGGAGCCTGAGGTGGCCCTTTGCTAACTCTCTTGCATCTGACCCACCATCAATGAACTTATTCAACCTATTGCTTATCCTCTAGATTTACCTGGGTGGGACTTCAACCCCAATCCACAATGGCACCCAGATTTCAGGGTCACATATTGGGGCTCTTTCCGTGTTCTCACTGTAGCTGCTCCTCCAGGCTTAAGGCAGAGCAGGGGAGGTGGGATGGAGTCCATAACACAGTATTATCCTCACCAACCTTCTTTCTACATTGGCCTCTTTCTACATTCTTGGTTTGGCTACCAGGTCCAAAGATTACGGCATTTGATGGCGCATATTTCCTTTGAACCCCCCCCACCACCTCCAACACACAACTCATGTATTGGGCAGCATATATGCTTGGGAACTTCAGTGGTAATTTTAACACCTGATTACATTCTGAGTCCACTCTAACATTCTGGATTTTCTATATAAGAGTTGAGGGCTTTGCACTGATTTCCCCAGTCTCTTATACTAACTTATTTATGAAAAATAGGCTCACTGATCATAAGGAGGACCACAGTCTCTGATCAAATGGAAGCAAGATTCTAATGCTGTTCAGGGTGATGGAACAACTGTTCATCTCCAACAACAGTGCCTCCAGCCATGGAGAAAACCCTTGTGCTAAGTGCCCAGGACTCATGAAGGCACCTGCAGATGTAGCTTATTTTAATTCTCCTTTTACCCCCTTTATTTCATATAATAAAGGGTTGATTTCCTTTATTTTATGATAATTGTGTGGACAAATCCATGTGTAAATGTCACATTTTTAAGCATACACACAATAATAACATATTTTCATCACTCCAAAAAGGAAGACTTTTTAATCATTCCCTTAGTTTGCAAACTAAGTTCCCTAGGTAGGGCCATTTGTTTTTTCCTTCTTCACTCAGATAAACTGCGCCCTCCTTGAGGAAACGGGTTTTGCCTTATGAATGTGTCTATGTCTGTTTCCCCTTACTTGGACTTGCATTGATTAGACATTGATCGGTGTTTGCTGAATAGGGAGGCTTCTATTGAACATCTCCTATCAGGCCTTCTGCTGAGAATCTTCCAGGCATTATCTCCAGTTCTCATCTTGACCCTGTAAAGGGTGATGTTAACATCTCCATTTCATTGTTGAGAAGACCAGAGCACAGAGAAATTATGTATCTGGTCAAGGACCATCCAGCTGCTAATTTCCAGACTGGGGATGTGAACCCCAAATTGTCTGGCTCTGAATCCTGTGGTCGTACAACAGTAATACATAGACCTTCATGGTCAGTTTAAGTATCAGGTCCTTCACTGATGCAAACACTCTAGTGTGTTTCTGTTAGGGTTCATTCATTCATTCATTCATTCATTCAATTACTTGTTTATTCTTCTAGGTTTCCACATACTGCGAGTGAGGACTCTGGCAGATTACTTAGGGTCCAATCCCACACCATAGAGACATTAATTGTCAGTTTAGGCATAGCCATAGGATCTCTTTTCTGGGAAAGTCTGTAACCCTAAAGTATCCTCTCCCCAGATAAATACTGCAAAAATAGTAAGAAAAAAAATGCTTAAAATAGGCAGTAAACGGGCACCTGGGTGGCTCAGTGGGTTAAAGCCTCTGCCTTTGGCTCAGGTCACGATCCCAGGGTCCTGGGATTGAGCCCCACATCGGGCTCTCTGCTCGGCAGGGAGCCTGCTTCCCTTCCTCTCTCTCTGCCTGCCTCTCTGCCTACTTGTGATCACTATCAAATAAATAAAATCTTAAAAAAAAATAGGCAGTAAACCAATAGCAATCTTCTAGGAAATGATGCTAACTACAGAACATGCAACTCTGAACCCAGATATGAAATTTCTAACTAAGTATTAGAGGTCAAGACAGAGGCATCAGACATCTGTCTTCTCTTTGGACATAGGTGTCAAGGAGAATGGCGATCGTGGTATAACTCCTCTGCCTGCCCAGCATCCAACGGCTGTCCAGCTCTAGCCTCCCAGCTTCCACTGTGTACGTCAGATCTACAGGACCTACATCTCAGCAAGCATCCAGCCAGCCAGAAAGAAAAGGCCAATCTTTCTTTCTTGTAGCCACCTCCAATTTCTACCACCAACTACTCTGGAACTCTTAGCTAACTCGGCTTCTGAGGACAGAGGAAACAGGAAGCATTCACACGTGAGCTGGTCTTACAAGAGGCTATTGATGACAATTCCCCCAACACTGCCCCACCAGTCTCCCTTTCTGTATTTTGGAGTGGGGTGTGCTGCCAGGAGAAGTAGGCTTAAATCTGACTCTTCTTAGTAAGTTCTGGGGAAGGGATCTGCCCAATGAGTTTTTTGCTTGTTCTTTGGTTTTTGTACTTTTTGTTTTGTTTTGTTTTCATGACTTTTACTGCAATCTACTAGCTGCAAATTCCAAAACTAGGGGAAGTGTTGATTAAAATTCTCCTACCTGGGGCGCCTGGGTGGCTCAGTGGGTTAAAGCCTCTGCCTTCGGCTCAGGTCATGATCTCAGGGTCCTGGGATCGAGCCCTGCATCAGGCTCTGTGCTCAGCAGGGAACCTGCTTCCCCCTCTCTTTCTGCCTCTCTGCCTACTTGTGGTCTCTGTCAAATACATAAATAAAATCTTTAAAAAAACATTCTCCTACATTAACAATCTGGATTATAATTCTGCCCTCATCAAAAATTTCATGGCGGGGGGGACAATTTTCTGTGTAGTTTTGAGTATTTCTATGATGTCTCCACACTTCACCTGTAAGATACAGTTGGAAGTGAGGCCCAAAGGCCAACTCCAATGCTTCTCCCAGTTCTGTGTGTGTGTGTGTGACTGAGAGAGAGAGAGAGAAAAAGGGAGAGCTCAAGTAGGGGGAGCAGCAGGCAGAGGAAGATGTAGGGTCCCTGTTGAGTAAGGAATCTAATGCAGGACTCTATCCCAGGACCTGGGATCAAGACCTGAGTCAAAGGCAGACCCTTCACCAAATGAGCCACACAGGCGTCCCTATGCTCCTCCCAGTTCTAACCCTTCATGACTCACCTCACCATGCTCACAAGGACAGATGCCCTCCTTAGCGCTCTGTGACCATGTTTTTAAAATCCAACTCCAGGGACACATGGACAGCTTAGTTGGGTAAGCCTCTGCCTTTGGCTCAGTCACGATCTCAGGGTCCTAGGATCTGGCCCCATGCTGGGCCCCACACTGAGCGGGGAGTCTGCTTCTCCCTCTCCTTCTGTCCCTCTGCTTAGTCATGCTCTCTCTTTCTCGCAAATAAATAAATAAATCTTTAAAACAAAACAAAACAAAAACCCAAACACAGAGCCAAGTGAATGCTAGATTATTAGTGGGGGTCTTGGCACAGGCATCAGAAATGCACACCAGCCTAGGATTCTGACTATGGAGTTTCTGTCTCTAGATCCTTGCATCAGCTTTGGGTCAGCAATCCTGGGAAAGGTCAAGACCTATGGTGCCAGGCAAGAGTCAGTCTACAAACGAGGAACACTGGCTGAAATTAGAGTCTAGGAGGCGGAGGCCTCAAGAGTTAAAACGGGGTTCCTGCTCTCATTTTGTGAGGCAGTTATTAAAAGATACCAAATGAGATAACAATTATTAGTGGTATAAACATCTAGGATAACACAGAATCATATTTAGTCCAGAATCATGAGAGACCAATAGGGATATCAGTGTCCATTAGTCACAGAAACAAAACAAAACAGAAAACCCTCATACTCAGACCTAACAAACATCAAAATTGTCTAGTCATTCTTTAAAAAAAAATACAATAAATTCCTTCCAAGTGACAAACACTGTTACATCATTCTCAGGCTGAGGACACAACCCTGCTCCCTCATGAAACTTAGTATAGAACAGTTACTTAATAATTGTTTTATTATAGTTTTAAAAATGCTGTGGTCAGGGGTGCCTGGGTGCCTCAGGGGGTTGGGCCTCTGCCTTCAGCTCAGGTCATGATCTCAGGGTCCTGGGTTCAAGCCCCATATCAGGCTCTCTGCTCAGCGGGGAGCCTGCTTCCTCCTCTCTCTCTGCCTGCCTCTCTGCCTCCTTGTGATCTCTGTCTGTCGAATAAATAAATAAAATCTTAAAAAAAAAATGCTTTGGTCAAAAAATGCAGATATATAAAAAGAATCTAACAGAGCCCAGATAATTATGCTGGTCAGGTCCTGTCACTTTATAAATAAATATACTCTAGACATATATACCACAGACATTTACAAACTAGGCACATAGACACACAAATACATAGATGGATGGAAGCATAGATGTGTTTGTCCCAGAGGAAGACCTTCCTCTTCCCTATGGCCCTTTTAGCTGGATTTAAGAAACAAATAGATGGGCGCCTGGGTGGCTCAGTGGGTTAAGCCACTGCCTTCAGCTCGGGTCATGATCTCAGGGTCCTGGGATCGAGTCCTGCATCGGGCTCTCTGCTTGGTGGGGAGCCTGCTTCCCTCTCTCTCTCTGCCTGCCTCTCCGTCTACTTGTGATTTCTGTCAAATAAATAAATAAAATCTTTAAAAAAATAAAAAAAAAGAAACAAATAGACATGAGACAAATTTAATAAGAGGAATCCACATAGACATGGAAATTCCAAAGATGGTGAGGCAACAGGAAGATTATATGATCTAAAAAGAGGGGCAGGGTCTGAGAATACTGAGGTGAGAAAGCTCATTTGCAAGAAGTTGAAAAGGGATATTTGGAAAAACAAAGTTCCCCTATTACGCAGGTAAATTCTGGAGGTAAAGGGGACTCTCTGTTATTCCAGGCTCTCCTTTCCAGTGCAAATTTTGGCAGTTGTGAGGGATACAGAGAGCTTCCTCTGCTGGGTTTTGATTATTTTTAACTCAAAATAATCTTTATGTCCAAGTAGCCCCTCTTGGGATAGCCTGTCCTACTCTGCTACAGTTGGATAGATGACCGATACAAATATACAGACATAGTTTAATCCTAAATAAATCCTAAAGAGGAGGTTGAAAGGAGGTTAAAGTAAGATTATCTTTGAACCCTCATTGAGCAGGACCCCTGATCTTGTGCCCAGGATGCTTTCTGCCAGGACATCATAGCTCCTTGCCTGCTGGAAGCCCTTACTCCCTCTTCTCCCTTGTGGAATGCCCCAGGCCACTGACCCATTTTATCCAACCCAGAAGTAGGAGACTTAACAAAGATGTTTCCTTGCCCATGATGTGCAACCAGGCCCCCTTAAGTTCAGACAGAACAAGGTCGGTAAGAATGAGTCCACACGGAGGACACTGTGATCACCCACATAGCGCATATAGCATTCCTGGAGAAAATTATTAACCACAAATTTGAAAAAGTGACCTGCATTTAGCAATAACACCCAGTCTTTCCCTGGCATTTTTATATCCTACTGTTAGTCACTTTTCCAACCTGTGGGGCAATGGATTTCCACTCTAAACGTCACCTCTAGTCGATATGTATATATACACACACACACAATGTTTTCTGCATCTCAATAGCTTTACACACGCAGGGTAGTGCTGCCCCGAGGCTGGGTATAAATAAATTGACAGTCTGGTTTCCCACTAATGCCATCAGAGAAAGCGGTTTCAGAATACTAATCAGAAACTCTCATGAAGTGAGAAAGCCTTGTGTCAAGAAGCAGGAAGCACTTAATGGGGCCAAAAACCAATTGGTCAGAGGGACTCTGGGGCTTCGGGGCTTGGGGGGTTGGCTTCAGGGACCAGAGAAAAGACTGCTTAGGGCTTGGCGAAATGGCTAGGATGGAGTGTGGAGCCTATTATCAAAAAGAAATCAAACAGATCAATGAAGAGGGTGAGGGTCTCCAATGCAGCCATAGTTGGTAGGAAAGGAAGTCAGTCGATCTTCAAGAGAGGTAAGTTCAAGGGCAGGAAACCAACATGACTAGTTGGGTTAGAGAGTTGGGAAAGCAGGCGGAAGCAAGGGCAAAGAAAATAGGATTTCACAGAGGGAGGGAGAGGGGAAAACAAAAGTCTGTCACATGGGGTACCTTGGTGGCTCATTTGGTTGCGCACCGACTCTTGATTTCGGTGCAGGTCATGATCTCAGGCTCAGGGGATTGAGTCCCACACTGGGCGCCCTGCTCAGTGGGGAGTCTGCTGGAGATTTTCTCCCTCAAACTCACTCTCCCTTCCTAAATAAATAAATTCTTTTACAAAACAAAAACAGAGCCTGTGACATAAAAACTAATCTCAGTTGACCTGTGTTTCTAACCTCCCATGGAGAGGAGGCATCTGCCCACCTCTGTTCTACCCTGTCCAGGAAATAGGGCTTTTGTGATAGGAAGGACCTTTCTGATACTCACTAAGGAGGCAAAAGAGCCAGAGAACATTTTATCACTAGATACACAAAGGCAGGAGCCTCAGGCTTACATTACCAAAGCTCACTTGAGTCTCCCACATCATTTCCTGTTTCCAGCATTCTCTACTAGAGAATAGACAGTGGAGAACACGGGGCTCCAGGTTCAAGGTAGGGGAAGGGCTCCACCGGGAGCTGCAGTAAGGGAGAGGATGGAGAAAGTCAAGGAGTGCCCAAGGGTTGTATAATTCATATGACAGTGGAGTGACGAGATCAGGGTCCTGTGCCTCAGGACGGAGGCACTCAAGGACGTCCCAAACAACATGCACTTGTTTGAATTTGAAAGTTTGCAGGTTTATGAAGAGAGTAACAGGGAAACCAGGCTACAGAGATCAATGGTCAGTCAAATCAGAACCATGTCATGTTTTAAGATATATATATATTATTACTTTTTGTAATAATACATAAAGGACCTGTACCATCAAAGTCTGGCAGTGAAGAGGTCCACTAGATACACCCTTCAATGAAGAGCCAAGTGTGATTCATAATTAGATCTCAGTGTGTGGCAAGGAAGCATTTCCTTTAGGACTGTATAACCTCGCATTAGTGGTAAAGTTGTTCTCCTAAACAATGTAAAGAATAACCCCCCTAAACCTCCATGATGGTATCTGTGCACTTTTTAAACACTATTAATGTTGTTAGCCCACTCTTTCTTTCTAGAAATGCTGGTCATACTCAAATTATTAGAAATTTCCAATTATTAAAGTAAAATGTAATGTCCTACACAGTTCTTTACCCTCTCCTAATTCTAATGGCTGAGAGCAAGTGATGAGTGTTTAATATAGAATGGGGGCTTCCTAGAAATCACACTTCCATTGCCAAAGGCTGGAAGAAAAATACCCAAACTCATCAAAGACCACCATGATTTCATCTATTAAATTAAGAGTGTAAAAAAAAAGGTACCATGTTTCACACTCTGTACATTATCACATTTATTTTACTTAATTACACTTGTAATATATAACATCATAATATAATTAAATATAAGATATATTATAAAATATATAATTTATAATATATTGTATAATATATAATACCTCAGGGGAAGTAGCCATGATTATCCTCATTTTACACGTACTCAGGAAAGTGAAAGAACTTGCCCAATATTTCAGGTGTCCACCAGTCTTCCTGCTGTATCACAGTATATTGTAAGGACCTCCTACAGTGGCCACACCATTCCTAAGCCCACAGCCAGATAGTCCTCTCGTCATGTTCACTTCAACCCAGCCCCAACTCTCTACCAACTACCTCTCCTCCTAACTATCCAAATTGTATACCTTCTTGATGAATTTCCTGACCTCTACAAGCTAACTATGACTTCCCATCTCCCAAAGAACAAAAACGACAATGATGGCAGCAGCAACAGCAGCACTGAACATCTAACGACACCCAAGTGCCATTTCTAACTTCCCCAATGGTGTGTGATCTTCCTGTCAACACAAAATGAACCTGATGGTAAGGGAACCCCCTCCTAGAAGTTAGCCCCAACAGTGTGCATGATAGAAGATTTTTAACAAATATTTAGGAGAGGTGGGGGGAGCAGTGAAAAGAGAGAAAAACGAGAGGGAAAATATTGATTATCTACTTCTGAGTGTCAGTTTGGAGAAACTTAAAAATCCTTCGTATGTTTATATATTTCCACCAAATATTAGTGAAGACATCGTTGCATGTATTGGTAGATAATCAGCTAGTCCAATTTCTATCTTCCAACTCTGCACTCAGTTATGCTCCAACAGTAGGAGAATAGGTTATTCATAGGTGTTCACAATTCAAAGAGAAATGAGAGGAAGACTTGTTTGCATTCCCTAAACACCTGTACCTCCTTGCTAATAATCCTTCCAGGGAAGAATGCCTTTCCGGGGATTGACAGCAGCTCCTGATCTATCCCATTGGATGTATCTGGAATGACAATGCCAGTTGGTCCAATAAGCCCTTCCCTTGCCCCCCTTCCTGGACCTTCCCTTGTGAACGAATGCATCACCTTTCCCAGCAGGCTGTGGCATGAATTTTGGTCAAAACAAGCTATCCTCAACTGCTTTAGTGTAATGCTGCTCTGAAAAGGAGGAGCTGTTAAGAAGACTTTTCATTCCAACAGAGCGAAACCAGATCAAGAGAGATTCCAGGGAGGCAATCTCTTGGTGCCCCTGGCTATATGAAGCTTTTATCTGATTTTGATGGTTACTGGCCTCTTTAGTCAAGGGAAGGCGGTGTGTAATCTTTGTTTCTCCGTGGCTGGCTGACTTGGTAGGGCCAGGTCATCAGGAAAGACTTACTGTGAAGGGGACTGGGAGGTCAATAGCCATGGCCCCTCCCAAAGGAAAACGTCAGTGGCACCTGGAGGAGAAGGCTTGGAATGAAAGATGCTTTCATTGAATGAAAGATGAGGCTATCCTGACACCCTGCCACTGGCCACCTTCTAGGAATGCATGTGGGTCCTACTGTGAAAGTTAAAAAACACTAGGATGTGTTCTATATGATGAGGGAGCACGAGGCTGGCTGAGGACAAAGCAAAAGCTGGCGCCTTGTACCCCCCCCATCTGCTCCCCCTCAGTCCTATATGTAGCATCCCTCAGGCAGCCCTGACTGCCATGAACAATAAGCAAATAGTTAACTTGCAGAGATCACAATCCTGCTAGACAGGAGTCTCCCTTGGCTTGCAAATGTCCTAAATCTCACAAACAAAGATGATTGATAGCAGGATTGTGACACCCCACCAAAAAGTCTCCCAACTATCTTATTGTTAATGGCTGGTCTAAAGACAACATTGATCAAGCCGCAAGGGCAAGGCCTGCAAGGGCAAGGCCTCCAGTAGGCTTCCCATATCCTGGCACCCTGTAGGCCCTCTTGAGCATATGAAAACTCCGTTGAAACCTCCCATCCCTTCACCACCCCCCCAATGGCAAGGTATATAACCTGCCATCCCTCTCAACCCGGGGCAGCAGCTCTTCCTGCCCACAGGTCCTGTCCCCGTGCTTTAATAAACCACCATTTTGCACCAAAGATTTCTCAAGAATTCTTTCTTGGTCATCGGCTCCGGACCTCAGCCCACCGAACCTCACCTACGTTCTAGAACTTCATCATATACAACCTTGATCAGGGCCCTGGGACTAATGTACATCATAAACTAGTTCTTTTCAACTGAATACAAGATCATGGGCAAGAGAGGGCCCCAGTCTGGACACCCACAGCTGAATCCAGCCCACAGGTACATTTTAGTTTGTTTTTTGGCTCATGCAATCTATCTTTCTTTCTTTCTTTTGAAATTTTTATGTATGTATTTATTTATTAAGGGGGATGGGAAGGAGCAGAGAGAAAGAAAGAGAGAATCTCAAGCAGGCTCCATGCCCAGTGCAGAGCCCAACACAACTCAATCCCAGAACCCTGAGACCAAGACCTGAGCAGAAATCAAGTTAGACGCTCAACCAACAAGCCACCGGTACCCCCAACCCACAGGCTATTTTTTTCTAAACAAAATTACACAACTAGGGTTACATAAATTGGAAGATTTTTCATTAAAATAAGTATTTATCACATATCTTTGAAAAATGAGAAGATCTGAAAACACATTTCTATTGCCAACAACTAGGCACAGCAGTTGGAAGAAGGGTAGAGACATTTTTGTCTAACCCTAACCCCTAACCCCATTGTCCTCTTACCCCCTGGGTTTTACTCCTTTATGTCACCTGCTTGGCCCCTAGACATATCTTACTCTGGGGTGAAGAAAGACAAGATAGTATTTTGACTACCAGCAAACCCTTGTCATCATTCTGCTGACGATGGAGTCTCCCCCATGAAAGGACCAGCATTCGAACTTGGTTTCCTCTTACCTCTGCTTTGGGGCAACCTACTTATTAAACAACTGACATTCATCAGTTCTGATCTGTTTCCATTTACAGCAAAGACTACCTGCAGCTCCCTCATAAAGTAAGACTTTATGGGGAAACACAGTTGGGGGAAAAAAATGAACTCCACAATTTAGTTTTATTTCGTGCTCTGTGTCTGAGAGCACGAGACATGGGCTAGTTACAGCCCAAGGTGAAGGCACTTCTTTGCCTGCAGCTCCTGAACACAAAGGGGAAAGGCATCATGATTAAAGATGTGTATGAATGCTTTCCTCCTCTCCTTCATTCCATATGTTGGCTTGTGTCTCTCCCAGCTAGGACTGAGACAGCCTGTGGTCACCAGAGGGGACAGCACAGGGAGGGTGAATCAATCCATTAGGAGCAATAAGGGTAAAACGTGGGTGCTTTTATTATCCTTGATTTGTATTGCTTTCAGGGCTCACGTGTGGGGTTTATAAAAAAAAAAAAAGGAAGAAGCAAGCAGTTATAGATTCTGCACTGCTCTTTGCTATGGTTTATATCTGATGTCTGTAAAGGTTTTATTGGATTATTGGTAGCGTGTTTATTTGCCCGAACACAAAAAGTCCTGCTAGGCCTTGAGAATAACACAGAGGGAAGGGGGAGATTTGCAATATTACAGGATTTGAGCAGAAGTCTACTCCCAACACCCCGGGTGGCAGGGAAGGGGGAAATGAGCAGACACTAAAAATCACAGTGTAAGGACCATCATTTACGATGAGGTCACTGAATAGATGTGGAGGGAGCCCGCCAAGCCAGAGCTGTTCCTTATTTGTAAATCATGATCCCCTGGGATATTTGTGCTGATTTAACTCATCTTGCTTTTCAGTTGAGGGGATTATGAGAGGACAAATCAAAAAGGCTACTTGGCAATATCCCAATTGGTTGATGGGTGGATTAGCTTTTCATGAAAATAAAAGGAATATACATTCTCAGGGATAAACTCATTGTAAAGCTCTACGCCACGAATTCTCGAGCTCAGCACTAGTGACATTTGGGCAGCAAAAATCTGTGTTGGGGGGGGGGGGCACCTGGGTGGCTCAGTGGGTTAAAGCCTCTGCCTTCGGCTCAGGTCATGATCCTAGAGTCCTGGGATCGAGCCCCACATCAGGCTCTCTGCTCCGCAGGGAGCCTGCTTCCCTTTCTCTCTCTCTGCCTGCCTCTCTGCCTATTTGTGATCTCTGTCTGTCAAATCAATAAATAAAAATCTAAAAAAAAAAATCTGTGTTGTGGGGACTGTCCCACACATCACAAGATGTTCAACAACATCTCTCATCTGGACCCACACAAAGTCAGTAATACGCCCACCGGGTTATAACAGCCCCAGATGTCTCCAGACATGGCCATGTGTCCTTGGCAAAGTGGCGGGGGGCACATATCTTCCCCTGCTTAGATCACTGCTTTACGCAAACTGAAGTGTGTGTGTGTGTGTGTGTGTGTGTGTGTACGCGCACACATACATGTTGGGACAATGTAATGAAGTTACTCATAAAACTCAATGAGAAAACTTCAAAAGTGATGATTATAATTCATTTAACTCCATCAAAATGAGTCTCCAAATGAGTTCCCAGCAATCGAAATTGGCAGATTTTTTTTTTTTTAAGAAAGAAAAGCAAATAGTCAGTCAGTTGAGTATTAGTTCCAGGGAGGTCTTACCTCAGCAGATGCATCCATCTACAGCCTAAGGGGGGGACACACATAACTGTGACATACAGAGTACTTAAACCACATCTCCGTGTGTTTATATTGAATCCTGGGACATCTTTCTAGAAGTTTTAAGCCACAAAGGAAAAAAACCTCCAATAGCCAGGAAAAAAAGTGTGTTGTGTTCCCCAACCCCCCACCTTCCAACATTAAAACCTGGTTCTTTTTTTTTTTTAAAGATTTTATTTATTTATTTGACAGACAGAGATCACAAGTAGGCAGAGAGGCAGGCAGAGAGAGAGGAAGGGAAGCAGGCTCCTGCTGAGCAGAGAGCCCGATGCGGGGCTCGATCCCAGGACCCCGGGATCATGACCTGAGCCGCCTGGGTGGCTCAGTGGGTTAAAACCTGGTTCTTATCTTTAGATCTTCAACAACAACAACAAAGAAATTAAGAGATACATATCTGTGTGCTTCTCTGTAAGAAACCACAGAAGGAGGCACCAATTTTGTTCCCTTTTTCACTCAGAGGAAGTCATGTCATAGCTGCTTAAAACCCCCTACGTTGCTCAAGTTGAACGGGAGATGGGGGGCGGGGGCAGGACTGCCGCTAAGTATTGCCCGCCAATCTTTTGATTCCCAAATAACATTTAAATCGAAGGTGCACTTGGGTTTAAGCACAGGTGTCCAAGTTCCTATTTTGGCAGAGATTTCTCTTTTACCATATCGGAGAAAGATAGTGATGACCATTCACTGGTTAAACGATGTCACACAATGACACTGTTCCAAGCTGAACTGGAGACTGTCAAGACCCATGAAAGCCTCGGTGCCATTTCTCAAAATGGGACCCTTGCCATGTCTACATCAAAGCCACGGGCTGACAATGGCTAAAAATGAATGACATTACACCAAAAACTGATGATGTCCTGTATAGTGACAAACGTAACATTATAAAGTAAAATATAAAAAAATGAATAATTTTTGGCCTTACCACCAGATCCATCAAAAAAGGAACCGTGAGACGGTGGTCTGGTTAAGATGCATTTTTTTATCCAGATGATTTTAGGCCCATTAAGAGTTGGGAACCACTTACTTGAGTTGTAGTTTGGAGCAATAGAGAAAACACAAGAAAGGAATTCTTGAAGACACATGAGAGAGTATTATTGGAATTTCAGTCTCAGAATCAAGCCAATTTGGGGATTTGAACCAAGAAGTGCTAGCAGGATTCACTAACTACAGGGTTTTTCAAGAATCACTGCTCTGTCAATGAACTGTGAAATCAATGAAATCCCCAAATCTGTGCTATCTGGGATTTGTCCTTGGCAGAGAGCAGCATGGTTAAGACCAGCTGTAGGCTATAGGAAATTATACAAGTACCTATATTCAGCACCCACAGATCTGAGGGATGAGGGAGCTTGGGAAAGGAGACTCTAGATACTGTGCTGAATGCTGGCCCATGTGATTCAGTATTATTTATTGGAGGGCCACAAATCTGACCTTCATGCGCATCTTGTCTTATGGTTTTTAAATTCAGTTATTTTTCAGTTATTTTCTTCTTTGCTCTTTTCAAAGTAATTTGTTTTGCTCTTATTTTCAGATAATCTCACGTGGGCTAAAGAGAAGCAAGAACAAAGATGTTCAGCCTTTGAGAAAAAGGCATACTAAACTTTTGTACTTTGGTATGGGGGCAATTTACCTGTGAATTCCCCCAGAATTTCACAATGACACTGGTTTATAAAAGATGCCAATTTTCTCTCATACTTATTTTGGTATTACCCCCATGGTATCAAAGACCAAGTTTCCTGATAACAGAAGTTGATGTAGCTTCTAAGGTCAAGGTTAGGGTCCCAGATGAGGGATATGTCTTGCATTTTCCTCCAATAGGCCGAAGATGGTCACATCTGGCAAGAAGTCTTTATTTCAGCGGTTATGTACCAAACTAAAAAATGGGGAAAGGGATTCTATTACTATTAAATAATGGGAGGGGCGCATGGGTGGCTCAGTCACTAAGTGTTTGCCTTTGGCTCAAGTCATGATCCCAGAGAAAATACTCCTCGCTGGGCTTCCGGAACACTATGCTTCTGGTTCATCTGGTTTTCTTCCAACCTCATTCCTCAGTCTCATGTGTAGGTCTTTCTACTTCAAATTCTCAATGACAGAGCACCCAGGACTAAGTCAAATATATATGTCCAGTCCAGACCTCTCCTCTCCTGGCTCATGATCCAACTACTTAGTTGGCATTGCTTCTTAGATATCTAATAGGAATCTCTAAATATTTACAAAACTGAATTGTCTATAATGGCCCTACCTTCTATAGATCTGTTAAGTTTTCCTCATCTGAACTGACGGCAATTCCATCCCGCCATCCTTCCAATGGTTCAGGCAAAAACCAACCAGCCAACCAACCTCTGGGAGTCTTTCATAATTCTTGTTCTTTCCCTCACCTGCCACATCCAATCCATCACAAAATCCTGCTGGTTCTACTCGCAGTATATATGTAGAATCTGACTGACCACTTTCATTTCTAGCACCCTGGACAAAGCATCATTAGCTTTTACTGGATATAGTCTCTTTCTAGTCTCTCGGTTGCCCCTTCCCTCCTACCCTCCCTCCAACATCCCAAACATTTTTCTCAAAAGTGTAGCAAGACAATAAGTCAAATCACGTCACTGGCTTTTCATTGTTCTCAGAAAAAACCCAAAGTCTTTATCATAGCCTAATGTATATGACATGATACAGCCCTTGGCCAACCTCCTATTTCCTACTACTATACTCATTGTTTAGAATGTTCAAGTCACACTGGCCATCTTATTGTTCCTCAGAAATGTCAGACATGCCCACACATTGTGCTGACTCTTCTTTTTGAAATATTCTTCTACAACTTACCTGCATGGCTCAGTCTTTTACATATTAAATCATCAATCGAACATCACCTTCTCGATGATAACCCCCTCACTTCACCTTAGATAATCCCAAAGCCACTTTTCCTCAGTTATTTTAATTTCCCACTTTCTAAAATCTAACTGATTCCAGTATTACACATATTCATCTGTTTGTGTATATAATACAAAAAAATGTATATTGAAAATTGTACAAATTACAATGTGGGGTGCACAAGAATAAGAATTAATGTTTGTTTTGTTCAAAGATGTGGTCTTGGCCCTTAAAAAATGGCTGATCACCAATAGGTTTTGGCCCTTAAAACAATGGTTGATCACGAACAGGTGATCAACATATTTAGGAAATTAACAAATATGAGACATGGGTAATATTTTTTGTAATTTTCTCATGTTTTAAATATTTCTTATTTTATAAATTACCTTTAATGCAATATTTTGTTAACTATATGGTAAAAAATGACCTATTAAAATTAAGATTCTTAAACTCTTAGTTTTACTTCTAGTTCAATCAAGTATTAGACTTAATATTAGATCAATCAATTACCTTATTGCACTTTAGCTGTTATCTTCTTAATGTGCTAGTTTAGAAAAATAAGTAAAATAAAAATTTAAAAAGCATGCTAGTTTAGGCTGAGCTGAAGAAGATCCCAGCTAAAGCGCCACCAAAGCATGTTCCAATATGTAAAGTCATACTAGCATACAGGATTGTGATGATGCTTTGTTTTTAAATGAAGCAGCAAAAAAATCCAACTCCTCCTGGATAAGGAAGCATTGATTTTTTTTTTTAAATACATCTTTTGGAATGTATTTTATTTTTTTTAATTTAAATTCAATTAACCAACATATAGTACATCGCTAGTTTTTGATGTAGTGTTCATTGATTTATCAGTTGCACATAACAACCAGTACTCATCACATCACATCATGTATTTTATATTTTAACTTAAGAACAAATAAAACTTGATTTCTCACCATCTATCACACACACACTAAGGATGCAAAATGATATATTTTAGGTCATAGTACTGACCAAAGGCAAACTGAGAAGTGAGCTTCTGATTCCCAGTCCAGAACTGTTCCCATCATATCACATGGGATTCTACAGGAAATCTCTCTTCAGTGAGGCAGAGTATAATATTGTAGAAGGTCTTTCATTATCTTAAAAAAACAAAAAAACAAACAAAAAAAACCACCAACTAACCCAAACTCAGGACTCAGAGTCTAAGCATGGGAAGGGAACACCAGAAACATCTCTTTCCTCTCGGGTAAGGCTGGGGGCCAAGGAAAAGCAAACAGAAAGATGTGGATAATGGAAACAAGGAAATTGAAAACAAAACCTTCTCTATGAGAAGAGGATAAATAAGACTGGATAGTGCTCTCAAGTTCAAGAGGACTGTCAAGGGTCCAGCATACCTATTTCCAAAAATCCCTCTAATAGCCACTAAACCGAAATGAACAAAACCAGACATAAGGAAGCCTTCTGTTTGGAGTTTTTACTGCCACCAGGCAAGTCAGCATGGCTCTCGGCAGAACTATTTACAAGGAATTACCCATAATGCTTGACACCACGATAATTCCCTTCTGCCCTGATGCATATCCGACTGACAGCATGGAAACTCTGTCTAAAGGAAAAAGTAAATGATTCAGCAAAGTGTGGATGTAAGACAGGGAAATGAACATCCAGAAATTCCACTACATGCGAAGATTCACTCCCCACCTAGCCAGGTAAAGAAAGAAAGGATATCACACATTCAGAGAAAAAATACAAAATGTTCCCAACTCAACCAATAAATAGTGCCTCTCTGATATGTGATCAGAGATTAGTCATAACCTGAAAAGGAAGCTGAGGAATCGGAGGTGTTGTTTGTTTGTTTAACTTTGTTGTCCTAATGTTTCCTGGCCCAGAATTCTTCCTGCAAAAATTTTCAGAGTTTTTATGGTGTAGTGAAAATAATTTTGACCTAAAAATCCCAAAACCCAGACTGTAATGCAGGCTTTAACATTCCTTATTCACTGTGTGAACTTGGACCCAACACTTAACTCCTCTGGACATTACTGCTAAGATCAGAGTACTGATTAGCTGACCACTAGCATCCCTATCTCCTACTAAATTCCAGGATGTCTTGTAGTTCTCACCTTCTTGAACTGTCCATCAACAATATCCTTGTGGCTTCTGTGGAAGGAGCATAAAAGACAGAGGACCTGGGTCACAGTCCCATCATGGGCTCTGAGCAGTTTAACCAACTCCGAAGAGCTTCAGTTTCCCCACATGTTAAATGGAATCACAACAGAAAATCTACTTCTCAGATTTTGAAAGTTAGGAGTAACTCACAATGTATGTTTATTTTTCATATTTTTTTTTTAGTTTTCATAAATTCAAATTCACAGAAAAGTTGAAAGAATAATGTCCATGGACACCCATATATCATTCATTAGTGTTTAACATTACATCACATTTCCTTGCTATTTTCCTACACACACACACACGTGTGTGTGTATTACTTTTATTGAACTATTTTAAAGTACCCTGCAGACCATACAGCATTTGTATTTGACTCCTAAATACATCATCATGTCATCACCAAAGAATAGACATTCTATGTAACAAGAACATTTCACATTCAAAAAGTTTAACACTGATAAAATAATCTTAACTAATAAATAATCTGTAATCAAATTTCTCCAATTCAATCATATTTTAGGTTGCCATGGCTTTTTTTTTTTTTTTGCCTTTAATCTAGAATAGTCCTTCAGTTCTTTGTTTGCTTATTTGCTTCTGATGTCTCATGATACTGATTTTTTTTTTTTTTTTAGTATTCAGGCCAATGGTTTTTTAGACTATTCCACACAAAACATATGAACAAATCTCACAATGCTAAGTGAAAGATGCCATACATTAGACAATACAAAAACAGACCCAACTTATCTCTGCTGTAGAATCAGGAATCTTAGGGATGTGTAGGGGTTACTGACTAGAAGAAACATAAGGCTGAACCATCAATAGTCTAATCCTTGACCCAGTACTGATTATGTAAATGTGTGTTCACATATTACTTAGGAAATCAATGATTTAAAATTAAGTGATTATTTGTCAAAATAAAATTAATCAAGAAATTGAAACAAATATAATTGGAGTTGCTTTAATTCTTTATTTTCACTATATAATGGAAAAAGTAGTCAAAAATAAAAAAAAAAAAAAAAGAAATACAGCAGAAGATATTGCTTCCCAAGATACTGAGTACCTTGTATGCTATTGCTTTGTGTAGACAAAGCTTTCTGCTTAAGTGTTTAAATAAATATTTTGAAGATATTTTCAGAACGTTGAAAAGCGAAGATTGCTCTTCACATTCACTCCTAAAAATTGTGGGAAACATTACAAAATCAAGAAAAGATGATTTTGACAGAATTAACTGAGGTTTTGTCTATTAAAAGATTTTTGTTTATAAAATGGGTTTAACACTGTTTAAAAATAAAAAAAAAAAAAATATAGATGGATATCAATGATTATACTAACATAATTAACAAAAGTGTGTGAATAGATATTTGTTGAATTTTATATAGTAGAAACTAAAACATTATTCTTTCTTTGTAAGCTTGAAAGGAATGGTCTTCAAAAAAAAATGTTTATTGGGACACAAGCCTGCAGTGAGTTCCCCAAATTAAACGTATAGTTCAAGATTATTTGTTTAAAATTCAGCAACAGCAAAAATTTCAAAAATAAGTTTACAAAGCCCTAACCATAGAAATCGAAAGCTGCTACTCTATGAGTCTATTAAGTCAAAGACTAAAAGCATAATAAGTAGTAAAGTAGTTAGAAACCATCTTAAATGAGAACATCATAAGTCTACATAATAAATATAAGCATACATAAATTCAAGTCCTTAATACTTTGTTATTAAATAATTTTTTTAATTATCAAGAATTTAGAAAAAAAATAGAAAAGCAGCCTCAAGGAGGAAATGATGAAATGCAGCAAAAAATAATTACAAAATAATGTGAGAGCCAGCAGAAATAAGTAAATCAAAGAACTGGTTCTTTAAAAGAAGGTAAAAAACAAAAATTGTAAAAAGGCTTAACAATCTAATTAAGAAAAAGAGATGAATTAGAAATAAGATATGTAAAGCTCTTTCCACAGTACCTAACCCAAACTAAGCTCTCAATTCTATTATTATTGTTCACCAAGAAAATCAAGGATATGGGAATAGATACAGGGACATATAGGAAATAAACAATATAAGAACACCATACAAAATGTTGGCTAACATTTAAAATCAGGACAAAATGGATGATACCCTTGGAATAGATTTAAATTACAAAATAAACTCGTAAGTCATAGGAAACCAAATAAATTAATAAGCAGAATAAATCCAAAACATACTGAAAGTGTAAATGGTTTTAAAGGTAGATGTCTTCAATTATTAAAGGACTCTTTTTAGTGAACATTGAGGTTATGTCTCCAATAACCTATCTATCCTTCCCTCACTGTCAAAAGTCCTGGGAAGTGTCCCCACCAGTACTTCCAGGCTGGGGCTCCCACTGTTTTAAGAAATCCAGGCAACAATTCCTTTATTATCATAATTGGATCAGGTGACTCATCCATAAACCCATCAATTCATGGCATTTGCGAGGCCAGAGAGTACAGATGGCTCAATTCAACAGAATGAAACCCAAGAGCAGATTGTATATGGACTTCTCAAAAGAAGATACCTCCATCTCATGAGACCTTATAGAAGCCAACCCTCTTTCTCCTGAACAAAGTACCACAGAGATGTGATGCCTGAAAATGCTACAGTCATTTTCCCCTTGAGCCAGCCTGAAAAGTCAGCCACCCCAGAAGATAGAATGGAACTGTAAAAAGACACCAATTTACTGGTGTCAGATGATCACTGAATCAACCACATAACCTGCCAATCTCCTTACTATCCGGGTAGATAAGCATATGAACACATTTTGTGGTCGGTGTTGTTGTTTTATAAACAGTGTGAGTTAGTTTTCCTATTGTAATTAAAAAGTCAAGTCATTCTCCTAAAGCACAGAAAAAGATGGTACTCCTCAGCACTTCTGGTGAAGGTAGTACAATCATGATTATCAAACTGAATGAAGAAAACAAAAGGCAACTGCTAACATAGAACACAAAATCCTAAATAGACTATGAGCAAACAGAATTCAATATGATGTTAAGAATAATTCACTATGGGGGCGCCTGGGTGGCTCAGTGGGTTAAGCCGCTGCCTTCGGCTCAGGTCATGATCTCAGGGTCCTGGGATCGAGCCCCACATCAGGTTCTCTGCTCAGCAGGGAGCCTGCTTCCTCCTCTCTCTCTGCCTGCCTCTCTGCCTACTTGTGATCTGTCTATCGAATAAATAAAAAATTAAAAAAAAAAAAAGAATAATTCACTATGGCCAAATAAGATTTATGCTAGGACTACAAAGGTGATTTAATTTTAGTAACACATTAATATAATATTTCATGACAATAAGTAAAATGCTCAAAAATAATACCATGATAATTGTAAAGACAAAAAGTGAATGCTGGTTAAATATCTTAGTTGGTGAACATGTCAGAAGAGGACACACCCCAAATCAATGGGGACAGGACAATTCTGGACCTTGCTCTATGTACCTCTGTATCTGTATCTCTTACCAAATGCTTTATTACCAACAGATCTAAGTATTCCCCTGAGTTCTGTGAGCCTTCATAACAAAAGAGTAGAAGAGGGGAGTTATGGGAACCACTGATTTATATCCTGTCAGTCAGAAATACTAGAGGTCCTAACATGTGATTGGCATTTGATGTAGGGGAACTTTGTGGGACTGAACCCTTAACCTATAGGGTCTGACATTAGCTCTAGGCAGATAGCTCAGAACTGAAGTGAACGTAAGACACTCAGCTGTTGGCATCAGAGAATTGGTCCATGTGGGGAAAACACTTTGATACATCAGGTATCAAAGTGTAGTACCTAGTGTGTAGAGGAAAAGGAGCTTCTCCCTT
Source organism: Mustela lutreola (assembly GCF_030435805.1). NCBI lineage: Eukaryota > Metazoa > Chordata > Mammalia > Carnivora > Mustelidae > Mustela > Mustela lutreola. Next base: position 11,465,443 of record NC_081296.1, read on the forward strand.
CAGAAGGTAACAAAAGACATTTAAAAATAAGACACAGAAAGAATAGATCCTAGAGGCAAAGATTGATACACCCATCTATGTAAAATTAAGAATTTCATTTCATTAATCAAAATACATCATAAGGAGTAAAAAGTCAAGCCACAAATAAGCAGCATATATTTGCAACACTTATGATGACAAAAAAAATTAGAATAAAAACAAAGAACACTCATGATTCATGATTCAATTAGAAATGATTCAATTAGAAAAAGATTAAAAAGAAAGAAAAATGAGCCAAAAATTTGACCATTTCTCAGGAAAAGAAACATGAGCAACCCCTAAACATGTGGAATGTGCTCTAGCCCATTTACTAATCAGGAAAATTATAATTAGAATCACATATTTCATATCTACCCTAAAGTCAAACTTCAAAAGCACAAATCCTAATATTGTCCAAGAAAAGACATGAACACTTCTTCGATGGCTGAGGGAAAAGAAAGCTAGAATAACCACTTTAGGATACACTTTGGTGTTTACACCAGCGAAACTGAACATATTCATATCCTGGAACTCAACGGTTTGGTTCCTCATTATATTCTCTTGAGACATTTTTGCAAATTTGCAACAGGAGACATGTCATGTACAAGAATGTTCAAACCAATATTGTCTGTAATTGCAAAACAACAACAAAACCCTTGAAAACAACTCAAATATCCATTAAGAGTATAATGAATAGATAAATGGTGGCATATTCACTATATTGCAGAGAGCAAGAATCACAGTGACATGTATCAACATGAGCAATTTAGAACTATGCATCGTTGAATGAAAGGAGTAAATGCCAGAAAGAAAATCAGTGGGATTACATTTATAGAAAGCTCAAATATGAGAAAAATGAAACAATGCATTGATTGGGAACACATACTTGAAAGTTACAAAGAAATGGAAGGGAATGTTCATAAGAGTCAGAAGAGTGGTTACCTTGGGGAGTGGGGGGCAGTGGTGTGATTAGGTAGGGCAGCTGGCGGGAAGACAAGGGCTGGCATGCTTCCTTTTCTTAATTTGGGCGGCAGAAAGAACAGTGTTCATTTCATCATTATTCTTCAGATAGTACATATATATTTTACACATTCCTTCTGTATATATTTTATGCATTCTATGTGCACAAAAATATTTTAAAACAAAATTAAATAAGTGATGGCACTAAATAATTTTGGGAAAATAGCTGAATATGGAACACTAGCTCTACAGAAGAAATTAATTTATTTAGATGCCAAAAACATCAGAAACAGAATCCTTGGGGCGCCTGGGTGGCTCAGTGGGTTAAGCTGCTGCCTTCGGCTCAGGTCATGATCTCAGGGTCCTGGGATCGAGTCCCGCATCGGGCTCTCTGCTCAGCAGGGAGCCTGCTTCCTTCTCTCTTCCTTAAGGCAAACAGGAAAAAAGCTTAAAAGTGGTTGCAAAATGATACCCAGAAGGTTAAAATAAGCTATTAAAGAAACTTTATCAGTTAAGAAAGAAAATATTAAGATCCATCCAAGGTCAAATAAGCAAAAATTATGAACAAACCATTCACAGGAAAATAAATATAAATAGCATATATATATGGTGGGGAAAAAGTCAACCTCAATAATTAAACGATACAATTAAAATGCAAGTATACCTCTATCAAATCAGCAGTAATTTAAAAAATGATGTTATTGATGCATTTGAGGCTGAGAAGAGGGGCAATGTTCTAGATTCCTAGAAGAATATACCCTGGCCAATTCTTTCCAGAAGTATGCTTTGCCAAATGTTTTTTAAAAACGTGGTAAAAGTTCCTATCACCGAGTAAGTAATTCAACTCTTAAGACCGCACAGGAAATAACTAAAGTTGGCGGGCAATGGCTTCTTACTAAACATTAACTGGAGTATTATTCATAAGTAGGGAAGAGGTAGAAATTTAAATCTCCAAGAAGTAGAAAAAATGGTGAAACATGTAATCACTTATATTTAAATAGAATATTATGTCACCAATAAAACAATATTTTCAAGCATATATATTTAGTAATATAGAAAATTGCTTATGATAACCTACTAATCAACAAGGCAAAAAATCTATATAAACACTTATGCACACAGATATCTCAGCATGTGCATATATTCCATCTGAGTGTATATGTGTATACATGTATGTATGTATATATACCTATATATGTACTTATGTGTACATACATGTATATACACTCACATATATAAAGGCTGGAAAGATAAGTTCTGAACTATTAACAGTGGTTTACCCTATGTCCTCATTCTATTTCTGAATTCTATACAATAAACCTGATGGCTTTCATAATCAGAAAAAAATATATTTGGAAACATGAATGACATACTATGTGATAGTCCCACTCTATAACATTTATAGTCCTGAATTTCAAAGCAGAAGATTGATGCACCCATGCATGTATCTTTAGAAGGGATTTGTTTCTTTTGCTGAGCTTAAATTCTAAAGGTCTAGACAGAGCATCTATCTCGGAAAGGACTTATTTTTCAGATAGTGCCTAAAAGATGTGCTAGAGGAGGCGGTGGCTTGTGATGGCAGCAGCAATAGTCCCCGTGACATGTATACAGAGCGTTACAATTTACATAGCACTTTCGGACCCATAATGTCTTTTAATCACTCAGTCCCATGGAAAAAATGTTACAGCACAGCACAAATGCCCCCGCTCCCCTCAAATCAGCCCAACACTTGCTATGGCGGCAACACGAGAAAGCAGACAATAGAGGATGTTTTCAAGGAGCTTGCAAATCTGGTTAGAGAGATAAAACCTGCACCCAAAATACGGGTTATGTGATGAGAAATAATCATAAATGTGGGTTTCCGGCCTTCGTCCTCTCCTGCCTGCTAAAGAGAACTTGCTTTGCTCCTGTTCATTCGCCTCCTTCATGCCCCCTAGGGGGTTCAGCCACTGCGGGACCGTTTCTGGGCTGCCCCTGGGCCCACTTCTCTGGACTTCTGTAATCTAGAGCTGCGTGAAAGGACAAGAGATTGGGGGAGATGTTTGGGGGCAATCTGAGAGTAGCGGGTGAGTTAAGTGGGTGGGGAGGAGATAAAAGGGTGTTTTCAGAAGAAACAGCATCCTGTGGAATTTGCGCACCCTCCGTGATGTCCGAGAAAGAGCCGTAAACAACCTGAATCAGTGAGAAACCACTTTCAGCCACCAGACTGTTTCTCTGACCACCACGTTAATCTGAGCCTAAATCAGGGCTCAATACTGGAGTCACAGCAGCAGGGAAGGTACTTACCAAGGAAACTTCTCTTCCCTCCCTGGGCCATGACAGTTTCATTATCTGCGACTAGATCTACTTCAAGGGCATTGGGGCAAGCCAACTTCTACAATGACCTTCAGTGACCTCCATCTCCTGTATGTGCCTCTTGGTGCAATACCTTCTTCAGTTTGAACTGGAAACAATGACGGGCTTCTAGTCCATGGGGTACAGCCACCAAAGGCAGCAAGATGACAATTCTGTGATTAGAGGTTATACGAGGCTGGGACTCCGACCTTGCTCTGTCTCTAGAACCTTCTCACTCACACAGATGGATTAAAGCAAGATGCCTACATGATGAGAAGCGTGAGGTAGCCTCCACAAAACAGCCAGCGAGGAGCTGAAGTCCTGCTGACCGCTGAGGACACTTGGAAGTGTCCCTTCGCCAAGCCGCATTTGTGATGACTACAGACCAGCTGGCAAACTGACTGCAGCCGAGGACAGTCCCCTGAGGCTGAGGACCCAGGGGCACCATGCCAGACTCTGATGCTGACACTGAGGTAACAGACGGGTGTTTTTACGGCCTCTACGTTTCATGGTACTTTGTTACTCAGCGAGAATGGCTAATCCAGTCGTATATTTACTTTGTCTTTCCTTTTGCTTTTTCTCCCAGAAGCTTCTCATTATTCCTCCATATCAACCCAACCCTCTCCCTAATTCAAGTGTTGTGTTCGGATGGTGTAGACACTGAAGCAGGGCGTGAAGAACAGCGTATCTCTGAAGGGGGAGAAAAATACTGCTTTGGCCAAGTTCACTGCACCCCCCAGAGCAACCCCTTTGCCCTCAGAGCTCACAACCCACAGCTGCTTCACCACACAACGGAGAAACAAATCGAGGCAGCTTGATGGCAGCCCTCCCCATCCTGAGACGGGACAGGAGGTGCAGACGGTTGACAAAACCCAGAGCATCGCCTCCTTTGAAGGTCACTGAAGAACACCAGATCCCACACCATTTTCTGGGACATATGCACAGAAATGCGCAAGGTGCATTTCGAGACACTTCCCAGGTCCTCTGGTCACTCTGCCCACCAGAATACATCCCGACCGCCACACTGCCCTTCCGAATCTCAGAAGGGCTATCAACTGCTACCCTGGTGACAGTCCTTTCAGGGTAGCCACCAAAAGAGCAGGCAGAGTTAGGTGTCTCCAGCCCGTGCTAAGCTGAAAGAGGTCATTAAGCAGCCCTGTGGTGCAAGGTGTGAACATTATTTTTTTACCCCTGTTCTTCCTCCAGGGTTCTGAACAGGAAGCATATACGCAGTAATGGAAAGAGAACAAGAGAATTCTGAAGAGCTAAGGCTAAGGAAACGAGATTTTTTTCTACCCAGTACAACGATCTCCAAATCAATACCTCTTAACTGCTTTCTACAGTCTTAATGATGTCGGGAGCATGAATCAAGGAGAAAACACGTCCATTGCCTCCAAGAGCTTGAGGGCTTGTCACAGACGTAAGCTTATACTAGAACCAGAAACATCTGGAATGGTTCTTCTCTTCCACTCTCCCCACCTGGTGCATATCTACGTCTTGTTGGTTCCACCTGCACAACTGGATCGCTTTTCTCCCACGTGGCTTCTGCCCTAGTTCATGTCACCAGAGCCTCTCCGTTGGATGACTCCAGCAATCTCTTGTCAGTAGCTGCTTTCAAGACATACTCTACATCACCCAAAATGTATCTCCAAGGGATTCCCAGAGCGTAGAATTAACATGTCCGTAAGTTCCTTCGGGGATGAGTTTCTGCCCCTCCTCTACGAACCCCCTTGTGCCACACTCACCCCTCCCTGTAACTCACCACATTCACCTTCTTTCAGTTCCTTAAACTCACCAAGCGTGGAACCATGAGAACCACCAGCCTTAGAACATTTCAACCTCTGCATCTCTCTGCCTAGAACATTCTAGCCCATCCACCTAAGCCACCCACACTCAGTATGTGGCTGTCCCTGACCTCTCACCTTCTCAGTACTTACAAACTTCCAATCTTAATCAGGGTGCTCTTTAGTTGCCTATAAAAATTTCTTTTTTATAATACTTCACAATTTACGATTATATATTCATGAGTGTGTTGAGTTAGTTATGCATATCCTCCTCGCTAGACTGCAAACTCTGACAGGTCAGGACCAAGTATATTTTGTTCGACTCTTTCAATAAATGACTGGATGATACTCTCCCTTTTCTGAATTTTTATAGTTCTTTTTATCTACCTGTTACCCAGCATTTTTATTATAGTTACTTGTGTACATGCCTCATTTTGTCTAAAAAATTTATGAGCTCCTTGAGGACAGGGTCTGTGTCTTATAAATCTCCAGATCTACCTTAGGTTCAACACACAGCCCTATATGTAATTGGCACTAATAAATATGAATTGAATGGATAAGACAACTTAATTGTGTCTTATGATTCTTTAGAGATGGTTTCATGGTGTTTGGGTTAAATATATTAAAGAATGTGATCTCTTTCTGACTTTCTAGATATATATATCAGTGATGATTCCATGGGATGTAAGCCAGTATGATAAGATTTAAAATTTCTAACTCACAATGACTCAGCAATCTAACAGACTCCCACAGGGAGGACATTATAGAGGATTTATTTTGGTTTTGGTTTTAATGTACCTTATTTATGAATGGAAGAGAAATTTCATCTCTGTCCTAGTGATAAGGATTTTTTTTTTAAAGTGAGGGATACACTAGGAAAATACATGTTGATAAATTAAAGAGTATTTTTCTCATATTGCCTTTTCTACTATATTCCCTCTGTCTCAATGTGGACTGTTTCACAATGTCCCATGGACTCATTATGCCACATAAAATAATGGGGGAAATGGATTTATTTAAATGGACATCTATAAATGTCTCTGAAGAAAGGGGGTCAGTAGAGGTGCCATTTACCATGGAGCCAAAGACACGGAAGCTTAGGTATCTCTCACAGTCTCCTTCCAGCGCTCTATTATCATGAAATTTGCATAAGTATTTTAATGGCCATGAGTTAATACTGTTATTAACTCCCCCCCTCTCTGGCATTGCTACTTTCCCATGTCCTCCATCACATTTCCTGTCACGTATGGTAAATGGTGCCATGGCACTTGGGCTATCACACTCAGGAGAAATGCTGAGGTATACCTAGGTCCTGGTTTGTGGTACCCATGTATGAGGTTCACGGTGAATACCACATGTAGATAAGTCATTGCCATCATCCCAGGGTAGAGAGAGCTTCCAGGAATTCCCCCACTGCCAACTATGCCAATGTATCTAGTGATGCAACACAAAGGTCAGGACCAGGAGTAATTCTCTTGTGTTCCACATACATCTGAGGGCTTGTGGCATTAACAGGAGGGAAGGATGGAGGATACGAAATGAATTACTATTTTCTAGATTTTGTGTTGGTGAGATTTGGCAATATTTCTGCCTGTGCGATTTGTTACATCTTTTCTCTCTCTAAATATTCACCTTCGTAACTATTTTTAAATTTTTAAAAGGATTCCCCCAAATTCAGCAGAAGTCCCCACAAAAGCTGGATTGACTCCCAGCATCCTCACCCCTATTGGGTGACTTTTCTAATAAGAGCTCAGGGTAACTGTCAAACACAACTGAATCCTTAAAGGACCACTCTTGGCAAGAACACCCAAGAGCAGGCTGGATCTCTTACCTTAGACTTCCACGGATGACGAAGCCATCTACCTGCTATTCCTCTAAGTTACCCCCATGGGAACCTGAGTAACAATTCAGGCAGTAGTATTTTGCCTTTGAAATGAGAACAACAACAACAACGAAAAAGGCCATATCCCCCCATCATCCAAAAACAGGGCAAGAAATAAGATTATGCGTAAACTCTGAGTTTTCAGGCTTAAACTGAAGAAAATAGAATCTCTCTTCTTCACAGTCCTTAAAGAAAAAGACATTACAACCTTGACAAAATTGCTTTTCTTCTAATTCAGAGAATATTTTTCTTTTAGTTTACACAGCATGTTCAAATTCTTCAATATACATCCAGTGGGCTCCCTTTTAGACCACCATGAAGACACACAAAATGGAACACGCCATTGCCTGTGAAGCTAGTGCTTATGATGATTTTAAAGACATATATCATGTAGAGATTGCGCTATTTAAAAGGGGGGACCGCAGGTGGAAATGTGGCCACTTAACGTAAATGGAGTTGAACATTTTTATTCTCATGGTCTTCTCAGGGACACTGGCTTCAGCCAGTTTGGGTGAGTTTCTCTAAAGCAGTGGCATTCAGATGAGTTTTCTTCTCTTTTTTTCCTTTTTTCAATAACAACTCTATTGAGATGTAATTCAAATATCGTAACATGCACCCTTTAAAGTGTGCAATCAAGTGTTTTTAGTTTATTCACAGAGTCATACAACCCTCACCACTCTCTAAGTTTGGAATACTCTCATCCCCCAAATTGGTTGTTGGGCTTTTGGGTTATTTCTACTTCTTGGCTCTTATGAATAATGCTGCTATGGATATCTATGTACAAGTTTTTGTGTGGACATATGTTTTCATTTCCTTTGCATATATACACAGGGGTGGAATTGTTGGGCCATATGGTAACTCTATTTTTAACAATTTAGAGGATTGCCAGATTGTTTTCCAAAGTGGCTGCACCATTTTTCATCCTCACCAGTAGCAGATAAGGGCTCCAATTTCTCCACATGCATGTCAACATTTGCTATTGTCTGTCTCTTTTATTTTAGTCAACTTAATGAGTGTGAAGTAATATCTCATAGTGGTATTGATTTGCATTCCAAATACTTTTCGTTTTGCATACCTATTAGCATTTGAGTATGCACCCCATGTTATGTGTGCTGGGTTATTTATAAACTCGTACACATATAGTACAGTACAAATGTAGCATACAGTATACTGTATAAAACACTGACTAAAAATATGTTCTAAATACAAGAAAGAAGTTTTAAGATTTTTCTCCAAGATGTCACAGAATGGTCCTTTTTACTCTCCTGGGGTAATTTGTCCCACTTGGAATGGAATATCTATCTAAAAGACCTGGAAATTTTTAAATAAGAATTCAGCTGACAGTCAAGGATTCTAATTTTCTTTCAGCCCTATTTATGTGTTGGGAGCTCACTATATGCTCTGCATTCTGCTAAACACATTCCGGTATATAAATTTCATAAAAGATGGTCCATGGCGTCAGATGTCACAGTCTACTGTGTTCCATAATCAAGACCCTTTTCCTTTTAAATTGGGAGCATGTGACCATATTACATAAATAGTAATTCATGGTACAGTCAAACACACAAAACTAAACAAACTAAACTGACATATCTTAAATTATAGACAGTAATTCGTATGTGTGTGACAAGCCACAGAAAGTAATAATTCATCCAAGTTCCACCAACTCATTGTTACAGAAACAATTTCTTATATTTGTTCCTCTTCTTTATAAGTACTAAATGGTATTTGCATAATCCACTTTTTCTCTCCAGGTGCCTTCAAGATATTTTCTTTGTTTTCATTGTTCTGTTTTTTTTGTTTGTTTGTTTTTTGTTTTACTATAATGTGTCTGTGTATTTTTACTTGTCATATGAAGACTTGATTATATCTACCTACTGGTAAGTTTCATAATGTTCAGCAAATCTAGAAAGTTCTCATCTATTTTGTCTTCAAATAGGGCTTTTTGGGTTTTGTTTTATTTTGTTTTGTGGGCGTACTGGTTAATAATTGAGCGGTGCAAGTGAGCAAAGGATAGTTAGTTTGGAGCAAGACAATCTCCAAGATAATCGAAAGATAAAAAAGAAATCAGTAATAGAATTAGCAAAATCGTTTTGCAAATCAACTGTGAAAACAATATGAGGCTGTGGAAGACACTCTTAAAATATGTGGCACCTGCCTCTGTAAAGCAATAGTAAGTCATATACTTGTTCAAATTCCTTTACTGCTAGGTGACCTCAACTAAAGAATATCACAGGTGAGTTGAGGCAGCCTTTGGGCCAACAGATAGGATGAGCTTTGGTGATTAACACGGTTGTGAGGATGGATGCCAGGAATTTTGACATCCAGGAGCAAGATCTGCTTGATTTGAATGGACTGTGGGGTCCACCTAACTTCCTCCCTTAGTCAGGAATAACCACATGTAGTTCAAAACCCAATTAACCTTCAAAACCAAGAAAAGCAGGAAACCCAATGGCAACAAGGGAGTTCAATTAGTTCCTGAAATTCCTCAACAAAAGAAGGGCCAACATGGGGTGGAGGCAGAGGCAGGAGAAGGAGGCTACCAGCTCTGTGGAAAGACAGCAGCTCAGACAGAAAGAGATCTAGGACTTGAGGGTGGCTGGAAGAGGCCAGTGGACCCTCTCGCTTCCCTAATAGCATTTTTGTACATCTCCCTGGGGACTCTTGAGAGACTGTGAAACATTTCGTCATCTCATGAAGGACATGTGTTTATCTGTATAGAAGGTTCTAGTACTCAGGCAACTACACACGGCTCATGGGAAATGACAAAAGAGATAAATAAAAAATTTAGCAGGGCTCAAATTAAACTATAGGTCTCAAAGAATGAGTAAGTCAGAAACAGCATTCTTTATAAATAAAGGAATATGGGCTATAGGTCTTCCTAGTGAACTTGGCTCTGGGCAAGTGACTCACTCTCTCCAGATCTCTCTAAGTCCCCCTGAATTCCTCTATCTTCGATATATGATATTACTGACCTGTCAAGGCTTGCTAACATTAAAACCTGAAATATTTGTTAAGTAGAGCACAAAGAGTGCCCAATAAGCGTGACTTCTTCTCCTCATATCCAGGTCTCCCCCACTTCTTCCTAGGAACCTGTGACATGAGGAAGCCATTCCTGAAAATTAATAACTAGAGTTGGAGTGAACAAGCCAGCTTCACTGTTCTCACTGTACAATCTTACTGCTTCTTGCTCTCTCTTGCTTCCGTATCTTAAAAAAAAAAAAAAAAATTTAAATTAAAAAACCAAGAGCTTTTCCTCGTATACAAGATTTCAATCCTGCTGATTAATTTTCATCCAGTTTGAAAGAAAAGCTATGTGGCGATCTAAGCAAAGGTCCAGTTGTTCTTATCGTGGATGAGAGAGTTACACCGAGGATGCTGAGGCTTATCCCAGGGCAAGAGAAGGGAATTTCAGGGTGACTCAAAGTCTGGTTCATAGACCACCGGTGTCTGCATCTGTGGCAGCTTGTAGAATCAGCTATGTTTCTTAGTAAACCCTAGGTGGCTTGCACGCAGATTAACATTTGAGAAGCACAGTATGCACTACCCTCCCTTTGCCTGGGCACCACTGGCCCTGATCCCCTTCTTCTAAGTCTGGGGTAGAGTCCAGAAGGCCCTACCTCTGCTCGGTCCCCATTTTAATCCACTGCTGAGGGCAGGGTCATTCATAAGTCCCTGGTAGTTCCGTGACAAGACCCGTCAGAGCTGAGTTCCATAGACTGTCCTAGAACAAGCTGGTTCTCTTTGTCAGGGCTTGGGCCAGAGTCCCAACAACAGCCAGGAGGGTAACAAGGATGCGAAGATTGTGGATTCACAATGCCCAAGGCCCACAAGCAAGGCATAGTGTATTCCTTAGACACAAAGGCAGCTGGACAGACACAGACCTACTGCCCTCACCCCATGACCCACCTCCTGACCACAGAGGAGATCCTATAAAGAGAAACTTCTAGGATCTTCAAAGCGCTAAAGTGAAAAATTAAAGATGTTGGATTTAGCAAGCAAATGGGAGCAATGTATCTGCTGCTATATAAACCCTCTAGGTCGGTTGGGGCATCTTCTCTGCTTTGTATTTATTAATGTAATGCTAATTTGTTCCGCTAATAAGAGTTATAACAGGAGGGTAATGACCAGAAGCCCCGTACAAATTGTTCGTCATCTGTTTTCTTTTCTCTCTCGCTCTCCCTCTTTTTTTTTCCCCCCTTTTAGCCATGAATTGATTAGAGCCTGGAATGAAGAAAATGCAGTATCTGTCAACTCACTATAAATATGGACGGGAAATTCTGAGAGGGGTTTTTCTCTTTCTTTGGCATTTGTTTCAGTGCTGCATGGATTTATTCAGAAATGAGCTGGGAAGCCAGTATCATAAAAATGACTAAATGCGAACATAAAAAATTAAACCTTTGTACCTTGGACCAAGCTGATGGTTATCTGGCTGCAGCCTCATCTCCATTTTTATTGAAAGCAAATTTTGCATCTCTGGATGATTCAAAGGGTGCTTCATTTTATTCTTCCCCTTCTAAATGTGTGTGGTTTGGGTGCTCTGCTTAACGCTGTCCAGGGGAGAGGATAAAGCTTGCCTTCAGGCTGCTATGTCCTGCTCACCCAGCCAGCTCCGAAATCATATGCTATTTCACAGAAATCAGTTGATTCAGACCAAATCTGTCGTCCTCAAACATGCCCAGATTTCCCCATTTCTTAAATAAGCAACATTAAAGTATTTCCTTCCTGTATGCTACATCCTCAAGCTCAACCAGTCTCTGTCTTACTAATTTTTTTTTTTTTTTTTTTGCTTCAGCCAACGTGTTTTAACTACGTACTGTGAGGTGGGACTCGCTTTAATACTCCGGTCTACACCCCATGGTCTTCATCGTGCATACGAGCAAATATGCACAGAAAGAAGTCAAACAGACAAGAAAAGAACGGGCTGGGGCTCCATCTAGGATTTCAAACTGAATATCCAGGGATCTTTTTATTAGCTCAGTGCTTCCCAAAGTGTGGCCACTAGAGCAGCAGAACGGAGGTCCTCTAAGAACTCGTTAGAGCAAAAATCAGGAGGGGGGGGCACTAATCCCAGACCCACTGAACCAGAAACCCAGCAGTCCACATGGCACGCCTATAGGTGATGCGTTGTCAAGTTTGCGAAGGGCTATCCCACCGCAGAGCTGGCTTCTGTCTTGTCCTTCAGAACTTTTTTTTTTTTTTTTAAAGATTTTAGTTATTTATTTGTCACAGAGAAAGAAAGAGCGCACAAGCAGGGGGAGTAGCAAGCAGAGGGAGAAGCAGACTCCCCGCTGTGCAAGGAGCCTGACTCTGGACTCGACCCCAGGACCCTAGGATCATGACCTGAGCCGAAGGCGGACACTTTACCAACTGAGCCGCCCAGGCGTCCTCCTTCAGATCTATCTGGAAAGACAGAGGATGCGCATCGTCAGCTTGTACCCAGAAGCCACTCCGTCTTTAACAACTCTGTGTCCATGCCCACAGCTTTCTGAACAGCCCTGCTTGCACGTTCTCCTTTCTCCATTCAGCAACCGTGCACTGGACGCATTCGAGGGTCAGGATGCCACCCTGGGCACTCCGCATCCAAAGGCACCGACGCAGTCCTGTGTTCAGAGGGAACAGCAACGCTGAACAACAGTCCAACGGTCATTGGTGACTTTGTCACGGGCACACCTTGTCCTGCTGGTCTGGAGGCACCTGGCACTACCGACTGTGCTCCCGGCCAGGACGCTCTCCTTCTGTAACTCTGCCCTGCGGCAGGTGGTTCCGCTGTGCTCGCCTTAGCTTAACCTTCCCCCACTCATTCCACCAGAGGATGAGCCCTCCTTAGTACCTCGCTTGCCTCCATCTCCTTTTCTCTTACATACCTCCTCCTGTTCGTCTTCTCAGAGCTTCCAAACTCCGGATTTTCTGCCTCTTAACGGCACCGTCATTTTCCACTGAGGCTCACAACCCTGGCTAGTCCTTCACCCTTTCTCCAACACCCCAGACCCTAAAGTAATCAGAGGCCAAGTCCTCATGCTCATGCTGCGTGTCTCTAGCATCTCCTCATTTTCACGCCCCCTGCCACCGGGTGAGGCTGCGCCTTCGTCTCCTCTTACAAGGACTGTTTCACCAACCATGCATCTGGCCCTCCCCATCTCTCTCCAGAACCCATCCAACAGAATAGACAAAGACATCTTTATAAAAACTGTGTCACTAGCTGGCTTCAAAACTCTCATTGAGGGGCACCTGGGGGCACAAGTGGTAAACGTCCGACTCTTGATTTTGGCTCAGGTCTTGATCTCAGGGTTGCGAGATCAAGCCCCGTGTTGGGCTCCACGCTCAGTGCCAGGTCTGCTTGAATTACTTCTCCCTTGCCCCTCCTGCTGTGCTCTCTCTTTCCCTGCAAATGAACTTCTCCAGGTGTTTCTTCCCTATGTGCTCCATCATTTCCATAGGAGAGACCACCAATAAAATGTTTCCAAAGGCAACCATTTTTTGTTTAACTTCTGTTTATGTGTTCTGTTTATGTGTTCGTTCATCTTTCACATTATTACCTGTTGACAACCTATTTTTCTTTGAGATCTAACTGAAATAACACCTTCTTCACGGCTCTGCCCTAGTTCCACCAACAGGATTTGGTTGGTTGCCTTCCCAAAGTCTTCCAAGAGTTCTTTGCTGGTCTTTCCCTGCTTTTGGTTATTCTCTTTTGTGTTTGGATATTGGTGAGGCCAGATTGTCACCAGCCCCAGAGAGCTGCATGTCTTTTGTTGCCCTAACTGGTAACTTTCTCAAGGGAGAGACTCATTAGATATTGGTTAAACATAATTGAGATTTGTTTTCCTTCTTCTGTTTCTCCCTTACATACCACCAACGTATGATCCCATTTTGTTCTCAAGAACTGATTCACGAATCAGATTTAGCTTCCACCGCAACGATCTAGAATTTCCCTTTCACGGACTCTAATTCAAATATATCCACGGTGCCTTTTCTCTCATCAGGTCTTAAATCCAGTTTCCCAGGACTCATGGGCTGTTGGTGTATGGTTTGCAAATTATCATTTTGATTATGATGCAATTAATCCAGGCAGATCTGGGTAAAAATGTCTATACTGTGTGACCTTTGTCAGTCTTTCAGAAACTCGGTTTCTGTACCTATAAAAAGGGATGAATTCTTCCTGCTTTGGAAGGTGTCAAAGCCAAATAAGACTATAAAACTGAAATGTCTAGCAAAATAGCAGGTCACAAAACCAGAGTTGAAGATTTGCTTTCATCTCACAGATAAAGACACCAAGGCCCACTTCTTCGGTCACCAGCTTGATGGAAGCAGAGTCGGTTGTTAAAATCACTCTCGTTTGACCCTCTGCTGGGTCCCTCTCCAGATAAATGAGACCCATCCCTCCCAGGCCCTCCAGGGCCTGCGTGGCTGAGGGCTTAGAAGGGAGCCAGTCCAGAGCAGGCTGGGTCTGTCCCCAGCCCTCCCCCTCTCAGGGGGCCAGCCAGCGCTTACATCCCCTCCTGTTACACAAGGAGCCTCAAAAAGCCAGAGGAGCCATTTTGGAGGCATTTTGGCAAGTCTCCAGCAGCAGGGTTCCTGTAGCAGCCGGGCTGACTCGCTCAGCAATGGAGGCAGAAGTCTGCTGGGGTCTGACCTCTCCTCGGATGGCTCCTGAGTGCCTCCGGGAGTCTCTGGGGCAGTTGTGATACCCTGTGGCCAGGTTGGCTCATCACAGCAGCGTGTCCCTTAGTAAAACAAAGAGTGCAGGAGGGAGGTGCAGGAAAGGGAGAGCCGGTCCCCGACTTTGTGGAGCATCGGGCCTCCTGGCTTCCCCTCATGCTCACCACCCCTCCACTGCCCAGCCCCACCTCACTTCCGCCTCCATTAGATTCAAGTGCACCCTCTCCGGCCTCCGTGAATCCAGAATACCCCCAAGAGAGGAAGTAAAAAGGACCAGAGGTGAAGAGCACAAGACCCAGAATCAGCACCAAATCCCTCCAGACGGCCCTGTCTTCCTTTCCACGGCGCCCTCCGCCACACATCAAGTGAGCCGTATACTGTAGGTGCTCAACAAATGTTACTGAAGGCGGAAGACGCCCCATGTCCCACAGCTTGATCAAGGGGGGATAGTTGTCATATGCTCTTGTGTCACATTAAATCAATACAAGTCAATCTCATCCTTGTAAAATTCCCGTGTGATCTATACTGAGTCTCCAACAGCAGGAATGAGGAGCCTTATCAGAGAAGTGTAGAAGACAGGAATCTGCCTGAGCATGGATATAACGAAATTCTTTCCACCACAGCAAGACAACGCCATTCGTGGAAGCCTGGGCTTTCTGTGAGCTGCCACGTTTCTGTTCCGTGGTATTTTCCACTCTAGCTCCAATCTCTTTTCCTTCCCCTCTGGAAAGGCCCTTAATTCCAGTTTTATCTTTTTGTGCTTGTCTTTATCCCGTGAGAATTTTCTGGTTATTATTATTATTGTCATTGTTATTGTTATTAAAAAATTGAGCACTGTTGCACCAGACTGAAATGAGATTAAATCTAACCAGGGCCTCTTCTAGATAAAGCATGCAACAGTTAAGCTTTCAGGTGAACAAGACAGCAACAGCTGTCAGCAGAAGTAAACTCACTTAACAGGATTTATAATTTTATGAAACTGTTTATAAAAGGACAATCATGTCACTTGCTCTGGAGGAACTGACAGACTGAATGCTTCTTTTGGCATATGCTGATTTCCAGAAGTGTCTTAGAATGTTACCATCTACTTCTACCAGATAATGAAAATATAAAATAAAATAGAATAAACTAGAAAGAGAGCAAGAACAAGCATCAGGAGATGATGATATTCCCATGGTTTGAGAACAGTTTGGAGAATAGGCAGAAAGTATGCCAGCAGTGAGAGACCAGAGTTGGAAAAGAAGGGCCAAGTTTGGTGTCACCTAGACAACTCAGTCCAGGCTGGCTACCTTTCCAGACTGTCGCTTATGGTAGCTGTCACTCTTGGAAACAGTGCTCTGCTGGTTACTAGATCTTACCTAGCATGTATGGCAGGTCCAATCTCGACCCTGGTTTACCTCTACATGATCCATCTCCTGTCCTCTCCAAATTCTACCTCATATCCCAAAGTTTTAGCAATCCTAGCTGTCCTGCTTTTCCTCCATCTGCCACAGGACCTTTGCACTTGTTCTCTCTGCTGAGAATGTATATCCCCCAGCCTCTTGCATAGGCTGACCTTTCAGTTCATTCAGAACTTGCCTTAAATATTACTTTTTCAAAGCTCACCTTTCCCCACTTTTCAATCATGCTCCAACTCGGTCCTGTTGTATTTTTCTCTATTTCATTCATACTTACCTGGAATTATATTATGTATTTCCTCTGTTATTATTTATTAACTTTCTATGAGGACTGGGCCCTTGTCTCTTATAGTCAGTGTTTAGCTACATGGTAAGTGCTCGATAAACATTTATTGACTGAAAAGGTTTGGTCTGCTTGGCTTTTTGTCTAAATCCCTTCCTGCCCAAATTTCCAACTTTGTCTTATAGACCAATTATTACAAGGAAAACTTATTTACCCATTTTGTATAGTAATACAGCACTCTATCTGTAAAAATTAATTTTCCAGTCTGTAAAATAAGACTGCATCCATATTCTTAAGTGGCATATCAAAGGTGTACAGATAATCCTCATGTTACAATGGGGTCACGTACCAACCAACTCATCGTAGGTTGAAAATATAAGTTCAAAATGTATTTAATACACCAAGTCTAGTGAACATCATAGCTTAGCCTTGCCTACCTTCATGTGCTTAGAGCACGCACATTAGCTGGACAACATCATTTAACACAAAGCCTGTTTTATGATAAAGTGTTGGATGCCACATGTGATTTACTGAGCGCTACCAAAAGTGAAAAACAGAACAGCTGCATGGGCACATATCAGTTGTGCTTATCATGCTTACGATGTCACTGCCCCACATCAGGAGAGAGGATCTTCCCGCATACAACTAGCTTAGAAGAAGATCAAACTCCAAAATTCTAAGTACAGAGTCTACTGAATGCATATCGCTTTCACACATCTCAGTGTTAGAACATCTTAAGTCAAACCATCTTAAGTCGGGGGCCCTGTCTAACTGGAATTTGGGAGAAGGGATGAATATTTACTCATCACTTACTATCTACCTGGCAGAAGGCCAAAGGCTTTCCAAATAGTTTGTGATTTATTTCCCTCAAAAGCTATGCTGGTTGGCAATATCACTTCTATTTTGAGGAAACAAGTGGAGATAGAATAGTCTGCCTAAGATTGCAATGGGTCGAATGTGGCCCCTAAAAAGATATGCCCAAGTCCTGATCCCCAGTACCTGCAAATGTAACCTTATTTGGAAATAGGATCTTTTTCGATGTAATTAAGTTAAAGATCTCAAGATGATATTGTACTGGATGTGGAGTGTGTCCTAAGTCCAATGACCAGTGTCTTTGTAAGAGGAGGAAAGGACACAAAGACACAGAGAGGACAGCCATGGGAAGATGAAGGTAGAGCTTGGAGAGATGTGTCTACAAGTCAGGGAAAGCTAAGAGTGGCTCACAACACCCAGAAACAAGAAAAGAGGCACGGACCTATAGCTTTGAGAACTGCGAGAGGATACTCTTCTGTTTTAAGCTATCCAATCTGTAACCATTTGTAACCTACTCAGCTAGTACAAAACCTTGGCTGGTAAGTGGCACAGCAAGGACCTGAACTTGGATCTGTTGCATCCAAATCCTGTACTCACCCCACCACCCCAGGCAACTCCTCTGAATTCTACAGCAGGGAAGCCATGCTTGCTTGACACGTTGTAACAATGCAGAAAGGTTTAAAAGCAGAGCCCCATAACCAAATGAAATCTGCAAGCACGCTTGTTACCTTTGGTCACATTATCATCTATATTCATGCCCAACATGCAAAAGAAGACCTCACACTAAGGAAACTCTCCGGTGATTCCAAAATGAAAGGGTTGCAAATGCCAGGAAAGAAAGAAGAGGCTTGCCGAGGAGCTCGGCAGCACAAGCGAAGAGAGCAGAAAATAATAAAGAGAGATTTCACTGGAGGGAAAGAGCAGCGGCTCCCTTTGAAGGGAAATATTCAAAGCACAGAGCAAACTTGAAAAGGAGGCGTGAAAAGAGACATGTAAGAGGGGAGTCAGATTTAGATGGCCATGCAAGCCTGGAGAAAAGAGAGAGAGAGAGAGAGCACAAAGATCATTTCCAAGTTCATTTTCACAGAGGGGGAAACTCACACAACTGCCAAGTCCCTTTTTACAAGGTTCTAATGAGACGATGGGTTATTTCCAAGAGATTTGAAAGCCAAAGGTGGAAATGCACCAGGACAAGGCAGGAACCCGAGGAAGGGGTTAAAGGAAAGCCATGCATGGAGAAGATGGATTGATTTCTGCGCATGTACCCTTGACGAGGTGATAGTCAAGGTCACGGGGGAAACTCTGGGAGCTGCCTGGGAGCAGGTGAGCGAGGCCATCATGGAGGCGAGTGGGGAAGAGGCTGGAGCATCGCAGGGGAGCAGGCGGGCGAGTGGGAGGGTCAGGAAGAGACCACAGAGGAACGTTCACTAAGTCCCAGTGCAAACTTCCTGACAGGACTAACTTTATTCCATCTCCGTGTAACTCAAATTTCCAGTGACCTTCTGCCGTGGCACAAGTGAAGTCATTTCCTCTGAGGAAAGGCGCTGTATAAAGGTAGACGTGTAAGTCGGCTCCAGGTAGAAAGCCAGCAAATAAACACATCCCAGAATCCTCCCGCCGGGGACCGCAAGAGACAGGCCGGACGTGATCGCCCGGACCGTTCTCCTCACCTTCTATTTGTGGGAATTGTACCTGACACCAGCAATTTCTGTACCCTCTCCACCTGGGAGACTCACCAGTAAGTGACAGGACTGGAGGCCACGCTGTTTTGATGAAAACACTGTGAGGTCAGTTGTGACCCAGACTGTCTGGAAGAAATGTTACACACCTAATACCGGGGAGTCTGGGAAGGCCCTGAGCAGCAGAGACTGGGATCTGATGGGAGAAATGTGGCTGACTCCCGACAGAACTCTCCAGAAGCAGAGCCTTGTACAGATCAAGCTGGCCCATCTGCCCACCATGTGCATACATATTTTGGGCTCTCTGTGTATGTGGCGTCTACTGTCTGAAATGGCCTTCTTCTGGGCCCTATTGAGCCAAAGCCCAGTCATGTACCCTATAAGGCCTCACCTGGGTGTCATATCCCTATTTCAATGCTTGTCCCACTTCCTTCCACCGGCTACTGTAGTCCAGGGTGTGAGAACCACAGGTCGGAAGGAGGAGAGCCAGGTTCCGCCTCTCTTCACCCCCATTGCACGGCCCTCCCCACAGGGCTACGCTTAGCAGCAGCATCTAATTGCCTACAGATAGAAAAGACACTCAGGGTAATTTTCTCCTGGCTGTGAATTAACTAAAAAGGTTACCCCAAAATGTGACTTTTTTTTCCCCCAAGGAACAGTGAGATCAAAAGCTAATGAAATCTGAACTTTACCATTTTCCACTGAACTTTTCATTTCATTTTAGGACATTGAGGGGGAGAGAGAGAGAGAGAGAAGCAAGGAAAAAGGGAAAAAGTAGAAGTCAGGAGTTAGATCTTCAGAGGCTCTGCCATTAGTAGGCCCAACAGCAAGAACAGTCGTGTTGTTGATAAACAGGATATTGCAGACTTGGTGAAAAGAGGCGTTAGGTCTGTTGGAAAAGATATATTAAGGGAAGGGGTGGGGAGTGGGGAAAATGGGTGAAGGGGGGTGGGAAGTCCAGGCTCCCGGTTACAGAATGAAGAAGTCATGGGGATGAGAGGTGCAGCCCCAGGAAGATAGAGCATCGTGTTGTAACAGCGCTGTCGTGTGACAGGCTGGAGGTCCCCTGTCAGTGAGCATAGCACACGGACTTCCTGAGTCACTGTGCTGTACACCTGAAACTAATGTAACATTATGTGTCAACATTGTGTGTCCAATAACAAGTCAGTCAGTCCATAAATAAATAAATCAAATTTTGGAAATAGTAAAAAAAAAAAAAAAAAAAAAAAGATCTATTACCTATGATGCGCTTGACACGATAACTGGTGTTCCTCTCGGGTCTAGCATAGTGCTCTGCTCCTAGCAGGCATTCAATGCATAATAGTTTAGCTTGTGAATGAATGAATGAATGAATGAATGAAGAGGGTTGAACCAGACCGCTGCTTCTCCTGGCCACAGATTCCTGGGGGCCCTACTTACAGAAGAGTCCACAAAATTTTCTGGCACTAAAAGTCAGATTTTTTTTTTTAATCCTTCAAGACCTAAATGGTCTCTAATGACATTTACTGCCCATGTTTGTTCTCCGTTCTGAGGGAAGGAGCGATTATAAAATAAGGATTATAAAATAAAATAAGGAACAATTATAAAATAAGCGATTATAAAAAAAGAGCGATTATAAAAATAAAATTTTTGTCCATTCTATTTTTTGCTTTACGATACTTGTTCCCTCTCTTTGAGCTTTATCTTCAGAATGGGAATAAAAAAGCCTCCTGTGCAGAAATATTATGGTTAAATGGAAAATTATGGAAAATGTAGCCCAAGGAAAAGGTTAATGTCAGAGGTCCAGGGAAATAAGGCCAGGCCAGATGGAGCAGGGTCCCTGGCAAGCAGCAGGATCCGTGAAGAGCAAAATAAGGGCCCTTAGATTAGACTCGTAACTCTCTACCATATACTGCAATAGATCAAGATATGAGCCACTCCCCACTGTCTGATGGAGTGAGGGACAGGAGTTCAATGACAAACACACATGTGTGTCTTCCTCATGCCACACCTGTGGTTTAGTGATATTCCCTTGTGAGGAGTCCGAGAGCTAAGACCGATCGGTAGTGTTCATATTACAGTATGAATGGTCAGTCATACAGTCTTACTAAAACCCCAGGCCTTTTGGAAAAGTTAGTTAAAATACAGATTCCCTGATTCTATGCCCACAAATTCAGCAGGTCTGAAGTTGGAGCCTAAAACTCCTTATTTTTAATGAAAGCCCCAATTGAGCCTGATGAGGGTGGTCTTGGCACTAAAGCCGGAGAAAGATGTTCTATCTCCACTAGCTTTATTACCTTAATAGACCTGTCTGTGTCATCATGCATTTAATGAGCCGTATAGGGAGTGGGAAGGATCTTTTAAATCATCCCGGCCAAATCCTAATGGTTTACAAATGAGGAAACCATGGTACAAGAAAGTTTCCTGTTCTTAACCATAACTGCAGTTTCTTAAAGGCAAGACTATGCTAACATTATTCTTTTTTCCTTTGTTTATATTAAATTCTCTTCTCTGGCATCAAAATTAGCCTCCTGCACCATTCAGAATTTAAGAGTAATTTTGTGGTCCATACCTTTCCCCCTCATTGAATATCCCATCCAGACTTCCGTTTCCAAAATATGCATGAGAAATTGTAGGCTTTGGTGGGAGCATACTGCAGTGAAAAGTTCCATTCTATTTTTTGCTTTATGATACTTGTTCCCTCTCTTTGAGCTTTATCTTCAGAATGGGAATAAAAAAGCCTCCTGTGCAGAAATATTATGGTTAAACAAAATACTTAAAAATTCTGGTTCATAGGAATTTCTTAATGAACATTAGTTCCACTAATAGCATACAATCATTGATCCAAGAACAGTAACATATTTTTGTTTTTAAAAGGGCCAATCGGGGCGCCTGGGTGGCTCAGTGGATTAAGCCGCTGCCTTCGGCTCAGGTCATGATCTCAGGGTCCTGGGATGGAGCCCCGCATCGGGCTCTTTGCTCAGCGGGAGCCTGCTTCTCTCTCTCTCTCTCTCTCTCTCTGCCTGACTCTCCGCCTACTTGTGATCTTTCTCTCTGTCAAATAAATTAATAAAATCTTTAAAAAAAATAAAATAAAATAAAAGGGCCAATCAAGGGGCACCTGGGTGGCTCAGTGGGTTAAGCCTCTGCCTTTGGCCCAGGTCATGATCTCAGGATCCTGGGGTCGAGCCCCACCTCTGGCTCTCTGCTCAGTGGGGAGCCTGCTTCCCCCTCTCTCTGTCTGCCTCTCTGCCTATTTGCGATCTCTCTCTCTGTCAAATAAATAAATAAAATCTTTAAAAAAAATAAATAAAAATCAAAAAGTAAAATAAAAAATTAAAAGGCCAATCAACACTTTGCTATCAAAGTTCCGTTGCCAAGGACTTGCATTTTGAGACAATAAGCAAGGTCTCTGCCTCCATGTCTGTCTCTCTCTCCACATAAAGCGGAACCGAATTCAGTTGGGTCATCAACAATTTTCAATCTATGAGAACAGCAGTTTTGTACAGTTTCACCTAATACGTCTATGATCGATTTTGATGACCCCATATTCACATTCACAGCACCAAAATCAAAAGTTCTCCTTGTAGCTCCAATTGTCGGTCTTCCGTGTGAATTACGGGACATCAACACATGTACAACTCATTAGTAGATGTGTTTCTCATCCTCGGCCCTCTTGGAGAAAATTTTATACTATTAATATAAAGCCCTTCTTATCTTCAGTCAAGGTACCATTTCTCCTATTGTTAAAGCCAGTTTGGACAGTTCTTTTGAACCTCTTGTGTCTCGCCCTTAAAGCAAAAGGGAACCGTGGCTCTCGGAGGTCACAGGGAGATTGTTCTCAACTATCAACCCGGAAATCCAAACTGTCAGACCGCAGGAAACATCAGTTTTGTCAAATGAATCTAGCTCGAATTCCCGTCAAGGGGTCAATAAATTGTGTAAAAACAGGACCCCTTATGGAATGCAATTAGAAATCACAGATCAAAGGTTAGGGCAGGTCAAAGGTAGCTTGTCAAGGGAAGAAGGCACAGAGATGATTCTCACATTTGGACAGAGAGTAAGGGAAGCAGTGCTTATGTGGGAAGGTGATCCTAACGTTTATTAACAGTAAAGGATCAGAACATAAACTCCTTCCTACAAGGGAGCAATTGTTCCTGGTGACCAAGGAGGCAGAAGAAACTGACCACGTGGCACAGATCCTTTTTCACAATACTTACTTTGAGCCGAAGATATGCTACTAGCTCTTAGATTCCTTTTTAATTCTTAAAACTTTAAGTAGAATTCACAAAAGGATAGGGAAATGGGATAGGGATGGGCAATGTAAATGCCAAACATGTGACAAATTGACAAGGGAATGGTAAAAACTCATTGATAACTGAATATTTTTTCTGAATATAGAGACAAGCACAATAATATTCCCAATTCTGTGAATGTGGGGAAACATCAAATCATTTAATACATAAACATTGGATACAGCCTCGCCCGGGACACTATCAGATCCAGTTGATAACAAGAGGAGACAAGGGCTACTGAATTCTGTACTTATCCAGTGGTCGGGCATTGCTGAAAGTGTCCTCTGCTTGCTCACCTTTGTGTCACCTCCCATGTGTCACTCGCCCCTGTGCAGTTTCTGCAGTCCTTACCACTCTAGAAGCTTCTCTCACAACCACCTCCAGCCCCGTCTTCCGTCATCATCCGCTGCAGTGTAGGGACTGACATGCTCATCGACTTGCTATCCTATTCCCACCTCCTGAAACTCTTCTGCAGACGATCTTCCACATCCCTGGGAGTATTTTCTTTCTTTCCTTCTTATTGAAATATTTTCTTTGCTGAAACCTACCCCCTTTCCACGTTATTTCCCAGAAATGTTAATCCTTCTTCATCATTCATTTAACAAATATCTCTCCTTAGGTGTCCACCTGCTCCCGTGACTTTAATCTCTACGTTGATGACCGTTCCCTTTCTTTGACCTCTCAACACTGAGCTCACGTTTCTAACTCTGGTCTGCATCTTCTCAGGGTGCACGGTCCAGCGTCCAGATGTCAACCAGAGTCCTGGCTGCCCTGTTGGATCCAGACGGGATTGTTTCAAAGGCCATGGAAGGTTCGTTGTCTTCCTTCTGGGTCAGCATTCTGTCATCTCCACCACCTGGATGGTGTGTGGCCTTCTCATGCTCAATGTGTTACCAGTAGTGCTCTCCTCGTATCTTCTATGTCTGTCCCTGCTATTTGTGTTGTCTATTTCAGTGAAAGCTACAGTAACCACCGAATCATGCTCAGCTGCCAACTTTGTAATCCTTTTGCCTTCTTCTCTCATACCCCACATCTCAATGGCCACCCCCTGTGTCAGATCTACCCCTAAGTAGCTCTCAAATGTGCTCCCAAATCTTGATTCCTACCACTATAATCTTACACAGCCCCTCGTCACTTCTTTTTCTAAACTGATTTTTAGTCCGTAACTCCTGTTTTTCATTTCCCTGGTCCTCTGTTCTACCTTTAATGCGAGAGTTAGTCTCCCACATTTTTGGCAGAGGGAACTTTCTAGAAGGTGAACCTGCTACTGTCATTCAAATTTTTAGATTTCTTCAACGGCTCCCCATGACTGCTTCTCAAGTCAGTCAAGACATTTGACATTATAATTCTAAACTCTCCTGAAAGCCCTACTCTTGATGTCATAATTATTTCCTCCACACCGCCATGCCATCACATCTCACAGCTCCAATTTTCTCTCATCCCAGAACCACCTGACCCACTCCCTTTGATCTACCTTCACAGCCTGGTCAACTCTGCATGCAGCTGGGCTGTCACCTCCAGAAAGAAACCCCAGTAGGTATTTGTAGGCATAATGAATGATTTGCTCACAAAGCACTTTCATCTCACTTTTAGAAGAAGAGAGGACATCTATTTCCCCACTCCATCCCTTCATTAATTGAAGTTAGATATTTTTTGAGTGCCTGCTTGGTGTTGGCATTCTTCTATGTTCCAAGGACCTGCTGGGTCATGGAGCCTGCCCAGACCAGCTCACCGGGGTTGAGGGTGTATGGCCTTTCCCAATGCCACATTCAGTGATGCCACAGAGGTAGTTTGAAATTGGCCAGCATGGGACTATTTGCATCCCAGAAATCAGCCAACACAACAAATCAAGCCTCCTGTCCACTCCCACACCACCACCCACCCTGCCCTAGGAACTGTTTTACCAGAACTCCATGAGAGTACACACAGACAAAAATCCGTGTTCTAGTGAAACAAATATTCTAATGAAAGAAAGGCAGACAGTACACACGCCAAACAAGAAAATGATTCTTAAGATGTCCAAAGGTGCTAAGTACTATGGAAAATAAAAAACAGCAAAGTAAAGGAATCCAGGATATTAGCGGCAACACCTACGGGCACAGTAATATTACCATATTACCAACTAAGAAAGGAGCAGTGTCAAGGGACACTGACAGTGGGGAGGAGCTAAATTCATGCAGAAGTCAAGGACAGGGCCTCAGGGTCAGTGGACAATTTCAGCCATTGGGAGTAGACTGTACTATACTCTAGTACATAGACCTCAATGTACATTTTACCCATTTTCATTTACTCTTAGTGCCTGATGGAGCACAGTAAGTTCTTAATCAAGGTAAAGAGAGAATCTTCTAACAGGAGCCCGGTAACTAGTTCTGACATGCACTTGTTTATGTCCTTAAGTTGTATTCTGCTTGAAATCAACAACTGGGAACCATCAGTGCTTCCCTTCTCACATTTACAATGACACATTAGCTCCCCTTTACCCCAGGAGACCAAAGGGAATCCGCATATACATTAATGACCTGAACTGCCTTTAATAACACCCCAACATTAGATTATTTCACTCAGGGCCTCTCAAACTTTAATATGTAATGGAATCACCTGGGGACTTCCCTAGGATGCATTATTGTGACATAGTATGTCCGCAGGGAGACCTAAAATTGGGCATGTCTATTCAGCCCCCCATATGACGCACTGACGTCTTATTGACTTATGAATCCTACTTTTGACTTATGAACCCTTCTTTTAGTAGCAGGATTCTAACCAAGGGTTGCTTACCTCATTCAATAGGAAGCTTACTCCTGAAAAATGTCACTCCTTCATTGGGTAGCTGTGTCCTCTTGAGAAGTTCTTACTCCCTTTCCTTTGAAGGCTGGCTCCCAGTAATATGGTCCCCTATTTCCTTGTTCTAACTCTTGCCAACAAGAGGACAATTCTAATCTCTCTTTCACACAACAGCCTTGAAGTAACTAATAGCAAGTCTACTCTGCGCTAAATGTCCCCTTCTTCCTGCGCTCACTCCAACAATGCTGTTCTGAATCTTCTCAACAGGCCAGGCAGGCTCCTTCTTCACACACCCTCCAGCCATCCAGATGCCAACCAGAGCCACTGCCCTGTGAGATCCATCTACCCTTGCCTCAGAATCCAGACAGCACCGCTGCCCCCCTGCTGCTGGTGTCGGAGGTTTTAATCTCCAGTCACCTCTGATTCTGATCCCTGCTTTGCCTATGTCCTTGTCCTTGGCTGTTCACATTAAGGCTGTTCTTTGATCCTCTTCCTGACAACAGCACAAGCATGGCGCGCATCACGTTTCCTTGATTTACAGAGAGAAGCTCACACGGTCCTTTGTGCTCTTTACCTCATCACTCTCATTTTCTTCTCGCCTCTCTCCTGTTCCCAGGGAGAAAAAACATGGTTCCCTTCTGCTCTTCGTTCTTTTTTCAATAACCAGGGAGAACGGAGGCTGTCAGGTACTGCTCTAGGAGGAAACAGGCACTGAATGCAACAAAGTCCCCACCCCCTGGAGGAGACCAAGAGGAAACAAATAGATACACACCATGTTGTCAATTACTGCTGCAAGTTAGGAAGGAAAATAAAGCGAGTAGAGAGGTGGCAAGAGGGAGGGAGATGATCTTTAAAATCAGAAAATGAGGGAAGATCTCCAGGAGAGCGACTTGAGCAAGGACAATTTCAGCTCCTTCTCTCAGACTCGGTTCTTGGGATCCTGTTCTTGGAGACCCCAGCCAGGGATGTGCTGTCCTTCCGGAGAGAGGCGCAATCCCTTCCTCTCTCCTCCCGACACACACCACTTTCCAAGAAAGACCAAGATGAAGAGTACACCCCTAACTGATGGTAACTGTTTTCCTTTTCCCTCACCTGTAACAGACAGGGCAGCAAGAGCCTGCTTTGGATTTTAAATTTGGGGTTTATCTGTTAAATTACTCTCAGTTACAAGGCTCCAGACAGAACACAGTCCTCCAGGTGTGTTCTGACCGGGGCCAGGAGAGCACTACCAGCCTGCCCCTTATTTTAAATGCCAGCCACTTAGGAATGCAGCACAAGATCACATTAACTTCCTTGGCATCTTGTCATTCTGTTGACTCACTCTCCATTTACAGTAAACATGGGCCTCTGAGCCTTTTGTCACTGAGCCTCTGCTTTCCGGATTATCTTGCAAATGGGCTTGCCCTCTTAAATGAGAACCACTTCCCTGCCCTTTGTAACCTGCTGAACGAATACCAGGCTTTAAAAATAATAGAATGATAATAAAAATCCCACATAAATGTAAACTGACTTTCTGATTAGATTATAGGGTAGCGGGTGGGGAGAAACCTTCTCAGAAAATGCTGCAACAAATCAGTATAGATCACCACACCCCATCTACATTGCACTGATACCTTATAGCCCCTGAGATGAACTCTTTGACCATCCCCACCCCATATTGGTAAATAGTCTTCTTTCTAACCCCCTTTTGGTTTTGGTTGGGTTTCAATCCTAAACCCTCAAAAAATTAAGGCTTATTTTATGGCTTCCAAATCCATAAAAGCATTGAAGGCCTGTTTCATACCCTCTGTGTTAAAAAATAAAAAAAATAAAAAAGCCTCAAAAGGGCGTTAGGATTTTCTCCTGGTTTGCTGTTAGAAAGAGGCAATGGCTGGGTGTCTGCTAGTTTAGGAGGGACCCGGTATGGCAACAGGTAAACATAAAGAGGACAAGAGAGTGAATATAAAGTGTCATGACAAGTTCTTCTGACACACACATTTTGATTTTGTTGTTCCTTCTTTCGTCCCATGCACTGTGTGCCTGCCTGGATCCTATCATTTATCATAGACCAGTAGCCTTCATGGTGTTTCCAGGACCAAATTGTAAGCTACCAAGGGCAGATTATCTGTTTGATCTTGTAGTCTAGACCAGTAGCTGTTCTCATTAAGGCAAGGGTGGGGTGGTGGGCGGGCTTCTCAGGGCACAGGGGACCCCACCCCTCCATTTAGGATTCTGTAGGTATAGAGTGCGCCTAAGAACCTGCATTTCCAACCAATTCCCAAGTGACGCTGAAGCCTTGGGTCCAGGGATCAGACCTCAAGAATCAGCGGTCTAGAGCACCGGACAGTTGTCTGTTTATATATTGACCTCTGCAAACATTAAATGAAAGGCAAAACGCAAAAAAATAGAGAAGGAGGAAAAATTAAATGTGCTTAAAGAAGTAAGGTTAGGCCTGAGTTTGGAGCCGTCTTGGAATATCTCAAAATTGACTGTGAAGTAGAGCTTTACATTCAAAGTCTAAATCAGAGATCCTTTCTTTCTCCCCCACCTCACAGATTTGCTGGAAATGGTTTAGGAACCAGATTTGTGCGTTTCCTATTTTAAACACCGACTGACAGCAGGAGGAAAAAGTCCAGGGTTCCACGTGAAGAGAGAGGAGTTTAAAAGAACTCCATTATTGCGCACATCCAGAGACTTCCATCAGTTTATCTCCTCCTCTCTGGGGCAGAACGGGCACATTTTCTGAGCCATCACCAATGGCATGTGCGTCGTTCCCATCCAAGAAAATGTCTCTTCACGACTGAGGGCCAAGGTAGACATTTCAGCCCATCTGCTACCTGTGAAACATTTCCATTTTTCTCAAGCCTTCCATGTCGCTTCATCTGAAATTCTGGTGCAGGGCCACGCGGACCAAAGAACCAGCGGGCTGATGACGGCTCCTCTTTCCCAGTGGCTGTGCTGGGCTGGTTTGTACAGAGCGGTCACCCAACGGCAGGGCGCTGGGAAAACCCGGACCTGCACTTTTCACACCCACGCATTCTTTGTCCCTCTCTCTTGGCCACAGAGATGCAGTAACTGTCTTTAGCTGAACATGCTATGCTGTGGAAAGGAGAGATCATCTGCTTATTAAACCAGAGGTCTAACTGAGTTCCTAATGTTAATGGTTGTGCCCAAAGGGAAATTAAAGTTCCTGGGTGCCACGGGAGGAGGGAGGGGGCACACATGGTCTTTGTCAATTTATAGCTCTGTCATCGATATGCTGTGTGACCTTGTGCACATGACATGTTCCCCAATGCTTGGTCTCATCTATAAATTTGGTGATGGAAATCTGAGATAGACTTTGTGAAATGCAAACACTAGCATATTGTTGGCGTAAGTAAGCAGTTGGGGGGAAAGGGAATGAGCCGTTTTGATCTCCACTAGAGGTCCAGGTAGTTATTTTCTTTTGCTTTGCTATTTTTTTTTCTACAATAGTAAGTCCCTTAAATACCCTTCTCTCTGCTGTCTTCTTGAGAGAATGCCTTGTTCATGTGGCTATTATGGTGTTGATTCTCACATGATCCTCATTTACTTTACCAAGTCATTTATTAGAATAAATGGAATTTTTTAAACAAGAAGCTTTTAGTGGAAATGAGCTTTGTGCTGAAGGCAGTATTAAGTCCAAGAGTAAACCAACCGGAATTGACTTCTAGAAGTTCTCAGGCCCTACCCCAGGATACTCACACTCCTTGACACAGTGACTTACATATGAATGAAGTATGAGTCAGCCCAGGGACCAGAACTCTCTGGCCAAGGCAGCGTTTCCCAGGTGGTCGTGCTGGTCTTCCACAGGGTTTCAGAGATCAGCATCACTGGATGGCTGATCCTCAGGTCTCCGGAACCCAACAACCTGTTTCCTGGGATTCCTGCTCTGAGTCCCTCCCCCAACCTGCCCTCCCTACAGCCATGCCCCTTGCACCAGTGCCTGCTTTGCAGAGCCTCGGGTCTAGGAATGCATGAGAGCAAGACCGGTTCTAGGGATCTTTACCTGGATGAAGACAGCAACTACTTCACAAATGTATCTCTCTGAGTGGGGTGCATGGGTTGGATCTGATGGCATACAGAAAGGGAGTGTGACCTTGCATATTCTCAAAAGTTGACCAACATGTTTGGGCATAAATATCTTTGACCACAAAAAAGTAAGGAGTTTATGGGGCACGTGGGTGGCTCAGTTGGTTGAGCGTCTGTCTTTGGCTCGGGTCATGATCTCACAGTCCTGGGCTCCTTGCTTGGTGGGGAGCTTGGTGGAGAGCCTGCTTCCCTCTCCTCCCTGCTGATGCTCTCTCTCCCTACCTCTCTCTCTCTTAAATGAATAAATAAAATCCTTCTTCAAAAAAAAAAAAATTAAGGAGATTATGGGGCATGTGGGTGCCTTGGTCAAGTGTCTGACTCCTCATTTCCGCGCCAGTCATGATCTCAGGGTTTTGAGATTGAGACCCATACTTAGTGTGGATCCTGCTTAAGATTCTCTCTGTCCCTCTGTCCCTCCACCACTGCTTGAACACACACACACACTTTCTCTCTCTCTCTCAAAAAAAAAAAAAAAAAAGAGCAAGAGAGAGAAAGTGTGCGCTTACAAAATTAAATGCTGGGTGCTCCGTGTGTCATTTTCTGCACAGACACCTTGTGTCTGTCAAAGGGCAATTTCCCATCAGCAAATCACCGCCAAAGTGAACCCACGCAAAGCAGAAGTCACCAACCCGAGGTCTTGCAGCAATCGGCCCGATCTCACGCACAGATACACTTTATTAAGCTCACAAAGTTTTCAAAAAGATACAAATCCATTGCTAATATTTGGAATTCAGGAGATGTCACGTTAAAATCGGATTATCAGCTTCCTCTGAAAAGTTAGATCTGACTTGAGCCCCCATTTCAGCCTGTAACAACGAACTAGGCTCCAGGGTCACTGCCCTTTCTGATGGGCAGAGCAGCTCACCACCAGCTCCCACTCGGGCACCTGCTGGGTCCCGGTCCTGCCATTCGGCCTCCTGTCAGCTATCGTGGACTCTCAGGGAAGGCACTTCGAGGCGCTCTTTTTTCTCCCACTACCTCCTTTATATATCTCCAGATCCAAGCATTTTACTTCTCCATGAGAAGTTACGAAACTATACAGTTTGAGTTCCACATCTAGGGACAGAATCTTGCGAATAGGGAAAAAGACAAGGCTATACTTGGGCAAACATTCTCCTTGCTCCTATTTGCTCCTGATTTAAAACTCAAGATTGAGAAGTGGGAAAGGCAGCTGGCCCTCTTGCCGGCTTTGGTTCTAGCCCAAGCCTGTCTCTGGCTAAGGCAAAGAAAATCTTCCCCTCACAGAGTGGAAGTTATTGCAGTTTGGGACCAAAGACATGCAGTGATATTTCTGGTGTTTCTCACCAGTGAGAAAAGGGATGAAATTCTCCTGGATCCCAAATAATACACCCACAAATTAGCAGGAATCTATCAACTTCGGTTTTAAAAGTACTGCATTAAACAGAGATGATGTCACTGTTGTGTCATTGGTGTTAAATTGTCAATACCAATGGAAAAACAGGTACAGAATGTGGAAGATTGCTCCTGGCTCTCCAGTACATGATTCCCTTATGGTTTACAGACTGAATCTCAAATAACATAAGAGATCTGTAAACCTCTGACTGTATACCCATGCACCTCCTAGATTTTGCGAAACATGAACTCTGTATAATAGCAGTGATATATGAGAAGTTAAAAGTAAAGCAAGCACGACTTCAAACTCAACAGTAAGAAAATAAAACAACCCAGTTTTTAAAAGGGCAAAAGACCTGAACATATACCTCACCAAAAAGATGTACAGATGGCAAATAGGGAGATGAAAAGATGCTCTACATCCTATGGCCTTAGGATGCAATCAGAGAGATTCCACTCCATACCTTCGAGAATGGTCCAAGCACTGACCACCCAAACTGCTGGTGAGAATATGGAGCAATAAGAACTCTCATTCACTGCTGCTGGGAATGAAAAATGGCACTACTACTCTTAAAGGCAGTTTTGCATTGTCTTATAAAACTGAACATACTTTTTCCATACAATCCAGACATCATACTCCCTGGTATTTACCCAAAGGAGTAGAAAGCGTATGTCCACACAAAAACCTGCCTATAGATGCGTATAGCAGCTTTCCCCATAACTGCTAAAACACTTGGAAGCAAACAAGATGTCCTTCAGTAGGGGATAGATAAATAAACTGTACATCCAGACGATGAAATAGCATTCAGTGATAAAAAGAAATGAGCAATCCAAGCTATGAAAAGACATGGAGAAAACTTAAATGTACATTTCTAATTGAAAGAAGTCAATCTGAAAAGGCTACACACGGTATGGGTCCAACTACAAGACATCCTGGAAACGGTGAAACTATGGAGAGAGTAAAAAGACCAGTGGTCTCCAAGGGTTGAGGGGGCAGGAGGGATGAAGTGGCAAAACATAAACAGTTCTGAGGGCAGTGAAACGACTGTATATGATACTATAATGTTGCATTACGTTGTTGCAATGAGTCCAAACCCAGAGCATGTACAACATAAAGAATGAACTCGAGGAGCTCCTGGGGGGCTCAGTCCTTGGCATGATCCACTCTTGGTTTCTGGATTTGGGTAGTGATCTTAAGGGTGGTGGGACTGACTTGCATTGGTTGGAGCTATCTGAGATTCTCTTGCTCTCTCTCTCAAATAAATAAATGAATAAATATATTTCTTAAGATTTTATTTATTTATTTGACAGAGAGAGAGATCACAAGTAGGCAGAGAGGCAGGTGGGTTGTGGGGAGGTAGCAAGCTCCCTGCTGAGCAGAGAGCCCGATACTGGGCTCGATCCCAGGACCCTGAGATCATGACCTGAGTCAAAGGCAGAGGCTTTAACCCACTGAGCCACCCAGGCGCCCCTATAATAAATATTTTTTAAGAAAAGCATGAACTCTAGCATAAACTGTGGACTTCAGTTAATAATGGTGTTAATATTAATAATAATTAGTTACCAGCAGTAATAATTAGTTAATAATAATCATTATAAGGGGACAAGAGGAGAGGGTGTATGGGAACTCTCTACTTTCTGCCCAACTTTTTGTAAACTAAAGAAGATATTAATTTTAAAAAAATACAAAGCATGCTAATTTCACAGAGATCAGAAAGGAAGGGCTGCTTCTGAGTTGTGTCTAGAAACACGATTTTACTCTCACTTTATTCTTAACAAGATTTAAAGACAAAACCAGGTAAAAGAGAACCATTCAGCAATCAGTAGGTATCTAACACATGTCAGACACTAAAAAAACAGACTCTTCATATACCTTCCCCTAAATCTTACTTAGATGAAGAGAATGTTGGCCATCTCTGTCTTTACTGAATATTTTACCCAAACTAATTCA
The DNA here is from genome assembly GCF_030435805.1 of Mustela lutreola. Taxonomy (NCBI): domain Eukaryota; kingdom Metazoa; phylum Chordata; class Mammalia; order Carnivora; family Mustelidae; genus Mustela; species Mustela lutreola. The sequence continues at coordinate 11,498,700 of NC_081296.1, forward strand.
CAGGAACTATAACACTGCCAAGTCTCATCAACAAATTTATTATGAAGCTGCTTCTCAGGAGTTACTAGAAGGGCTGCTGCCACTTCTCCCAATGTGCCTTTGTGCTTCAGCAGAACCAAGGAAATCAAACCTTGTAACTTCGTCTTTAAAACACCAAGTGACTAATTCAGTAATTAAAAAACTTCTGCCATCCAGACCAGACAACTTTCCTCTTTTGTCTTCCTATTCATGTTCTCTCCCCAGTCCCAGCCAGCACACACATACGCACACGTGCACGCACAAATTCCTGAGTTCAGCTCACTACAATATCCACATTTTGACACATTCTACAAATTAAAACCCGGTTTCAACTACAGACTTCACTCTGAACTATCCAAATCAAGCCCTTAACTTTGAAGGGCAATTTCTATATTCCATGTGATGTTAAGAAGAGACAAGCCACATCAAAGATTTGAAAAGAAAAAAGGATTTAGAATAGAAAGTCCACTAGCTTCCAGTCCCCAGTTGTAGCATCCACCTCCATAAACATTTCCCCCATGGAAGAAGTTAGGGCTTAGTGCATGTGTTGAATCAAAGGACGATTTTTTTTTTTTAACTTATGCACAGATCTATGCTAAGAACAAGATGCATAGAAAGAGACATAAGAAATCAAAAAGCAAATCATGCTGACTGCACAGAAAACTTAAAGAAAAATGTAGGATTCTCCTAAGCTCTTTGAAGCATCACCTACAAGACAGAAATCCTACAATATTTCATTTGTAACGTAAAGGACTTTACTTTGCAATAAAAGGTTTGCAGGTAAAAGCTGAAAGAACATTAGCTTCATTTCTTTTGAGTAATGCTGATTACCATCTTGAAGATCCCAATTTGTTCTTTCCAAGAAACTTATTATCTATATGCTATCAGTTTTGACTGCTTGGTATGAAAGGTAGAAAACACTGATCATTGCAATTTACTGATTATTTACAACATAATTTCAATTAATGGGTTCAATCACTTACTCTCCCAACCAACAAAGAACAGAGATAATTTTGTTTCCTCTTCCTTTCGGATGGTAATGTCATAACCCAAGTATACAGGGCTTGGCAAAAGGTTAAACATCTAAGAAATAAGCCACAGGGAGAGAAAAGGCGTATAAATGAAGTACAAGAAATCCACAAGCTTTGTGCCACTGTGTTAGTGAAAACACCAATGGTATTACCTGGCCTTGGAATCAGAAAACACTGATTGAAATTTGGACGCTGCTCTTCATTGGCTGGGTAACACTGGCCAAGTCTTAACTTCACTGAAAACCTGGCTTTCTCGGGGCGCCTGGGTGGCTCAGTGGGTTGAGCCGCTGCCTTCGGCTCGGGTCATGGTCTCGGGGTCCTGGGATCGAGTCCCGCATCGGGCTCTCTGCTCAGCAGGGAGCCTGCTTCCTCCTCTCTCTCTCTGCCTGCCTCTCTGCCTACTTGTGGTCTCTGTCTGTCAAATAAATAAATAAAATCTTTAAAAAAAAAAAAAAAAAAAAAACCTGGCTTTCTCTGAATCTATTAAATGAGGTTGTTGTGAGAAATAATTATAAGACAAATAAAATGTGTGGACTTGACATACGGTAAATACTTGGTAACTGTTGCTTAATGATAACACTAATTGCCATCTAATTGCCTGCACTTCCATATTACAATTTTTTAAATCTGTTGTTTATTTGCTTGTTTGTTAAGCTTCTGCTACCCCCTTCCCACACAAAAATTAAAAACCACCTACTTTAATATCTGCTGAGGTAGACCCGGATGGGTTAATTAAAGATGGATATAATTTTCATACAATGCATATGGGTAGATGATTGATGTGATGAGCAAAAGTGTAATAAATGTTCTCCTGAAGGGTCAGGTCTCTCTCTCTCTCTCTCTCTTTTTTTTTTTTTTTTTAGATTTTTTTATTTGTTTATTAGAGAGCTAGAGGCAGAGACAGAGACAGAGACAGAGACAAAGCAAGAGCAGCAAGGAAGAGCAAAGGGAGAGGGAGAAGCTGACTCCTCACTAAACAGGAAGCCCGATGCGGGGCTCCGTCCCAGGACCCTGAGATCATGACCTGACCAGAAGGCAGAGGCTTAACCCACTGAGCCACCCAGACACCCTAGGTTGTAGGACTCTTAATGCAGAAGTATTTGAGGATAGCTCAACAGTTCTGTCTCTGATGGCAGAATCTGAAACACCCTTTGGAAGTCTCTAAGGGACAATCTGTCCTCACTCTTCTTGGAAAGGAAAAGTGGAAATTTGTTAGTTGGGGGCTAAAGAAGAAAAGAGAAAAACAAATGGCAAACAGACTGCTACAAATGTCCGTAGGGCCCTCTGGGTTCCTTCCACTGAAGGATAAGCTTTCACATTTTTTTGGCACCTTTAGGAGAAGTAATTAAACTCTGGCAACTCCCGAATCTCTCTGTTTCTCTTTTCTTCCAGATGGAGGGGGTGGGAAGAGAGGGAAGGTCAGGCTCCTGTTCTGTCAGAGTTGATTCAATGTTCCCCTCTGAAAATTATTCCTTTTCTGGTAGATAATATGCCAGCTTGATCCCATTCTTAGGCAGAATGCCCATCTTGGAAGCAAAATGGATGGGTATGAGAAAGTTGGGGCTACGGAAGAGGGGAAGCATACATCACTGCAACATTACACTAAGCCTTCCGCCAAGTGCCCAGATTCTGGAGGCAGTGGGGGAAATAAGAATGGCATTTAGGAGGAATCTGAAATGAATTTTAGGTCCCACTCCTAAATCAGCTTCCAATGATCTGTTAAAGAAGATCATTAACATATAAAGAGTGGGATGCTGAAACAACAATCGGGTATTGAGTCTTTTAGAAAGAAGGGTTTAAGGATGCCTCCTGTCTCAGTTGGTTGAGCAACCAAAGCCTTGGTTTCTGCTCAGGTCTTGATCTCAGGGTCATGAGACTGAGCCCCCTGTCAGACTCCCTGCTTGGTGGGGACTCTGCTGGAGAGTCTCTCCCTCTGCCCTTCCACTGGGCTCTCTCTCTCTCTCACTCAAATAAATAAATACAGCTAAAAAATGAAGAAGGGAGGGTTAATGCTGTAACTTGGGAAACCTGTATTTGGAAGTCTAGAGAGCAATGCAAAGAAATATGTGTGGCAGGAATGGTTGACTTTGGAGGAGTAAGACAGCTTCCAGTTCGGAGAAGAGGCTGAAACCAGTTTCTCTTGCTTGAGTGATGCTAGAAATGGCCCCACCTTCCAAATGGATGTTGACCAATCCTGCCTTCATCCTGTCATTGCTTTTTACTGAACTGTAAGTGAACCATGTGCCATGGGCTTCGTCTCCAATTACAAGGGCGGTCCACACCCAAAAATGTGTCAACAGGCAGAGTAGGATGCCTGATTTAAGAGGTGTCACGGCTGTGAATAGGGGCTTTCCTGGTCCACTGCTGGAGGAGCAGAGACCTTAGAATTCCACTTAGAAGGAATGCTTTTGAAACTGACTCCAAGAGAACAAAACCATGACTAAAGTCTCCCTCCCCTTCAGGACCTTATTTCTTTTTCCTACTAACACATTTAACTTTAGCATTCTCACTTTCAAATTCTGAAGACACTTCTCCAGTCAAGTCCCGATCTTTAAATAATTTCCCATCTTGTTGATAAAACAGTGGTTACCCATTCCAGTAAATCCCAATTATGATTCCACAAACATATTGGTAACTAGATCACTCATGGGTTCCCTTCTAGCTGTGCATTTTTTCATCCCATTACAAAGGTTTTCATATGCAAAGAAGATGTTAACATTGACTGGGATTTGGCCTGAAGTGGCCCTAAACCAACTGATACAATACCTGAGCTTGACCTCAAATCAGTGTTGTCCATTCTGTGACTCTACCCCCATTCTTCGAAATGAGGATGGATATTTCTTTGTTAAAATTTCAATGTCATTGTTGTTTGGTGAGCATAACAACAACTTAGTAGCAACAGCTACCATGTATGGAGTCCTCTCATCTCCAAATGTGCTAGGACTTGTGCTAAGCACTTCTCATAATAATCAAGTTTGATGCTCGGAAGAATTCTAGGAGGAGTTGATTTTAGACCAACCCAGCTCCCACCAGACCTCATACGATAAATCAAAAATGTAAACCTTAGGGTTGCAGTTAGTGTGTGCTTGAGAATTCAGTATTCAACGCCAACTAGTTATATTTAGGATGTAAAGTCCACTCTAAGTAGCCAGGCTGCCATACAGAATGAGAAAGGAGGGGTGACGAGGGTTTCCGAGGATTCCTCAGACAAGGATGTGACTAACGTCTGCTGATGTCATGGTATTTCAACAAAAAAGAAACCAGAAAGCAAGGAAGGGAGAGACAGAGAGAGGAAGGGGGAAAAAAAGGAAAAGAAAGACCTCGAGAAGGAGGGAAGAAAGAATCAAGATACGGTCAGGTCAGCTGTTGTTGGCTTAAAGTGGGTGGAGACCATAGGCTGGAGTGTAAGACTAGCGAGTGGAAAGTTTACCTGGTACAATCCGTTTTTAACCAGCTGTGTGACTCTAAGCACATTATTGACCCTGCCTGCCTCTACTTCCTTATCTATTGAATGGGATAATAATGATAACTTGCCTAAATCCCCTCAAAATAAAATGATATGCTGCATGTAGAGGGCTTTGGGAAATTAAAACCGACATTAAATGGAGTACATTCTTACGGACGGATTCTGCTTAAAACCCCAGTTAGAATGCTTCCTTTTCCTTCCTTTTGTTCCACAGCACACCACGCCTGGCTTCTTCTTAAATAGCTGGGTAGAAAGTTGCCTGTCCTTCCAAAGACAGAAAGCACCTTAGATATATTTTTAAAAATCATTAATGTGATCATTAATTTATTCATTTCCTGACTTGATTAACCCACCTGTACCTAACTAGTGCATGATCGATGCCTAACTTCATGGCCAAATTTTTGTTCAATGTACCTCATGTTCTGAAGCCCTCAATTCTAATTCAAGAAATGCAAACTGCTTGTATTATCAGCATAAGCAATGCATAATTAGAAAGGTAAATATACTAAAAATAAGTCAGTCTATTGCCCAGCTATTTTCACAACATCTGGCTTATAGATTTGATAGCTCTCTGCTGAGTGCTGGCTGTCTGCAGAAGAATCTATATAACTTCCTCCTTTAACCGAATGCCTGTCCACGAGAAGACCTGCTCCCCGTATTATCCCCACCATCTCCCTTGACAATGGGCCTTCCTTCCAGGTTGTTTGCACCATGGGGTCTGCCAGAAGGTTAATGCAAATAAGCAGATGGGAAGAAAACGGTTTCAGTTACCACCAATCAAGGTATTTTAACATTCAGTAGAGTTTCACAAAAGGAGAAGTCTACAGAAATTACCAATGAAGTCCAGCAGGCTCTGGACCCTTGGAGAGTGTCAGAGCCCAGGGAATCCTGCTAGAGATTTCCGCCTTTGTCCTGATTAAATAAGCATCAGCTTTTCCTGGTCTACTTCAGGGGTGTCCAGAATGTTTAAGATGTAAAACTCCTTGGGATTCTGCCACCGAAAGAACAAGTCAGCTCAATTTTGTCTCCCTTTCACATTCTCTCGTTTTCACACTGGTTAGCAATTAAAGTAGATTCCAGAGTCACTTTGGGGGTGAAAGAAAGAAGAGGAGAAGCAGTGCTCCTTACCCAGGTTCTTTTCAATCCAGCTTCCTGTCGTAGGAAGCGGTCCCCAGGTTGCAAGCAACCCTCCCAATCTATCCATCTGAAATGCCTTCAGCAAGAAAACAAAGAGCAGACTGAGGGACAGATAGGAATCCAGCCCAGGACTGCCAGGAGAAGACTTTCGCCAGAACACGGTCTCAGAGATGTGTACAGAGGGGTCTTGACAGGTAGTCACACGGCAGTAATCTGAAAACCACACCATACAGACCTTTCACGAGACCTTTTAGAATCTTCTGGACATTTCATGAAGTCCATTTTGGTACCGGGAACGTACGCCACATGCAGAGGTTTATCTGCACTTCTGGAAGACTTCATTCACGTACAAAGCTTAGTGGACAGTGGACCAATTCAAGTCCGGTATTTGAAAGAAGTAAATGTATCAACTCAGAGTATTTGCTTTCCCAGGTTGAGCATTCAGGGTTCCAGAAGGAGATGGGACAAGCCTGTAAAACCCCCTACTAATTTGTTAGCTGCCTCTGAATCCATTTCAACATGCTTCATAGCGTCCTTCCCCAAAGTTGGGGCCCAGAACTGAACACGGCATTCTAAACATTCTCAGTAATAATTGCAGAGAAGCAATCATTTTTTAGTACTATGAGTAATTTAATGTTAAATCTAGCAACGATTGTAGTGCAAGTATACTATAATTTTGGGATGAGTCACTGTAAATAGCTCTTATATACATAATTCAGCAGGTATTTTCACAAGTTTTACTTTGAACCTGGGTCCTATAGTGTGAGACGTACCTTTATTGCATACGTCTAGCATCTACTGAACCCTAATAATGATATGCAAAACAAAGCCTAGGACACTGTCGACCAAGTTGCCATTAACCATTTATTCCATTTTTTATCACCATTATTCAGAATCAGGATTGAATTCAGGCTGATGGTTATCGCAATGGGAACACAATGGGGAAAGAAACACGTGGATATTGGGTAATGGAGGAAACTGCTGGCATTTATAGATCTAGCTTACCAGATTATCATGAAGTAGGATGACATCACTACTTCCTGACACTTTCCAAAAAGAACACTAATTTGCCATCATTATGCATGTATCCACTTATTCAGCCATTGGTCTATTTTCCATCTCATTTCACAAAGGATTTGAAGTCCTTAGAAGAATGCATAATATAAGTAAACTCCAAACATAAAAATAAAGGGCTAAGGCAATGTCATTTAGAAGAGAAGACCGAGACCACAAATAAAAAGCATAAAGACAACCTGAACCTACACAGCTAGAAAGTTTAACTGAAAACTTGCCCCTGGGTTTCATGCCAGCTAAAATGGGAACATTCCCCAGTTACACGATTCACAAAGCATTTAAGAGAAAATACACCAAATTATTAGGGGAAGAGCATAGGACTATAGGATACTGTGTGTGGAAGATGAAACAACACAAGGCTAGTAAATGTCCCCTTAAAACTTTGGCTCAAAAACCAAGCATAAGTCAATCCAGTGCGAAACCACTCTCTGTTCCCTCTATATGATCACCCTAAAATACGTCATTTTTCTTTTTCTTACAGCAGTCTGTCATTAATCAGCATCTCTCAAGAACTGTTCTGAGACATGGACTCTTAACATTGAAAGAGACATTAAAGTTAACCCATTTCAATCTCCCATTTAAAGCCAGAATGTGGGACGCCTGGGTGGCTCCGTTGGTTGGACGACTGCCTTCGGCTCAGGTCATGATCCTGGAGTCCCGGGATTGAGTCCTGCATCGGGCTCCCAGTTCCACAGGGAGTCTGCCTCTCCCTCTGACCTTCTCCTTGCTCATGCTCTCTCTCGCTGTCTCTCTCTCAAATAAATAAATAAAATCTTAAAAAAAAAAAAAAGACAGAATGTTGTACACTATCCCAAAGACACCCCTGCAATGGCTAAGCACTGCCTGAAAGCATTCCATAGCAAGCTGCCCAACACGTTCTCAAGGTAGTTGGCTTCATCGGCACGGTTCTTGTCAAATTCATCCATATTTTGACAGTTGACAATGGGTCATAGCTTTACTGCCTAAAGGACAGTAACATCTAAGTTGAATTCTTATATTGAAATGCCATTAACATGTCTATAAGTCACCTCCATATAATATCTTAGATGCTTCCATGTTTTAAAATGACCCAGGGTTTATGGGAACAGTCAGAGCAGCATTCTAAAGAGTGAGAGGCGTACACATAAAAACAAAAAAAAACAGAAAAACTTAACATTAACTGTGGCAGAAGTCATTAAGGATACAGCCTCTGCCCTAGATGGAATATAGATCAGCCTCACTTGTTGACATGAAGAGTAAGGTACAATCACATTGCTCTGTATTGCTTGTGGGCTAGTCATGGTGGCATCCGTATCACTGCCAATCCCTTTTTTGCACTTGGCTCAAACAGGCAAGGTAGAACAGGCTGCATCTCAGATTAAGTTAAAGTCTACTTAGACTAAGTAGACTTAGTCTACTTAGACTTTGATGCTCATAGCTTCTGGGATTTGGACTCTTGGCAATTGGGGCTCTCGGGCCCAAAGCATCTTACAGGAACTATTTATTGTTCTTTTTGTCAGAGAGGCAATAACACTCATCCATTACATTCCACCCAGAGTTTTAAATGCTTCTGCACACTCCATCGACAGCTCATCACCATGATGACAGAGTAAAAAAAGGTCAAGAAGACCTCATAAAGACAGTTGATGATGGTGACAATCCCTGAGTAGTGGAGATATGGAATTTGGGCCTTCTCTGAATTAGTCAATCTCTCATAAGCAAAAGAATGACTAAACCAGAGGCCCAAGAGACTGAATATACAGACAATGGCAAGATGATTTATGACAATTGAATTCTGATCCACCAAAGAAGCCCAGAAAGCCAAACTGTAAATTCTGCAGCAATCATCCCAAATGGTCAAAACTGGGTCAACAATGGCCAACGCCCCATTGTTGCCTCTCTTTCTCATCCAACTAGAGAAAGATGAATATTATCCCCAAACCAATCATATAAGTTTCCCTACTTCTGGTTATCCATTTTCTCCATGCCTACAGCCCCCAATCTGCAGTCTTCCCCTTTTCTCACCCTTAAGTTTTCCAACTACTTGACTGCTTTTGAGTCTATAGTAACCATAGATAATAGTGGCTTATTCCCTTGATATAGTAAGCTGTGAATAATTAAACTAGGATTTCTGCATTTATGTCCACAAAACATAAATACTGCAAGAGTCCATTTTAAGGATCACATTGAGTTATTTTATATGGGAACTCTATGCTTTGGAGTTTAATGGCTTGATGGCAAGAGATACAGGTCTTATGCTTCCAGGGACACTGGTAAACTGGTTTGTGGTTGGATGTGATGAGAAAGACTTTGCTTTATAGAGTTTCCCGATTTCTACGACGCAAATGCTCTTCCTGTGACAAATTTCAAGCAATCGTTGGTTTAACATCCATTCAGCTTGTAAAATTCCTGGATATTTAACAATCGCTTCCAACAAGCTGATTAGAGTAGCTTTAGTGCACCCCTGACATTTCTTTATTTTTTCACCAGGCTCACCATTGTGCCTAACAAAAAGTAAATGTTGAGAGTCAAATAGCAAATGGTAGATATGGAGATAGAGGCAGAGATATGACAATAATTATAGCTATATGATGGATGGATGCATGGTTGAATGGATGGAGAGGGAGATGTGTGATAGATAGATCTACCTTATTTTAGAAAATAGGAACAACCTGTCTAAATTACTCACTCAGTGTGCATTAGTAGAATGTCTGCTATGTATTGGTTAGAGGCATGATATATTAGTGAACCAAACAAAGATCATTGCCTTTGAGGGGATTAAATTTTAACAGGAGTATCAGCAATAAATAATACATGTTAACAAATAAGTAAACTACGTAATATTAGGTGTTGAGTGATATGGGGAAAATGAAAAGCGGAGCAAGGGGAAACTGGGAACCCTGAGGGTAAGGAGCTAGGCATTTAAGATTTTAGCAGGATGGTCAGGCAAGGCTGCCAAGGGAGGGAGAGTTGAGTGAGGACTTAAAGGTGTTGGTTAACCACCATGAAGACCTCTGCAAAAAGAGGGAGTGCCAGTGCAAACCTCTAAGGCAGGAGGGCACCAGGGATTGATCGATTGATTGATTGATTGATTTCAGTAGACTCCACACCCAACATGAAGCCCAACACGAAGCCCAACACAGAGCTCAAACTCATGACTCTGAGATCAAGACTTGAGCTTAGATCAACCATCAAATGTTTAACCAACTGAGCCACCCAGGCTGCCCCTTCAGGAATTTTAAGAAAATCAATGTCTGGAGCAGTGAACAAGGAGGAGATGCACCAGGGACCAGATCAGGTAAGGCATTATAAACTGCGCTAAGAGTGGGATTTTTTTCTGAGTACATTTGAGAAACACTGCAGCGTTTTGAGTAGAGGAATGCCGTAACTGGAGTCAGGCTTTAAAGGGATCCTTCTAAGCATGTTTTGAAAACAGCTTCCTGTAGGAAAGGACTGAGCTTGACATTAGCCATGCCACTGGTATCACTGCAGTAAAGAAGGCCTCAGCAGAGTGGGTTTTAGGAAAATAAGTGTGAGTATACCAGTGGAGAAATCAGGTAAATAAATTGCCATATAGGCACAGAATGAAACACTCTAGAGTACTCATGTATATTTATTAATGTAGAAATATGCTGCAATACACTGTTGAGTTTTAAAAATTAGATTCTACTTTGTTATACTTCTGATGATGAAGGAGCAATGTGTATCATACTAACTGGCCTCCAGGTTACAACTCTCAATACTGGAAAAAAACATATATATAACATTATTTATTTAAAAATATATATGTGTGTGTATGTGTGTGTATACATATCTATATATATATATGTGTGTTTTTTTTTTATTTTATTTATTTATCAGAGAGAGAAAGGGAGAGAGCGAGCACAGGCAGGCAGAGAGGCAGCAGAGGCAGAGGGAGAAGCAGGCTCCCTGCTGAGCAAGGAGCCCGATGTGGGACTCGATCCCAGGACACTGGGACCATGACCCGAGCCGGAGGCAGCTGCTTAACCAACTGAGCCACCCAGGCGTCCCATATATGTGTGTTTTGAAGGTACTACAAAGTGACCAAAACCTAATCTCATTATAAAAAGTCTCGTTATAAAAAAAGCATTTCCAAAAACTAATGACATTCTGTATGGTGACTAACCTAACATTAAAAAAAAAAGAAAAGAAAAGCATTTCCACAAAGAAAATACAGGTTTAGATTATTTCACTGGTGAATTCTATCCAATATTTAAAGAATTAATAATACTAATATTCTCCAACCTACTTAATGAAATAGGGGGAAAAACATTTTCTGCCACATTTTATGAGACTACCATTATACTGTATAAAAAACTTGAGAAAATACAGAAATAAAATTAAAAACAAATAAGCTCCAAAGCATAAATGAAAATATCTGTAACAAAGTATTTTCAAACAGACTCTATAAAACATATAAAATGAAAATTAATCATGAGCAAATATGGCTTTATCCCAGGAATGCAAGGTTGGTTTATCACTGAAAAAAAGCAATGTTGCACAAGATGAAGAATTTCAGAAGCATTGTACTGAGCAAAGGAGGCAGAGACAGGAGTGCAAAGGTTATAGGAATGATAGAAATGAGAAAACTAATTGATCTGGGTTGGCAAATGGTTGCCATGGTGGTTACCATGGTGCCTGACTCCAGGCAAACGAGTTATATGTATATGCGTGCTTCAGACTTATTAAACATGTTGAAAAGACAAAAACAACAGATCCCAACACACTGCCTGAAGTAACTTCCCTCAAGCAGGGCACGAAAGCCAGGTTGTCCTCTATAGCTACCACAGTCACTTTTCTTCCCCTAAGGTATGTCCCTTTGTGTGGGCGGGCAAGAATCATACTGACTGAATCGTCCATGAACAGTGGTCACTTGAGAAGACCAACTGTGTCAGTCTTGATAATACCTGGAAGGGACCCCATCCCCTAAAGCTTTGATTCTTCACTTAGCTTCACTGAAGGGATGGATTATATTCCTGTCAAGTAAGTAGTCAGGCTCACTCTGATTTCAGATATCACGATATCCTATTAATGCATACTTCTAAAATTCTCTTCATAAACTTTATTCTTATCCCTTAATGTAACTCGCTAATTGTGACAATCAAACATCAACATTATTGATATCTTTATATGAATTAATCTTCAGAATCACTGATAAAAGTGCCCAGAACATATAGGTCAGTGATTAGTAACACTTTCCATGGACCTACCAGAATATACCATTAACGTGTTTCAGAAAAAAGATGGTGGCTAAAGATAACTCTGGCCTAGTGAGTCTCCAGGGCCGTAGAAGAGTCAGAAGCTTCCTATCGGGCTGTAACTCTCATTGCAGGATTTTTACTCCCATGGCCCCCATTCTGGAAGGTTCCCTGGCCCAGGCACTGCTGGGTGATCACTGCACAGGTTCACTAGGCAGCATCTTTGCTGGGCCTGGTCAGTTTCTGAGGCCGTCCATCCGTACTGGCTTTGGTCAGCGTGTCCTTATCTCTTGGTAACTCAAACCTTTTTTTCTTAGTTCTGAGTTTCCCTGTATTGTTGTCCTTTCCAGAATATCTTCAGGACAGGATACACCCCTCTCACTGCCCTAAACCTCTTCTTGACCAGCTGGATGACATTTCCAAAAGGACACCCTACACCATTCAACCTCTATGTCTTTGTGAATGCTTGTTTTTCCTTCTAGAAGTCTCTCCCCCAAATCTCTGCCCATAAAATTAAACCCATTTTCCCAAGACCTAGCCAATACCACCCCTCCATGAAGCCTTTTTAGATGTGCCCTTCCAGGCAACCAAGTATCACATCTTTTCTGGAAAAGGAGAGTACACTACCCTGTATACTCTGTGACTCCAGTGATACCTGCCATCCCGCCAAGTTACTTCGGACAAGCCTTAAGCTCTTCCAAAGGAGGTCAGAGCAAAGGCTGAGGGTTGTCCAAACTATGTAAAATTTCCTTACTTTGTTCCTACGTGACCTTGACAAGAGATTCAACCTCTCTGCATCTAGGTTTCCTAATCTGTGGGAAAAAGATAAAAATAATCCCTAGTCCTAGGGAGGTGGTTAGGATGACAGAAGGCCATGATGGCATATGCTCAGTGGAGTGGTATGAGAGAGCAGTCAAAGGCAAAGACTCCAGGAGTGAGTCTGATTGGGTCCGGAGCTCTTTCAACTCTTTCAACTTCCTCTTTCAACTCTTTCAACTTCCTCTCCGTGTTACCTAACTATTCTCTACCCTAATTCTCTTATCCTAAGAGGCAGTGACTACCTCATGGGTTTATATTGGCAGTTAGTCTAGCACATGCAAAGGCAAGAGCTCTAACAAGTATAGTGAGTTATTATAAGGTCAAGCACTTAAATAACATTTCTTGTCATTCATAGTCCCAAATGCTTACTGTACGACTCTTAGAAGTTGTTCTGCCTGGGATCATTCGGAAGTACAGGGTTAGGAGAGAGACAGAGAGAGGAAGGGAGGGAGGGGTGCACGGGGTGTGCTGACAAGCCTGTGTGTTCACAGACACTGATGATGTCCATGGAGTGTGGAACCCGGCTCTGCTGTTCTTAGTCACCTTCTGCACAGTCCCACCCACCCTCACAGCTATGGTAGAACTTCAGAGCCTCTGCTTCTCACCAGGGTTTAGAATTCATCAATCACTCCTTCCCATCTACCAACTGACGATTTCACACTTAGTCTCCAATGTTTGTGAAATGTAAGCAGTCAAATGATGAAAGAACAAGCCTCCCAGTACAAACATGTGCTGTTAGGAAACCAGTTCTTGGACTTCTTGAGCTTTTTCCCCCTTCCCACGTGTTTATGTTATACTTAAAAAAAAAAAAAAAAAGTGAGGTGTATATTTTCAGATTTGAAGCCTATTGGCTTTTCCTTCACTCCTATTTTATTCTTAGTTTTGGTCACTTTTCTGTCTTCTGACTCCATCATATTCCAGCCTGTTTCCAACCTTAAAAATTTAGGGCATTTAGCACAAATAAAATTTCCAGTATTGGAAATTTTTTTCCCCTTATGGAAAACAGTGGCCCATTTTGTTTATATTCCCCAATGATAACACCATGGTGTTTCTCTGAAAATATTTTCAAAACCTTGTTGTCATTGTTTAACTTGAAGAATCACCAAAGTCTAGGTTTTAGAAGATCATGGACATGAAGTCCATTTCTCTGGCTCAGGCATGAAAGTAACATGGATATCAACCAATTCAATTTCCTGATTTTTCAGATGGGAAGACCAAGACTCAAAGAGGGGACTGGGAAATGAAACACCCAGCAAGCCGCGATTCTCAATGATGGTGGTTCTAACACAAAAGGGACAACTGACAATGTTTGGATACATTTTGCTTATCCTGACCAGGGAGGGATTACTGATATCTGATGGGTCAAGGCCAGGGATGCCTCCAAACATTCCACAATGTACAGGACACTCACCACAACCAAGAATTGCTCAGCCCCAAATGATAGCCATACCAAGTTTGAAAAACTCTGAACTAGAGAGATCAACCTTGCTTCAGTAAACCTTTCACTGTCTCAGGCCAACATATATCCATAATCATTGCATATCAACCTGGTAATCCAAATTAAACTTGTATCCTGAATCCTTAAAGAAGGGAAGGCTTTTGGGTTCCATTTTATAGAAGAAAACCTTCCTTGGTAATCTCTTTAATGTTTAGCAACTAAAATTACACATCTTTTCTCTGCACCAATGTTGATTCAGTGAGGGAGTACCTCTACCAGAGCCATTTGTGGGAAGGAAGGTTATAGTTCTAGGCTATATTATGGGGTCGATTGTGAACAGCTGTACTCAACCAGTTCATGGGTGACTGAGGAATGCGTAAAGGAATGTTAGGACACAAAAACTGATTTGTTATGGTAATGTGCAATGACTGTCAGTGGTAAATGACATTCTAAATGAATGATAAAATGACCATCCAATTTGGAAGTCAATCTGATGGCCGTTTCAATGGTTTCTTCTAGGATATCATTTCACAAAAGCTAAAAAATAAATTGACAAACAAACCTATGAATTCCTTTCAATGACAATGTATCACATTAAAAAAAAAAAAAGTAAGGAACGCTGGCACTACATCTTGCCATTCATTAGCTGATCTAAGGGAAAAGAAGAAACTTATCAAAATCAAGAGATGCCAGAATTTGAGAAAAATATTTAAAATAAAAGCAACCATTCCATTTCTATCCTGTCTTCCTTCCTATCTATGCTGAGTTGCCCACTGACTCATTTAGCTGAAGTGTGTTATATATACCGTTAAACTAAAAAGCCCAAGTGAAATTCAACATCTCAACAGTGATGATGAGCAAGAGGTCGAGGCCAAGTCCAATCTCAACTGCTGAATGATATTTTGTAAGATCAAGTTCCATAATGTTTTCTAAAACACTTTAACCTAACAATTTCCCTTCGGAACTCTAACCTATAATAGTTAAAAATATTGGTGGTGAGTGGGGAAAAATTATACATAAACTCCTTTCAAGAGTTAGTATAAAATACCCAAAAGTTTGGAAGCAGCCTGTCTAACAATTTTAAATAAACTGCTGTGGGATAAATGCAGTTTTGGGGAGGGGGAATGCAGTTGTTAAAAGCATGGAGTCTTCAGAGAAATTTAGAAATTTCTTACGATGTACTGTTAATTAAAAAATGAATAATCCTTGGGGCGCCTGGGTGGCTCAGTGGGGTGAGCCTCTGCCTTCGGCTCAGGTCATGATCTCAGGGTCCTGGGATGGAGCAGCGAGCCTGCTTTGCCCCCTCTCTCTGCCTGCCTCTCTGCCTGCTTGTGATCTCTCCCTCTGTCAAATAAATAAATAAAATCTTCAAAAAAATGAATAATCCAAAAAAAAATTTTAAATGAATAATCCAGAAATACAGGTACTGATTGATGACAATTCTATAGAAGATGAGCATATGGTCAAAGTCTAGAGTAAATCACCAAACCCACAAAATCAATGGTGCACATATGTGTACATATTTCTGGGGCATGCTGTTTTTTTTTCTTTTGATTTTCCTACATTATGGTTAGAAAAAAACATATACTTAAAATATATATTATATATATTATGTATATTGTGTATATTTATTATGTATATACATAATATATATATACACACATACATATATATAGTCTTGGACATATATATACCTTTAAGACTTCTAAGACACATGCACTCTCTCTCTCTCTTTCTAGATATACATATATATGTAGACAGCATCAGGAAGCTAGCAGCAATGAGGAAACCTGTAACAAGCATTCTGGAGTGCGTAGATGGACTAAGCTTGAGAATTTTAAACTGAGCTGCAAGGAAGATAAGGTCAGTTGTATTGAAGCAGTAATGAGTGTATGTTAAAAAGTCCCTCATAAAGATAACACAGCAGGGGCACCTGGGTGGCTCAGTGGGTTAAGCCACTGCCTTCGGCTCAGGTCATGATCTCGGGGTCCCGGGATCGAGTCCCGCATCGGACTCTCTGCTCAACGGGGAGCCTGCTTCCTCCTCTCTCTCTCTGCCTGCCTCTCTGACTACTTGTGGTCTCTCTCTGTCAAATAAATAAATAAAATCTTTAAAAAAAAAAAAAAAAAGATAACACAGCAACTTCACCTTCTCCGCATTAATGTCCTGATCACAGAATCAAGAATTTCACAGAGCAAACTGGCATAGATTTATGTATCAAGGCAAACTCTGCTTTAGTCTTCTGTGACATGCAAGGAAGTAGCGCTTCATGTCCTGATACATAGGACCAGCCTTCCTCTCTCACACTTGCCCATAAGACGAGTTCCCTGACGCTTCGCACCTTGAACCCAGTCCTGACACCTGCAGGTCACTGAGTTGTTCCCACTTCTCCGTCCCTCCCCACCCCATCCAGCCCTGGACCCACACTGGTCTGCCCCACATCCTGAATCTCTCTTGGATGCATCTGTCTCTCTCCTCCGCCCTCTTTCAGCCTCGGACCTACCGCAGCTCCCTGACTGGTCTCTGTCCCTGGTCCCTTTCAGCACATAGCTGTGAAGAGACAGATAGGATCCCATTACGTCTCTCCTTCAGTTACACCGATGAACATCGATTATCCTTGAAAATAAACTCCATCCTCCTTAGGATGGCTCAAAAGGCACCTTTTACCCGAGGACTGGATATTTCTACCACAATTCTCGAAAGTCAAGCCCTGTTGCTGACAGAACACATTCTCTGTGCAATTCCCCAGAAGCAAAATATCAGCCTTCTCGTTCTAACCAATTCTGATGATTTTAACATGGTCCAATATTATACGCACAATTGTAAGGTACTTCACGTTTAATCATATTACATAATCAGTAAGTAAAACCTCTAAATACTTGTTTTTTATCAACTTTCTTGTACTTGAGTGATTTCTTTTTGTTTTAACCAAAGGTAGGACTTCTCAATTAACCATATAAAGTTCCTCTTTTGATAGTCGCCTAAAGATTCCACTTTGCCAAGGTCTTTTTGGACCCGAATTCTGCCACATAACACCAGAACTGCTTGCTTGCCCCAGCCCTGTGTCATCCCAACAATTTTTTAACATGAGGGGACGTGCTGTAACTGAGGAACACGGGATTTCATGGTTCCATTTTAATTAGAATGGTTTAAATTCTAACCCCACCACGGACAAGTTGCCAAGCAGTAAGGAATACCCCATAAGGGGCCCTGGCTGGCTCACTTGGTGGAATGCGTGCCTCTTGATCTTGGGGTTGTGAGTCTGAGCCCCCCACTGGGAGGAGAGATTGAGGGAGATGACCGTTAGTGTGATGATGCGGAGAAGATGACGATTAGCTAAGCATTGTGTGTCAGATGCTGTCCTGAGCGCTTTCCCCACAAACATGCTGAGGAGGGTACATACAGGCAGGAGCCCCATCTCTCTGATGACCACGCTGAAGGTTAAAAAGAATAAATAACCTGCCCTGTACACGGTCAACAAATGATGGCGCCAGTAGACAGAAATGCTGAAGCCCACATGAGTGCACATGTCTTGTGCGAGCGTCACCCACCGTTCAAACAGCTGTTTCACTGATCCTCAGTTGATGGGAATTAAGGCCATTTCTCCTTTTTCCCCATTAACAAGCAATGGCATGCCTGTTCATGTATCTTTGCACCCTTCTGAAGTTAAATTTCTAGAAGTGGAAATTTTAGGATAGATGGTTATGACTATTTTTGTTGAATATTGTCATTTTTGTGCTCTAACTTTTATGACTAAAAACATAAATCTTTGGGGGGTAATTGTCAGGGACTTAAGTTAGGTGCCTCCTCAGAGTCCCTGGGTGGCGTCAGCTCTGGACCGCCTGTGGTGAGCTTTGCCTCGGATGCTACCAATCCTGCTTGGGCCCTCACGCTCCACACCCTGGGGCTGACCAGCTGCATCCTCAGGAGGACTTCCTTCATTGCTGCTATTCTAGAACCAATCAACCAGCCTCCCATCCTGAGCTGCTGGCCCCTCCCACCATTTCTGGACCTAGACGAGTGGCTGCAGTAGGGGCCCAGTGATGGAACATGTCAGCTTTCCTCTCTGGGGATACGCTTAGACTAAAAGGAAACAGGAGCGAGTGTAGCAGGCAGGCCAGTCCTTCTTCCTTCTCAACACCTCCTCTGGGAAACGGTTCTGCAGACCGCCTTAACCCGACACGTGCCACATAGCCAAGCCAACCCACAGAGGACCATTTTGACATGTCCAGGAATGCAACACCCCGTGCCACTTTCCGGGTCATCCCAGGCTTGCTGTCCCTACCTCTCATTCCCATTGCCACTCACACCCCATCCGTGCTGGTTTTCTGGCTCACCCAAGGTACTGAAGTTTATGCAAGTGTTTTAGGAGTTATAAACCACGAAGCAAAGGGTATTTTATTACTGTGTTTTCTGTTACATTCAGGAATGTTCGGGGGCATTCAGACAGACATTCATTCATTAAGATAATCAAGATTACTGTTATTTAAATGTCATCACTCAGTACGGGTCTAAGAAGGATTTTGCAACATTTCTGATGTTTGCAGTTCTGTGTTTGCCTTCCGGGCGTGGTGGTGAACTGTAAGAAGGTACCCTAGGAACGTTGACATGGAAGGGACACCTTCCACCTGTCCCTAAGGAGAGTGTGCGGGAGGAGGGAGTAGAACACTCTAGCACGCTCTTGTGCATTCAGATTCGGCAGCATGTGCACTCCCGGTGTGGAGTTCCAAGGTGAGATTGAGAAATACAAAATGAGCCAGAAGTAGCACGAAAGCGAAGGAGGGTGAAAGAAAAAAATCAAGAGCTCCTTGATGTCACCGCTTTCAGACAAGTACCTTTCTGTTTTGCCAGGTGAGTTCCCTTTTCCAGTCTCTCACACACACACACACACAGGCACACGCACGCATGCGCGCGCACACACACACCTTGTGGATAATTCATATTCAATTCACCCCACAGTTAGCAAAGCCCTAAATTATCTCCTTCCATGTGCTGTTACAGCACCCAGTTGTTTCCAGATTACTTTCTGCTGTTATTACCGACTTAATTAACTGCTTTCTGGCTGGACTATAAACCTGAGAGAGGGGGAAGCTCTCAATTCCATTCTGTCATGGACTTGGCACCTAACATATTGTCTGGATTTTTTTTTTTTTAATGTTTACGGAATGATGAATGAAAGAAAGGAAAAATGAAGATGAATTGACCATGTGTCTGGCCTTTGCTAAGTGTTCTTAGTTTTCTGTAACTATCCCCAGTCGCAACCTTCGGCTTAAAGCAAAGTCGATACCTAATAAATGTGTGTTGATGAATCAATAAAACAGGTATAAGTTTCTATAAAACTAGCTAATGGCTCAAAGTATTCTAAAATGTTCTCTTCTCACTTACATTCAAGGAATATAGGCCAAAGAGAATGACTGCTTAGTATTTAAAAAAAAAGAAATCTTTGGGGCACCTGGGTGGCTCAGTGGGTTAAAGCCTCTGCCTTTGGCTCGGGTCACAGTCTCAGGGTCCTGGGATCGAGCCCCGCAACCGCAGAAACGTATCTCAGGTTTGGCTGGTCCTTTTCCCCTATCATACACACTACATAAAACCCTGGATTAAAGTAATCCTTTCTTTGGTTTAAATCCTTTCCTTTAGGGTATTTTGTTGATTGCACTTACATTGATCACAGGGGGAAAGTGAGATTTACAGAGATAAACCATCTTTTCTTCCTCTTGGTCCTTTGAAGCCAAATTATTTTTAAAGGAT
The DNA here is from genome assembly GCF_030435805.1 of Mustela lutreola. NCBI lineage: Eukaryota > Metazoa > Chordata > Mammalia > Carnivora > Mustelidae > Mustela > Mustela lutreola. Next base: position 11,518,629 of record NC_081296.1, read on the forward strand.
CAGAGGTCATTTGAAGCTCATGGGACTATCCCAAGGGCCAGATTCTGTCCTTATTTTTTTGATAGAGTGAACCATTTTCTTCAATGGGCATTTAAAATTTACAGCTCCCAGGGCCTTAGTAATCCTAGGAAAGGCCCCTGCTGGCAATCTTATTAGCATCTCTGCCTCTTGATTTTTATTTAATTCCTTTTAATATTCTACCATAATGCTGACATACATTATGGAATTGAGGGCTACAGAATGAGACAATTATTTCACTACATCATTAAGCCTGCAGTGAGTTAATAAATGGCTCAGAATGTGCTTTGAGATCATATACAAAGAGATTTAAAAAAACAGACTGCCAAGGCAACACTTGTTGAATCACAGTTAATAAGAGAGAAAAGGGCATTGAGGTGAATGTTTCAGATAGAGGCTCACTCTCAAACGACGGATTAGGTCTGTGTTTCCTATTTGTATTTACAAAGGATTGAGTGGCATTCTGATGGCCAAACAGGCTTTTGGGAAATTGTCCTTCTCTTTTCAAAGCCCTAGAGCAGAGAAGGTCAGAGCAGAGAGATGAGAGATGTACGGGGAATGGTAGAGGGAAAAAACAGAACACTCATCTAGCATTCAAGTGTTGGCAAAGATAACAGAATATCTCTTACTAAGGGTCACTTGTAATTTTTAAGCCCCATTCACACACGGCATCGCATTCTAGCTCATAAAAACTCTGGAAACAATGTCCTCGCCCCAGTAAAAAAAAGTAGAACTCCCCAACTTCTCTCTCCGGAGCCCTAACCCTATCTCACCTCCCCGCAGACGATGGGTGCTCTAACTCGGTGCTTCTCAGCCTTTCCTAGGGACACGGGTCACCTGAGGATCTTGTTAAAATGTAGATCTCGAGGCAGTCTGTGCAGCCCGGGATTCTGCATCTCTCACAAGGCCCAGCGGAAGCTGAGGCTACGGCCGCTCAGAACCGGCACCTGTGAGCGGCGTCATCCTGGAGAGATTGGTGTCCCGTGTAATCACACAAAATTCAGAAGGAAGGAGCTCAGTGCACACTTAATGAGCTGCATCATTGCTCTTGTGCTCCTTGATAAGTAGGAGACGTAGTCAGTGAGGGACAGACTCTGTCTGACTTTCACAAAGGCAAGCCAAGCACTTCTAGAGCTGAATCAAGAGCAGAGACCAGGAAGCTGTGAAGGGCCTCCTGGAGATCTTGGGTTCAGGACACTAAGGCATGAGGCCTTAATCATTTTAGGGTCGTCCACCCTTTCAAGTATGTCTAAGAAACCATAAATTCTCTCCCCCAGAGAAATGTACACATAAGCCAACAGACAAGTTTGTATGTAATTGTATCTGTTCCTACACTCTTTTGTTCCATAAGCAATTTAAGAAATCTTGACCTGGGGACGTCCCAGGAGCTAGAAAAACAAACGAAAACATTTTTAAACTCTTATTGGGATATAAACAGTTTTTGAATGCAACTCTTGTGGGAGGGCTAAGCCAACAACTCAAAAGCACGGATGAAACACACACACACACACACACACACACACAAACACGCACAAGGGTGGGGGGGAACCAGAGAATTTGAGACTTTCTGACTTTAAGACAAAAGCCATAGAAAATTATCAATAGCCCAAAGGAGATCAGGGGCAAGCAAACAAAACCAGAAATTGCAAAAATTAGCAACTCACCCCATTTCTCAGCGAATGGCCCCTGGATCACCAGAATCTGAAACTTCAAGGGTGCTCAATAAAATGTGGACTTCTGGGCCATCCCCCAGATCACGTGGAGACATGGTTCAGAAACTGGAATTGTATAAGACCCCTATGTAATTCCTTTGCACATTAAAGTTTGAGAAATACTATGCCTCAGATTACATTAATGAAATTAAGCGATCTCCTACCACCACTTCCATTCAGAGCTCAGAAAGAGTCAGATGCTGTTTGAGGCAGCCCTTAGAACAAAGAAATGGATTCCAAGAGAATGGTGATCCAAAATGCATTCTTTTTTTTTTTTTCTTCTCCTGTCTTTTTTTATATATATATATAATTGTTTATTTTTTATAAACATGTATTTTTATCCCCAGGGGTACAGGTCTGTGAATCACCAGGTTTACACACTTCACAGCCCTCACCAAAGCACATACCCTCCCCAATGTCCATAATCCCACCCACTTCTCCCAAACCCCCTCCCCCCAGCAACCCTCAGTTTGTTTTGTGAGATTAAGAGTCACTTATGGTTTGTCTCCCTCCCAATCCCATCTTCTTTCATTTATTCTTCTCGTACCCACTTAAGCCCCCATGTTGCATCACCACTTCCTCATATCAGGGAGATCATATGATAGTTGTCTTTCTCCGCTAGACTTATTTCGCTAAGCATGATACGCTCTAGTTCCATCCATGTTGTCGCAAATGGCAAGATTTCATTTCTTTTGATGGCTGCATAGTATTCCATTGTGTATATATACCACATCTTCTTGATCCATTCATCTGTTGATGGACATCTAGGTTCTTTCCATAGTTTGGCTATTGTGGACATTGCTGCTATAAACATTCGGGTACATGTGCCCCTTTGGATCACTACGTTTGTATCTTTAGGGTAAATGCCCAATAGTGCAATTGCTGGGTCATAGGGCAGTTCTATTTTCAACATTTTAAGGAACCTCCATGCTGTTTTTCAGAGAGGTTGCACCAGCTTGCATTCCCACCAACAGTGTAGGAGGGTTCCCCTTTCTCCGCATCCTCGCCAGCATCTGTCATTTCCTGACTTGCTGATTTTAGCCATTCTGACTGATGTGAGGTGATATCGCATTGTGGTTTTGATTTGTATTTCCCTGATGCCGAGTGATATGGAGCACTTTTTCATGTGTCTGTTGGCCATCTGGATGTCTTCTTTGCAGAAATGTCTGTTCATGTCCTCTGCCCATTTCTTGATTGGATTATTTGTTCTTTGGGTGTTGAGTTTGCTAAGTTCTTTATAGATTCTGGACACTAGTCCTTTATCTGATATGTCGTTTGCAAATATCTTCTCCCATTCTGTCAGTTGTCTTTTGATTTTGTTAACTGTTTCCTTTGCTGTGCAAAAGCTTTTGATCTTGATGAAATCCCAATAGTTCATTTTTGCCCTTGCTTCCCTTGCCTTTGGCGTTGTTCCTAGGAAGATGTTGCTGCGGCTGAGGTCGAAGAGGTTGCTGCCTGTGTTCTCCTCAAGGATTTTGATGGATTCCTTTCGCACATTGAGGTCCTTCATCCATTTTGAGTCTATTTTTGTGTGTGGTGTAAGGAAACGGTCCAATTTCATTTTTCTGCATGTGGCTGTCCAATTTTCCCAGCACCATTTATTGAAGAGGCTGTCTTTTTTCCATTGGACATTCCTTCCTGCTTTGTCGAAGATGAGTTGACCATAGAGTTGAGGGTCTATTTCTGGGCTCTCTATTCTGTTCCATTGATCTATGTGTCTGTTTTTGTGCCAGTACCATGCTGTCTTGATGATGACAGCTTTGTAATAGAGCTTGAAGTCCGGAATTGTGATGCCACCAACGTTGGCTTTCTTTTTCAATATCCCTTTAGCTATTCGAGGTCTTTTCTGGTTCCATATAAATTTTAGAATTATTTGTTCCATTTCTTTGAAAAAGATGGATGGTACTTTGATAGGAATTGCATTAAATGTGTAGATTGCTTTAGGTAGCATAGACATTTTCACAATATTTATTCTTCCAATCCAGGAGCATGGAACATTTTTCCATTTCTTTGTGTCTTCCTCAATTTCTTTCATGAGTACTTTATAGTTTTCTGAGTATAGATTCTGTGTCTCTTTGGTTAGGTTTATTCCTAGGTATCTTATGGTTTTGGGTGCAATTGTAAATGGGATTGACTCCTTAATTTCCCTTTCTTCTGTCTTGCTGTTGGTGTAGAGAAATGCAACTGATTTCTGTGCATTGATTTTATATCCTGACACTTTACTGAATTCCTGTATAAGTTCTAGCAGTTTTGGAGTGGAGTCTTTTGGGTTTTCCACATATAGTATCATATCATCTGCGAAGAGTGATAATTTGACTTCTTCTTTGCCGATTTGGATGCCTTTAATTTCCTTTAGTTGTCTGATTGATGAGGCTAGGACATCTAGTACTATGTTGAATAGCAGTGGTGATAATGGACATCCCTGCCGTGTTCCTGACCTTAGCGGAAAAGCTTTCAGTTTTTCTCCATTGAGAATGATATTTGCGGTGGGTTTTTCATAGATGGCTTTGATGATATTGAGGTATGTGCCCTCTATCCCTACACGTTGAAGAGTTTTGATCAGGAAGGGATGCTATACTTTGTCAAATGCTTTTTCAGCATCTATTGAGAGTATCATATGGTTCTTGTTCTTTCTTTTATTGATGTGTTGTATCACATTGACTGATTTGCGGATGTTGAACCAACCTTGCAGCCCTGGAATAAATCCCACTTGGTCGTGGTGAATAATCTTTTTAATGTACTGTTGAATCCTATTGGCTAGTATTTTGTTGAGTATTTTCGCATCTGTGTTCATCAAGGATATTGGTCTATAGCTCTCTTTTTTGGTGGGATCCTTGCCTGGTTTTGGGATCAAGGTGATGCTGGCCTCATAAAATGAGTTTGGAAGTTTTCCTTCCATTTCTATTTTTTGGAACAGTTTTAGGAGAATAGGAATTAGTTCTTCTTTAAATGTTTGGTAGAATTCCCCTGGGAAGCCGTCTGGCCCTGGGCTTTTGTTTGTTTGGAGATTTTTAATGACTGTTTCAATCTCCTTATTGGTTATGGGTCTGTTCAGGCTTTCTATTTCTTCCTGGTTCAGTTGTGGTAGTTTATATGTTTCTAGGAATGCATCCATTTCTTCCAGATTGTCAAATTTATTGCCGTAGAGTTGCTCATAGTATGTTCTTATAATAGTTTGTATTTCTTTGGTGTTAGTTGTGATCTCTCCTCTTTCATTCATGATTTTATTTATTTGGGTCCTTTCTCTTTTCTTTTTGATAAGTCGGGCCAGGGGTTTATCAATTTTATTAATTCTTTCAAAGAACCAGCTCCTACTTTCGTTGATTTGTTCTATTGTTTTTTTGGTTTCTATTTCATTGATTTCTGCTCTGATCTTTATGATTTCTCTTCTCCTGCTGGGCTTAGGGTTTCTTTCTTGTTCTTTCTCCAGCTCTTTTAGGTGTAGGGTTAGGTTGTGTACCTGAGACCTTTCTTGTTTCTTGAGAAAGGCTTATACCGCTATATATTTTCCTCTCAGGACTGCCTTTGTTGTGTCCCACAGATTTTGAACCGTTGTATTTTCATTATCATTTGTTTCCATGATTTTTTTCAATTCTTCTTTAATTTCCCGGTTGACCCCTTCATTCTTTAGAAGGATGCTGTTTAGTCTCCATGTATTTTGGTTCTTTTCAAACTTCCTTTTGTGGTTGAGTTCTAGCTTTAGAGCATTGTGGTCTGAGAATATGCAGGGAATGATCCCAATCTTTTGATACCAGTTGAGTCCTGATTTAGGACCGAGGATGTGATCTATTCTGGAGAATTCCATGTGCACTAGAGAAGAATGTGTATTCTTTTGCTTTGGGATGAAATGTTCTGAATATATCTATGATGTCCATCTGATCCAGTGTGTTGTTTAAGGCCTTTATTTCCTTGCTGATCTTTTGCTTGGATGATCTGTCCATTTCAGTGAGGGGAGTGTTAAAGTCCCCTACTATTATTGTATTATTGTTGATGTGTTTCTTTGATTTTGTTATTAATTGGTTTATATAGTTGGCTGCTCCCACGTTGGGGGCATAGATATTTAAAATTGTTAAATATTCTTGTTGGATAGACCCTTTGAGTATGATATAGTGTCCTTCCTCATCTCTTATTATAGTCTTTGGTTTAAAATCCAATTGATCTGATATAAGGATTGCCACTCCTGCTTTCTTCTGATGTCCATTAGCATGGTAAATTCTTTTCTACCCCCTCACTTGAAATCTGGAGGTGTCTTCGGGCTTAAAATGAGTTTCTTGGAGGCAACATATAGATGGGTTTTGTTTTTTTATCCATTCTGATACCCTGTGTCTTTTGACAGGGGCATTTAGCCCATTAACATTCAGGGTAACTATTGAGAGATATGAATTTAGGGCCATTGTATTGCCTGTAAGGTGGCTGTTACTGTATATGGTCTCTGTTCCTTTCTGATCTACCACTTGTAGGCTCTCTCTTTGCTTAGAGGACCCCTTTCAAGATTTCCTGTAGAGCTGGTTTGGTGTTTGCAAATTCTTTCAGTTGTTGTTTGTCCTGGAAGCTTTTAATCTCTCCTTCTATTTTCAATGATAGCCTAGCTGGATATAGTATTCTGGGCTGCATGTTTTTCTCATTTAGTGCTCTGAAAATATCATGCCAGCTCTTTCTGGCCTGCCAGGTCTCTGTGGATAAGTCAGCTGCCAATCTAATATTTTTACCATTGTATGTTACAGACTTCTTTTCCCGGGCTGCTTTCAGGATTTTCTCTTTGTCACTGAGACTTGTAAATTTTACTATTAGGTGACGGGGTGTGGGCCTATTCTTATTGATTTTGAGGGGCGTTCTCTGAACCTCCTGAATTTTGATGCTCGTTCCCTTTGCCATATTGGGGAAATTCTCCCCAATAATTCTCTCTAGTATACCTTCTGCTCCCCTCTCTCTTTCTTCTTCTTCTGGAATCCCAATTATTCTAATGTTTTGTCTTATGGTGTCACTTATCTCTCGAATTCTCCCCTTGTGGTCCAGTAGCTGTTTGTCCCTCTTTTGCTCAGCTTCTTTATTCTCTGTCATTTGGTCTTCTATATCACTAATTCTTTCTTCTGCCTCATTTATCCTAGCAGTGAGAGCCTCCATTTTTGATTGCACCTCATTAATAGCTTTTTTAATTTCAACTTGGTTAGATTTTAGTTCTTTTATTTCTCCAGAAAGGGCTTTTATATCTCTCGAGAGGGTTTCTCTAATATCTTCCATGCCTTTTTCGAGCCCGGCTAGAACCTTGAGAATTGTCATTCTGAACTCTAGATCTGACATATTACCAATGTCTGTATTGATTAGGTCCCTAGCCTTCGGTACTGCCTCTTGTTCTTTTTTTTGTGTTGAATTTTTCCGTCTTGTCATTTTGTCCAGATAAGAATATATGAAGGGTCAAGTAAAATACTAAAAGGGTGGCAACAACCCCAGGAAAATATGCTTTAACCAAATTAGAAGAGATCCAAAATCGTGAGGGGGGAGAAAGGGGATAAAGAGGTTCAAAAAGGAAGAAAGAAAAAAAAAAAAGAGAGAAAAGAGAAAAAAAAGAAAGGAATTTTTAAAAAAAAGAAAACACCTAAGAAAAATATAAAAAAGAAAATATATATATATTAGATAAACTAGTAAAAAATCGTTAAAAAAGAAAAAGGTAACAGTTAAAAAAAATTTTACCCGAAGGCGAGAAAAAAAAAACAAAAAATGAAAAAGAAAAAAATTAAATTAACTGCAAGACTAAAAAAAATCACAGGGAAAAAGCCATGAGTTCCGTGCTTTGCTTTCTCCTCTTCTAGAATTCTGCTGCTCTCCTTGGTATTGAAACCGCACTCCTTGGTAGGTGAACTTGGTCTCGGCTGGATTTCTTGTTGATCTTCTGGGGGAGGGGCCTGTTGTAGTGATTCTCAAGTATCTGCCCCAGGCGGAATTACACCGCCCTTACCCGGGGGCCGGGGTGAGTAATCCGCTCGGGTTTGCTTTCAGGAGCTTTTGTTCCCTGAGCACTTTCCGTAGAGTTCCGGAGGACGGGAATACAAATGTCGGCCTCCTGGTCTCCGGCCTGGAGGAGCCGAGAGCCCAGGGCCCCACTCCTCAGTGCGCCCTCAGAGAACCGCGCCCAGTTACTCCCGTCTGCCTGACCTCCGGCCACGCTCTGAGCTCACCGAGCCTGCGACCGGTGCAAGGTCACCCCGAGCTGCGAGCTTACTGTCGGCTCTGTCTCTGTAGCTGGCTTTCCCGTTCCAATATCCGCAAGCTCTGCGACACTCAGCCCCGATCCTCCTGTGACCCTGCAGGACCTGAGGCCACGCTGACCCCGTGTGGGCTTTGCCCCGGGTAGCCTCTGGAGCGATGTCCCTCAGCGGAACAGACTTTTAAAAGTCCTGATTTTGTGCGCGGTTGCTCCGCCGCTTGCCGGGAGCCGGCCCCTCCCCCCGGGGTCTATCTTCCCGTGGCTTTGGATTCACTTCTCCGCCGGTCCTACCTTTCAGAAAGTGGTTGTTTTTCTGTTTCCAGAATTGCTGTTCTTCTTCTCTTCGATCTGCCGTTGGATTTTCAGGTGTTTGCAATCTTTAGATAAGCTATCTAGCTGATCTCCGGCTAGCTGAAGTAGTCTCAGCCTGCTACTTCTCCGCCATCTTGACTCCATTTCCCAAAATGCATTCTTGAGTTATACTCATGATTAGAGTAGGCTTTTAAATTCAGCAGCCTTTGAAGGAATCCAAATCTGTTTCCTGTCCTGAGCTCCACTCTTCATTCCTGCCTTCCTCTCTTCCCCTATACTCAGGCTCACAAATCCCCTTCCCTTTCCTAGGGCCTCACATAAATTGGCTATAATACGGGATAAATTATGTAGGAAGTTTGTAGAATAAAGAGTAGGCCGTAGAGGAAATGTCAAGGTAATACACACAGAAATGGCTTTGATATAACTAAATCTATTAATATTGGTATATGGACATGAGTCTCTATAAAAGCCAAAGCCTATGGTTCTCAACCCTGGCTTCCTATTAAATTGAACAAAATCACAGAGACCTAATCTCCAACCTCAATGGTTCTAATCAAGAAGGTATGAATAAGACAATTATGGCTAAGGGTTGGGGTTCTAATCATCTGTGTTTAAAATAAAAAAGAAAATCACCATTAAATATTCTCACATACAATCAATAAAAGACAACAATAAGGTATTGAGTGTCTAGTATGAAAATAGCACTAAATGTTTTATAAGCAGTAGCTCATATAGTCTTTATCACATTTCTTTAAGTAGGAACTGTGAGGAATACCACTTTTATAACCAAAGTCACAGAGGACAGATAAGTATCTCAAGGTCATGACTGCTAAATGCAGAGCCCTCCTTGGAACTCTGACACAAGTACCCACACTAAGCAGTTAAGTTACGCCCCCATGAAGCCATCATTCAGAACCACTGGTATGTATGTACAACCGCATATGTGTGACATACACACATGTATGTGTGGTGGAGAGAGAAAGAATGTATGTGGATACCCTGGGAGAGAGGCAATTCTGGGGCTTAGGACACTTGGGGCAGAGAGATGTCCTCAAATAAAGGCTGTGCCAGCCCAAGGAGCCATTGAGAGCCATCATTTGCTCATGGGCCAAGGAGAGAAGTCACCACGGAGTGAAGTGAGCACAGAAAGCAACTAGGAGGTTGACTAATGTAAACTTAAGTTGACATTTTCCTGAAGACTAGCTCCGCTTCCCCCACCTTCGGCCACACTACATATCTCATCCTTCCAATTTCTCTTCGTTTACTCTGCTAAGGTAAAAAATAATAATAATAATAATAATAAATAAATAATAAAAAATTTTTAAAAAGGCAGATGGAGGGATGTAAAAGAACAAAGTCTTCTGACAATTAGCTAATTTGTGCTAAAAGCACAATACTTTCTCCCTAAAAACATGTACCCAGAATGTGCCACAGAAGATTCTTTGGGGTTTCAGAATCAAGCCTGGTCACCTGGTCTAGGGGATCCATAACTCCTCAGATACCAAGCAAAGGCAACCTTTCCCAAGCATGATTTCAGCAGAGCCCCTGCCCGTTTCTTCGTTTTAAGTATGTTTTTCGATTATAACTATGAAACACGTTGCTGCAGGTCTACTGAGTGACAGCCTAAAGGGGAAGCCAGGTCTCCTGCTTCCAAAGCCCAGGCTTACTTTCACCAGTGACATCCTACTAGGCAGAAAGCATAGGGCTAAGAGCCAAGATTCCAGGGCCAATCCTCCTGGGTTCAAATCTTGGTTCTAAAGCATCCTGTGTGACATAGAGCACAGCCTGGCAATGGGAAGACAGAAATAAAAACTTTCTTGGGGCCGGGGGGTGGGGGGCGCCTGGGTGGTTCAGTTGGCTGAGTGCCTGACTCTTGGCTTCGGCTCAGGTCATGATCTCAGGACCCCGGGATTGAATTCCGTGTTGAGCCCCATGGGGGCTCTGAGCTCTGCACTCAGCAGAGTGTCTGCCTGAAGATTCTGTGTCTGTCTGCCCCTACCCCTCCATCTCTTTCTCTCAAATGATTAATCTTTAAAACACACACATACACACACACACAAAACTTTTTGGTTCTTGGGTCTGTATATTCTGTACCCCCTTGCCTGACCCAGTATACTAGGCGGAATGGTGTCCCCCCTCCGCCCCGCAAAATCCGTGTCCTTCTCAGAACCGCAGGATGTGACCTGATCTGGAAACTTTTAACAGTACATTTTGGCCATAAGAGACTCTTAATCTCAGGAAACAGACTGAGGGTTGCTGGAGGGGGGGGAGGGTGGAAGGGATGGGGTGGCTGGGGGATGGGCACCGGGGAGGGTGTGTGCTATGGGGAGTGCTGTGAATTGTGTAAGTTAAGGACACAGAGTGTGAATAAAAGGACACTGGGAGCCCTGAAAGCCATGTGAGATGACTCAGTTCCCTACATGAACGTCATCCGCACCAACCCATCTTCCCTAGCTGAGCACTGAGTCCCTGTGTCTGTTTCCTAATCCCGGCTGTTCTGGAATACAGGTGTGAGCTGCCCCGTGGAAGGGTTTTGGGGGCACACACCAGAACAGCACCTGTCAGTGGGGCAAAAAGCAGAGGTGGGGCGAGGAGGAGGGCAAAGCCCAGTGCAACTGTGACAGAGGCCCTGGGCAGTCCTGCAGGGAGTTTCTGGAGCTGCAAAAGTCCTGTGGACGGTTCCCAGCCTGGGCTAGGAGGCCCGGCCCTCCTTAGACCTACCCTTAGATGCACAAGGCTCACCCGCAAGAGCCACAGCTTCGGCCAAGGCTACTTCTGTCGGCGACAGACAGATTCCGGTGATGTATCCAGCTGTAAGCAGCTGGGAGTGCACAGCTGGGTCCCAGGTCTGGCAGGTGCATTGAAGCATCCCCCCACCTGTACGAGTGGCCTTCCTTTTGTTGAACCACCATTTGTTATGAGAAGGCGGCCAAGTGAGAGTCGGCCTGGACTAGAATCTCCTTACTCTGGGAAAGAACCCACGCCAGGTATCGCATCTAAGGGGCTCTCACATCACACAGACAGCGACGATCGGAGTGGTCTCTGCCTTGCATTCTTACACACTTCCCTCTCTCGCTCACACCTCTTCCATGACTACCCACTACAGTGACTAAGAATCTCCACTTGAAAGCAGCTCCTAATCACATTTGGACCATGGCAGTCCCTCCTTTTTCTAGTGATCTCTGGACAGAGAGGATACTCCTCTGACTCTGCCTGGAAATCGCCACCCATCTGTCCATTTCAATCATCCATTCATTCGTCAATCGTCACACAGATTCAACACGTCTTCTACGCTAAATAAGGTATTGAGCATTCAAATGATGAATGAGATTGTAAAAGGCCTTACCTGTCATAACAAGGAGTGAAAATTTCTCTAGACAGCCTGAAGGATTATGGGCAATACTGTGACTTGAACAGGTCTGGGTTACTGAAAGCCCCTCTGTCGGCGACGGAGCAGATGGGTTGCTGGAGGGCTCACGGGAGGCAATGCAGGTGGAGGCTATATATTAGCGGAGACCTTCAGACCTCCTTGAGTCTCCCAGCTTCTGTCCTTCCTCTCAGACCCCCTCTGTCCACAAGTCCGCCGCATTGCCAATGAACACACGGAGAGCCTGCTTGGGTGGGAATACTCACACTGTCCTAAGCCACAAGCAGCCCATGGGGCCCGGTCACATGCCTTTGTATGTGCCCACACACCATGGATGTGACCCCAGGTCACAAACACTCAGTGGGAAGCACACGGCTATCTATGTAGACTGGGCACCTCTAAAAAAAATGAGCCCCAAGGGGATGGATGATTCCATTTTGGCTTTTCCCCTCAACAGCCTCAATAGCTTTAGGCCCGTCTCTCCGTGGGTGGGACTTTCATATTAAACACAAATTATGGATCTAAGTGTATAACCTGGTAGTAGAGACCATATTCCAAAGAAACAAAAGGGAGTTGTTGGGTTTTTTGTTTTTTGGGTTTGTTTTTTTTTTAAGATTAGCCAAGTATAGACTGTAAAATAGAAGAGAAAATATCATATTAATAATAATTATTCGAAGGCAATAGCTTATGTTCTTTAATGCAGTTCCAACATAAATGTCACTGTAAGAAATGATATTTCATTTCAATACTAACAAATCAGGTACTTAGTGTGCTGGGGGAGAAATGATTGGAACTACTTTAAAGCCGTGTTAACCAGAGAAACTGCAAAAATATTTATATTCTTATGAAGGAAGGAAGGAATGCCCCTCATGGGTGTATTTAAGTGTCCTCCATCTTTTGGATAAATGGTAATGCTGAACAAAAAATGGAAAGATGACCTTAGAATAATAACCTCAGGACTCAATTGGGACTAAGCTTCTCAATGTACAAAAATCATTTGCAATATGTTCAGGATGGAAATTTCTATGCTGCTTTATAGCTCATAGACTTCATTATATACCTCAAACAAAATCACCAAAACACCCAACTCTGGGCTGCCTTCCTTCCCCTGGGGTGCCCCCCCATATGTAAAATTATTTACCATCCTCTTACTCACTGCCTGCAACTCTGCTCAGTGACTCAACAATGTTTGTAAGGATAGAGAAACAAAGGGAAAGAGAAAACCAATCCACTCGGAGAGGTGTTTCATATAGAGAACGGGACTGTTAAAGCAAAACCAGGTCTGGCACCATTAGCGCTTTTCTCTAGCCAATTTCCTACAAAGGAAAATTTGTAGGAAATTCTTTCCTACAAAGACTCGTGCAAAAGCCACGTGGATAATTTCCCAGGGCAAGCTGGGCTGATAGGTGAAAGCCATCCCACTGGGCATTCTTTGTCATTTCTGGCAGCCCCCCTGTGTTTGTTACATGGCAGAGTTTGGGCAAGGGTGGGTGTGGTAGGGTCCTGAACCCAAGAGTCATTTAGTTTACAAACAACAACTCCAGAGGACTTTGAGTTTCTAGTTGACTTATGGTGAATGGCATTGATGCTTATCTGACCAGAAGCTCTTAGTCTGAATGGGGGCTTGGAGAAACAAAGTCAATGAAAGTCACCAATCCAATAGATCTGTTAATGATGCATGTATTTGTCCTTTAAACAAGTGACTGGCCCTTATCCATTGAGAGGCACACAGCTAGAGGGAAACTAATCTATATCCATAATGCCTTTGAGTCACAATACCCCAAGCTTATTTTTCCCAATCCTACAGGTTTTGAATGCCAAGATACTGAATTTATTAGTGATGATATAACCTCCAAGTTGCATTCCTATCTGAATTTTCTTTTGGCCTTTACAAAACTCTTGTGCAGTGGGGAGGAAAGGAATCCTTAAGATTATCAATATCTGATACGTGACACACAGGTTCATAGCGATATGTGGCTTGTGGCATTGCCGATAAATGGAAAAGTGAGGTCTGTTGGTGCCTGACCCCTATGCCGCTCCGATGCTCTCTTCTTATTCTGCATCAACATTCATGTGGGTAAAGTAGACTAATTCAACCTAATAATTTATTAATTCAATAACACAACATTATTTTTAGCAACTGCTTAAACAAACCAGTTATTTAACAGAATTAATAGGTCAAAGCTGATGGTTCAGTAGCCTTGTGTATCAGAAAAAAAAAAAAAAAAAAAAAAAAAAAAAAAAAAAAAAAAAAAAAAAAAAAACCTTGGCCAGGTGGGAAGTTAGGTAATATTCCTCACCTGTCACTCCCTATACTCCCTTTGATAGCTAACAAGATTTTCACAAGCACAGGACCATGTAGATGCCAAGTGCTTTCTGGTTGTTCTAAGAGAATATCAAAGCCAACACAACGAGCCTTAATGCTCATAAGGTCCAGGTATCCTTGGGGTTGAATGGAAGGCTGTCAGCTCGCCTAACAAATTTAAAAGAATCTATTACCATGGCACTGTCACAGTGTCCCTTATTTATGCTCCTCTAGTGGGGGAGTGGGAAGAACAGCTAGAACAGCCCGCTACAGCAGCTCTCCAGCTGCTCATGCAGTTAATATAGCTGTAGAAAGAATATGATTTATAGGAGCCTTTCCCTTGACACCAGAGCCTGAGTCCCAGATCCACTCATGTTGGGGAGACGCATGTCAGGTAGTCACTTCTGTGCACTCTGATGACAGCAGGGTAATAGCGAGCTGCTGATTTAGATAAGCACGGAGGCTAGAGGCATAAAATATCTGAACGGAAAGCTCACTCTCTATGCACCAAATCACGGCCACCAAACCACGGTGATGCAAGGGGAGCTTGGTTGACTGGTGCAGGGGGTAACAAGGGAGCCCCGTGCATCAAATAGGGCCAGGCAGAGTTTCCAGGAAAGCTGGGGATATGTGTCTGAGGGAGGCTCCCTGCCCCTTGCTGGCAAGGGTAGATGATTGAGAAAGCAAATCAGCAGGCACGTACAAACTGCTGGCAGGATCAACACAGACAGGGCTGCCAGGGAAGGCAATCGTTGAGCTAGTTCTGCAAGATCAGGTCGCTGGGCCAGACTACCTGGAGACTTCTTCCACTCCCAGGAGAGAAGAAAGAAATGAGTGGTCTTTGACAGCCTCTCCCCATCCTTATGGTATACTGCTGCCGGAAAGCGTTTGGATGCCAGAGCCTCACATACCTGATAGGGTCCCTGGTTGCAACCACAGTAGCTGCTCTCCATGGTGTAGCTTTTGGACACCCCCATCTCTCTCCACACCACCACCCGGGCCGTGGAGGCTCGGGATTTCTCCACAAGGAAGCTGCAGCTACTCATCGTGAATGCTGGGGCGAGCTTATCAAGGATTTTGGGAAGAGTCTACGATTAAAAAAATAAAGCCGTGATGAGTTGGGGAAGAGCATCATAAAAAGTAACATCTCAACATTTATTATGCATCTCAGTCTATCAATCACTTAATATATACAGCTGCAACTGTTACATCATCCTGAAGAAAGAAATGCCAAGGGTTTATCGCTTTTTGCTCTTAAATGAGGAAATTGAGACTTAGAAAAGCAAGAAAGAAATAGCTTGAGTCCAGCTACAAAGATGCTGGCATGGGAGCCAAATGCCAAGTGGGCCAACCCCAAAGACCACAGTCTTTCAGGTCCGGGTTTCGGCATCCCCGTGGACCGATGTCGCACGGACACTCAGGCTCATGCATCACTGCTCTGAGCTCCATGGAAAGCCACAGATGCCACAGGGACTGCGATTCAGAGTGACTCCACCCAATCTCAAGGTTTCCCAGCTCTAAGTCGGACTAGGGACTGTTCATTTACCCCAGGTGTACAAGTCACTAATAACCACTGGGGGTTGCATATAAAGTTTCCTGAAAGGGTATGACTGCCAAAATGAGCTTTCTAGTCCCACCTTGTTTGTTTGTTAAAGATTTTATTCATGACACAGAGAGAGAGCACAAGTAGGCAGAGCGGCAGGCAGAGAGAGAGGGAGAAGCAGGATCCCCACTGAGCAGGGAGACCCATGAGGCTCGATCCCAGGGCCCTGGGATCATCACACCAGCCACAGGAGGATGCTTACCTAAGCCACCCAGGTGCCCCTCCCATCTCATCTTGTGAGCCATAAATCTGAGGCTGGGCCAGTTACAAAAGTCTAAAAAATATGCCTTTTCTGGGGGCGTCTGGACAGCTCAGTTAAGCATCTGCCTTCGGCCCAGATCATGGTCCCACCGTCCTGGGATCGAGTCCCACATCGGGCTTCCCGCTCCACGGGAAGCCTGCTTCTCCCTCTCCTGCCTCCCCTGCTTGTATTCCTTCTCTCACTGTGTCTCTCTCTCTGTCAAATAAATAAATAAAATCATTAAAAATGTATGCCCTCTCTGGGTTCTAATGCATGCCCTCTCTGGGTTCATATATATATACATATATATGTATATATATATGATTTTATTTATTTATTTGAGAAAGAGAGGGCACACACAACAGAAAGCAGGGAGAGGCAGAGGGGGAGGAATTATCAGTCTGCTGATAATTTTCAGCAGACTCTGTGCTGAGCACAGAGCCCATAACATGGGGCCGGATCACGACCTGAGCCAAAACCGAGAGTTGGATGCTTAGCCAACTGAGCCACCCAGGCACCCCTCTTCTCTGCGTTCTTCCAGCCCACCATTTCCTAAAGTCAAAAGTTTTATGTGAGACCACTTAATTTATTTTAGAAAGCATCTGTAGATCCTTGCCACTCTCTGATTGACAGAGAGAGGGGGCTCCTAGTCACCAGATCTCCCCCATCCAAGGACAGTGACTCAAGATATGATAGCACATCAGGTCCCTGGGTTAGTGGAAATGCTGGACCTAGATAGTCCCAAATTTCTGCAATATTAGCAAGAAGGTTTCTCTACTTCACTGTTCACAGAATATCCACACACTAGCACATAATATAAAATTATGTACATTTGATAACAGTGAAACTTCAGGTTTTTGCACAAATTGTGGGGAGAAGGCAGAGCAGCAGGATGAGAATATGAATTAAGAAATGGTTTTTAAAGAAATGCAATTTTGTGGGATGCCTGGGTGGTCTCTACCTGCCACTCCCTCTGCTTGTGCTTTCTCTTTTTTCCTCTCTCTCTCACAAATAAATTTTTTGAATCTTAAACAAAAAAAAGAAATGCAATTTTGTGAATTTCTAGGACATTGAACAGATCTCTTAATATCCCTGGGTTCTTACTGTCCCCATGTTTGATATAACTTAATTACATTAATATAACAATACAATTGTTAATTATATTATAAATCACCTATGATATATGTGTAATGTAACACAGTTATTCATATAATTTAGTATGATCTTTATGTTCCCACACAGCTTGCAGACCTGCAGCATCATCTGAGCAAGGAAACTGAGCTGCTAATGTCCTCACTTGAGTTTCCACAATTGCCCCCATAACTGGTTTCATCTCTCCACCCTTGTCCCCCTCTCCCTGTGATTCCTTCACCCCGCTTTTCTCCTTCAAAGTGTTCACCACAATTACAGTAAAATTAATGTTCATGTAATTAGCTGTTTATTTTCTATCTTCTCTGCAGTCCAGGAGTTCAATAGGGCAGGTCTGTCTCTCATTCAAAGGAAAATCTCTACACACA